>NC_070606.1:68365178-68670267 GCF_027172205.1 Podarcis raffonei
AAAGAAATTGTTTACATTCAGCTGCGGCCTCTGTTTATAAAATAATGAAAATATCCTATTGCATATATATGGAGCAAAAAGCCTTCCGAATAAGATCGCCCGATTTTTTAAAAATCATCCCCTAGAATGACTATTTACCTTTAAGAGCCTGTGATAAACAGAAATTTAACTGCTGAAGTTTTCATCCTACCAGAAGGAGAATGTTGGCAACCCAGTCCCTGATGCGAGCAGTGGGGGATAGTGGTTAACGACCCGATCCTATGCATGTTTTCTCGGGAGGGGAAAGTGTTTCTGTTGAGCTCAAAGGAACTCACTCCCCAAAAAACAAGATTCAAAGCTGCAATCCTAGATCCACTTACTTAGGAGTAGGTACCACTGGATTTAGTAGTGCTTCCTCCCGAGTAAACGTGCCTCGGATCGAGCAGCTGATGTGCAAGTCCGGAGTCTCATGGCGATTGGAAATGCGCAGCTGCAGCTGCTGGTATGAACGCAGCCTGCAGCAATTAAGAATCGAATCCGGTTTGACTCTGAACTGAGTAGCGTTTGACTGCTGATAGCACTAGGCATGTCAACCGAACTCATGGGACTTACCTCCCAGGGAACACGCAGTTAGGATTCGACTTCTGCGTAGATGCGCATAGGATCGCTCTGCGCTGTAAAGGACCTCAGCAGTTTCCCCATACTATTGGAAGAAAGAGGGTGGGAAGGCATCGGCGACTTAAGCGTGTGTGATAGAAGCGCAAAATGAAACCCTTTCCGAAAGGTGGGAATTATTAGCCGGGTGACTTTTCAAACAAAGTAAAAGTACGGAAGCCAAACGCGCGCAGCCCCTTCCAGAGCCTCAGCATCATCGGTCGTGGTTTATCTTAATCCGCTGCAGATGGGCCCTTGCGCTCCGCTGGCACCTCCAGGACGGGCCACCGAAGGGACCTGCATGGAGCTGGGCCGAGCGTGTTTTGCTTTCCAAACCGCACAGAAGTCCCAGGGAAATCGAGGCTGAGGCTGACACTCTATCCTGATCGTGCAGAAACAGCCCGCAAGGACGAGGCTTGGCTTCCCCTTCGACTTCCTCGGTTTTTAATTCAGTTCCAACCCCTCAGCTCTAAATATCACATTGTTTAAAATTATGATTATAATCTCTCTCTCTCTCATTTTAGAAACTCAGTCCATACAAGAACTGATCGACCACATCCAACTTTCCTGGCAAAGTTAGCGTGTTGGGCTAGGACTTGGGAGACGAAGTTGACTGAAGGACCTTGGGCCAGTCACTCTCAGCCCAGCCTACCTCGCAGGGATGTTGGGAGGATAAAATGGGGAGGAAAAGAACCACGCACACCACTATGAACTCCTTGGAGAAAAAATGGGATATCAATCCAATAAATAAAAAGTCAAGTAACTGCCCCCACCCAGCTACCCATCCCCTACCTAAGCAGTGGGGCCATCTGGTTAGGGCTTTCAGGCAGAGGTTGAATGAGGTTGAAATCAGCAGAATGAGGAGGACCCTCAATCACGTGTTTTGTAGGAACTGAGACTACCATCCCAAGACGCCCTAAACAAGAGCATGACGTCCAAATTTTCTCACTGAACCACTGATACGGAAATAAGTGATCACCAGTGAAGACACCCAGGGGGAAATATCGGAGCCAGGACGCCCCTGAATATGAGCTACTGAGAATCACCAAGCGAGCGGTGTTGTGTTGCTTACATCACGTCTTCCTAAACGAGGACACTTTAAAATAGGTATAAACGCCGAGAGAAATCAATTCCTTCGAAGGGAGGAGGGCGCAGGATCGATCCCTTGGCTTGCTCTCCAAACTGACAAACCTGGCAGATCTAGCAGATGGTTCTGAGCACTTCCATAATCATAATCATAATCAAAGTAATAATAAATTTATTACATTTATATGCTGCTTTTTCTTCCAAGGAGCTCTAGGTGGCCTGCATGGTTCTCCTCCTCTGCATTAATCCGCACAACAACCCTGTGAGGTCTTAATAATAATAATAATAATAATAATAATAATAATAATGACACCAAACCTGGCACAGAGCACTACAAAACTTCAAAGATTGATATCCCATTTCCCATTTCAAAGACAGGAAGGAGGGTGTTTCGTTCCGTTCGTTTTTACCCAAGCCTATAAAGACTTTGGTAGCTCACAAATTTAATGTTTTGCGGTAGATCTGAAGTGACCGAAATATCAGCCTTTTATTTGTACCGCCTTTCCTTGTGTAGGTTTACACGGAAGTAAGTCCGGTTGAATTCAATGGGACTTTCAGCCTTCACTATAGTGTGTGTGTGTGTGTGTGTGTGTGTGTGTGTGTGTTGGGGTGGGGGTAGGGTTTTTCTCCACGCTTGCTCAGCTATCCCAGTAATATTTTCAGTGGCGTTTATTTTCCCCAAGCAAACGGTTCCGTTTTGCAGCCACTCGATCAGGGCATCCCAGAAATGCCCCCGTGCTTGTTCCCTTGTTGTCCTCCTTGAAATGCGCGTCCCATGGTTGTTTTCACATGGGTAATCGCATTGACATATTTCAAAAGGAACAATCATGCAAGATTTTCGAGGATCTAGCGGGGACCTGATTGGGACCAGCTGAAGCCTCCTTGGAACATTTTGGAGAAATATCAAGCCAGCCAGCCGCTCCCCTTTTTCCCCCTGATGCGCCTGCCCTGTTTTAATAATAAAAATGCCCCGGAATGAATAATGCAGACGGGGCCTTCCTTGCATTTCTCCAGTTCTGGCTCCACTGCAGAAGAGAGGAATCAATCAAGCAGATGGAGGGAATTTGAATATAAAAGGACATTACGGTTCACAGCATTGAAGCAATGCTCAGGAACAGATCACCCGTTTGATTCTACCCCGCCGTAATCTGTCCCACAGTTATCACGCAAGGATGCCAGACGACAGAGATGCCACCAAGAGGACATCATCTGGGCAGGCCGCTCCTCTCTCCGCCACACACCCCTCCTCGCGATCTGCGGCATAGCAGAAGGGGGACTGCCTGGTATCATCTCCTGGAGTCTTTTTTTCTGCTTGAAAAGCGCAGTACAGGGAAATCGGCGGAGCTTCCAGCCAGCTGGCACAGCCGGATTTGAACTCTGCGCTGCGGTTCTTGCGCAATTCCTTCAATTTCGCGGGGTGGTTGTTTTGCTTGAGGGTCGGCTGGGTGCGTGAGTCACATGCATTGTGCATGTATGGGTTGTATTTAGCCAAGTCTTACTCCGGCCCACCTAGCAGATCGAAAGCACGTCAAAGTGCAAGTAGATAAATAGATACCGCTCAGGCGGGAAGGTAAACGGCGTTTCTGTGCGCTGCTCTGGTTCGCCAGAAGTGGCTTAGTCATGCTGGCCACATAACTCGGAAAAACTGTCTGCAGACAAACGCTGGCTCCCTCGACCTATAGAGCGAGATGAGCACGCAACCCCAGAGTCTTCGGCGACTTGACCTATCAGTCAGGGGTCCTTTTACCTTTACCTTACTCAGGGTAGACATACTGGAATTAATGGACCTCAGTGAGCCATGCCCATTGATTTCAATCTTTGTTATTTGTTGTATATTTCCTTGCATTTATAACCCACCCTTTTTCTCTCCAAAGAGCTCAAGGTGGCCTACTTAGTTCTCCCCCTCCCCGTCTTACAGTATCCTCACGACAACCCTATGAGGTAGGTTACGCTGAGCGTGGGGGACTGGCCCAAGGTCCCCCGGAGAGCTTCATCATGGGGATGTGCACCCTGGTCTCCCAGGTCTTAGTGCGACTCTCTAATCGCCACACTACCCTGGCTCTTCAAATGGGTTCCTTTCAATGGATTTGCTCAACGTTAGTCTAACCAATGACTAACATTGGCTACAGCGATGTGTCTTTATGTCTCTTTACTTGGAAGTACGTCCACAATGTTTAAGGAGGCATAGGATTGCAGTCTTTACAGGTGTGCGTGTGTGGGTGAAATATTGCCACGCTTCTCTCTCCATATGGTGTCCAAGCAGCTCTTGTGTCCTAATACAACTACTGGGTAATTTTATACTGTATACGGTATTATTTACCGGTAATTGTGTTTGATAGGCAAGAGCTGATTCGAAATCATACGGAGGGAAAGATGCGCGTGTCTAAGCATCCCCACTCCTGCAATCCTTTGGCCCATTGGGAAGTAAAGATACAAGTATAACTCTTAATCTTCAGCAAGAGGTATAGAAATCGCTCTAATGAGGTGGCCTACTAACAAGGCCCAGTTTTAGCCCTCTGTAGCCTTCCAGTTTTGTTTTTTAAAAATACTGGGGACTTCTTAAGGTAGGCGGGTGTCTTGCAAGCGGCTCAGAAATCTCCGCTCAGTTCCATGGAGGAGTATTTGTGTACACACTAAAGTCACGAAGTGACCTGAGTCGTGGGGGCGGGAGGCAAGGAAGCCACCGGAAAGCTCCCGTGGAATAATAAACAATGATCAGGATTGAAAGCATCTGATTCAGAGCAGCAATGCCCTTCGCACATCAATACAGAGAGGAAACAATTGGTCTGCTTCTTTTTCCACCATCTTTCATCTCGCTGGAGGAAGAGGTACGTTTTCCTTTGATCGATAAGGAGCGCTCCTGTCCTGTGTACTCCCATTCACACAACGCCAGGAACCCGAAATACCTGGGATTCGGATCATACATACCCCTATCACGAAGAAAACACGTCTACGGGATCAAGAACTATTTCAATGCAGGGGTCGAATTCGATGGGATTTAGTTCCAAATGTTGTGACGAGTGGGGTGTCCCTGTTCTTAGTTGAGCTGACAGCTGGATCCATAGCCCAGTGAAACAGAATGACCACGCTTTAAATCGAGTCAACCCCAAATTATGTGTCTTCCTTTTCAAACCTCCTTGCAGGACGACGTATTTCTTACCTCCGAGTAAAAAAGCTTAAACATCATTAACTTCAGCAGAGGTTAACAATGTAATCCCATACAGGTCTCCTCAGAAGAAAGCCTCGCTGACTTCAGTGGAGCTTTCTCCCAGGAAAGGGAGCATAGCATCACTGGCTAAATTTACTGAACGTGTGGCTCTGGAACCACATTGCTGAGGATTTCAATTCCGCTGAAATTAATGCGTTTTGGTATCACTGGATGTAAAGAAGTATTTCAGTTTTGGAGGACCAAAACGTCTGAAGTTAGAAGTAAAGAACCGAATTAGGTAGTGCAAGCCTATGCAAATGGCCTTCTAAATAAATAGCAATTCAACAACAACAACAACAACAACTTGGAAATTAGTTCCACTGACTTCAATAGGATGTTGTGCACATTAAAGTTACACAGTGCAGGGAAAAATAGGGAAGCCTGTGGATCTTGAGGCGAGCGTAATCTCCGCTTTCGGGGAGGGCTGATCCCAGGTTAATTAATGCCAGCCAGTTTCCGCTGGGTTCAGTGAGCCCTTCATCAGGCCCTTCCGGACAACAGGGGGAACTGGTGCTATAACTTTTTAAAAACAACAATCGCCCCCCCCCCGCACAAGATTCAATTCTGAAAAGTAAAACTCAGAAGAACCGCAAGAACATGTGCTACAAAACCAGATGAATGCAATCCTAAATACACTTCCTGGGTTGCAGAATCTGTGTGTGCGCGCCCCCCCAAGATTCCGATGTGCTACAACTCCCATTATCCCCAATGTTTGGCCACGCTGGCTAGGCTGATGAGAGTTGGAGTCCAACAACATCTATAGATTCCCCGGTCCCGTACTAGAGAGTAAGACCCAGCAATGAATCAATGGAACGTGCTTAGGATTCTACCGCAGGTCTCTGTCCCTGCCTAGGCGTTGGCGCTAGAGCCTGGGCAGGAGTAATCGCATGGGGTGGTATTCAACTAAATTTTAATCTGAGTAGGCCCAATGAAATTAATGGGCCTATTTAGTCACATTCAGTCGGTGTACTCTGCGTAAAACGTAGTTGACTACACCCTAGGTTGTTAGCATGTTTTAACCCAATATCTATGAAAAAGGCTATTTTTGCCATACTCCTTCACTGAGCACTGAGGCTGGTACCATATGGCTGCAATCAATGCCCGGTTAATGCAAATAGCGCAACTGAAAGGAAAAGCAGCGGAACCTACACAAGTCAATTTAAAATTGTTTACTTTTAGGTTGTGTTTCCATCCTGACTCTTAGAGAGGCTTTTCCTTTGGACTCAGGATGTTCAAAGACTGACTAGGAGTTAGATCCAGACTTAGAAATTAGACGAGATCCGTTGAAATCAATAGGACTTAAATTAGTCTATCTTAAATTCCATTGATCACACTGGGTCTCAGCGTAACTAAATCTGGCTCTAATCCCAGATTGTTGTTTTTAATCTTTGGTTTCCTTAAAAAATATAGAGAGGCGTGCTAGAACAAGACATTTCTAGAGTTCCGGGTAACCCTGTTAAGTCTCTTGCAGAAAACAACAGAAAGTCTTGTGGTACCTTCAAGACTCACCACTTTATTATGGCATAAACTTTCGCGGACTGCTGTTCCACGTACACATTCTGATCGGTGTTAGACCCGGCTGCGAAGCATCTGAGCCACAATCCCGTACAGTCATGCACCCTACACTGAACTGGATGAAATTAAAATGCGCCTTCTCTATATATGGGATTTTGCAAAAAGAATATGGGTGTACTTAGCAATATAATTTCTCCTCCACGGATTGCATTCAACTAACTGTTACTCAGAGTACAGCCATTTAAATTAATGGTCATGGCTAATTTAGGCCTGTCCTTTCAACGGGTGTACTCTGAGTAAAACTAGGTAGAATACAACCCTATGTGTTTGGACTTGGGTCTCAATCTCTCTCACACCATATACTTGAAATCAGTAGGTTTAAGCAAATCTTTGGCTGTGACCTCGGTATTTAGATTTAAGGTACCTATCCAGCCAGAGTTAAAACAATTTTAAAAAACATTCATTTCCGTGGGTTTACAGCCCAATCCTATGCCATTTATAGGGAAATAGCCGTCTCAAATGCTTTAAACTTGGCTTATTTTCCTATCCAGTGTACATAGGATTTCGGAGTCAAGCGCATACTTACATTGCCAGTTGATATCAGAGGTACCCCTGGCCAGATGTAGTTACAGTTACAGTAGAGTACCGTAAGTCCCAATGAACACAGTGGAAGTTACTTCCGAGTAAATATAAGAAGGATCGGGCTGTTATTTCATGTTGGCTGATCCTCCCCACAGATATTGTAGCACACTTAGAACAGTTCGGGTAAAAAGTAAAATAAAAACTCTCTCTCTCACCAGGGTTCACGAAGAACCCAGCTAATTTAGAAATTACCTTTCACCGTTATGAATGGATACAGCATGGAAAGCAGCTTACACAACACCAGCCTAATAATTATGTACTTGATTGTTACCTCCCTTCCTCTTCCTCACTCCTTGCGTTGTGTTGACGTCTTCCCTGCGGAAGAGCTCTGGAGATGCCTGTAGCTCGCCACACTTTTGTGACATTTTGCCTGGTCTCAATAAAGCTATTGCCCAACTGAGGATTTTGGAAGGTTTGCATCTTATGTACTATCACGGCTACATCTGTTTCTTACAAGTGATAGCTGTTTCCAATGAACATAGTATTTGAGAACGGGGGACTCGATCATTTTAATAAAGGCATATGCCTCCTGTCCTAAGTGCCTTTACCACCAAAGGCCCATCTGGTCCAGCATCCTGTTCTTAACGTTGCCAACCAGATGCTCACAGGAAGCTCACCTGAGACTCTCAGCAGCTGGTAGCCAGAGCTACGCTGCTTCGACCAGCGGGGATTCCTTCGGAAACAAGTCCCGTGCGGTCCAATGGCGCTTACGGCGATGTAAATGCGCTATAAATTGCAGACTTATAGCACACGCCTATCTACGTCTACTCAGAAGCATTTCCCAGTGAATTGGCTGGGGCTTACTACCAGGAAAACACCGGAACAGGATTGCAGCCTTCATTTCTAAATGTTTACACATACACACAGGGGGAGAGCGAAAGTGAAATAAATACATTTCAGGAAAATTAATGTGCACAATCTTGCCAAAGTGCAGCATTTATTTTATTTTAATTTTTTTTACAAAAGTCCGATTGACTTAATTCTCTCCCCCACGCCCACCCCCGCATTCAAAATATGCTGAACTGTGCTGGAATCCTGCCTAAAGGGTCAAGGTTTTTAAAATTAAGTTCTGGAAGCAGGCATTATCGCGGCAGCCACTCCAGCCCTCCCTCCACTCCCCGCTCCTCCAGAAAGCTCAAGAGAAGTCCTAGGAGTTGGGAAGAGGTTGTGAGCAAACCGAAGAACAGTCAGCAGGGTGGAGAAAAACATAAAATGAAGTAAGTCAGCCTCAGAGCCGAAACGCAAGAGTTTCTATTCCCATACAGCGCAAATAAAGTCTCCCGGTGTCTCCTACACTCGACTCCCCCTGACATTAAGAAGACATGTATTGACTTTCCGAAGACATTTATGAATGTGATTAGTCCTCCCTATGCGATAAATCATAACCCGTCAGTTTTAATTTTTTGTTTGCTTTTTGCTTGAGGTTTTTTCCTTCTATACCAAGCCAGGAGAAAATCCACACGGAATCTATAGAGATGCTTTGAGAACGTAACCAATTGAACTGAACTGGCACAGGATCGTTCGCAGGCTGGCCGGTGTTATATTTTCGCTTGGTTTTAAGGGCTGCGGGATCAAGCCCTCAGCTCGAGCACTTAGCTCCGCACACCTAGCCCCAGAGTCGTCGTCCCCCCCGCTCCCGCGCACACTTAGAGGGCAAGTCAAGGCGTTTGGATGTAAGTCGGCGGAGGAGTTTATATGGAGAGGGGGTAATTTGTAAACGCACAAGCCGCGGCTTGCTGAAGTCAGTTTCATTTGCAAGTGAGTACAAGCTATTCCCGACCTCCGCTCCTCGGAGGGATTGCCTCGGCTCGATTTTCATCCCGACCTTCTAACTATGTTTACGGTTTTCCGTAAGACTTGCTTCTTAATAAGCCTGCTTGGGATTTCATGCCTAATTTGAGGTGCAAGGGAGAGTAATTCCCTATGAATTTGCCTTCGTTTTTACAGAGATAGCCCCAAAACTGCCCGGCCACCGTCCATAGTCAAGGTGCGTAGTTGTCCCCAAGGATAGTTGATTTTTGGTACTCGAGGCAGAAGGTTCTCCCCCCACCAGAGCCTCTCACCTTATATGGCAATTTTCCAAAAACGCAACAATAATAGTTAATGTATCATCATCATCGTCATCATCAATTAGCTATTTTCTGCCCTTTCATTGTACTAGCAAGGAGCTACTTTGAGGCAGTTAGCTCACTCTGCTTAAAACAATGGCGGGGAAATCGGACAAAAGAAAGGTGCTCAGGATCTGGGTGTCTAAAAGGCGCACCTTATGCAAGTCTCCCTAACCATTATTCTGCTTCCCTCATCCCGCAGGCAAAGGCGTCGGGACCCGGAAGCAGTTAAGTAACTGTCCTAGCGCTCTCTCTCTGTGTGTATGTGTGTTGGAGGGATGAGTTCGAAAGCGGGTCACTGATTCAAATGAACCCAAGGCTATTCCCGCTTCCACAGAACTCCTTGGCAACATTCTGGTGTGGAGCACTGAACTCCTCCTTAATTCACCCAAAATATATTCCCAGTGCGCAATCCTTTCCATGCCCGTTTAGAAATTAGCCCCACTGAGCACAGAACGGCTTTCTATCAAGCAAGCAGCCCAGGTTACAGATATGCAGTGTCCAACGCGGGTTAGAACCGGTTTTGGAACCGGTGCTCTGAGAAGGAAGGGTTGCACAGAGGCGCAAACTCACCCCCCCAATTCCAAAAGTAACTTAGACTTCTCCGAGGATACCCGGCCTTCATTTCAATGTCCAGGCCCGCACCGAAAGCTCCCATTTATACACAACCCCCACGGCCAAATTCAAAAGAAGCCTGCAGAAAGAGGGATTGCAAACCCTTCAAGTTCAATTTAGGGAGCGAAGGGTTTGCCGGGGAATAAGGTTTTAAAATGTAGGCACCACCATTTACAGATTCCGTGCATGCTTATTTTATTTGTCGTTTTCCTATTGCGCCCTCGCTCTCCTAAGAGATCGCAGAGCTGCATAGAACAATACATTCCTACTTAAAAACAATAAAAATCATTTAAAACCTCTAACAGATCCTCATTAATAAAAATAGAAGCAGATAGCAAGGAAACACGCTCGGCAAGGGTCGGGATTACGCTGAAGAAACTGTCCTGCGTATAACCCTAGGCATTCTTACACTGGGAGTGAAGTCCCCTCTAACTCAGGGGGACTTCCTTCCCAGGAAACAAGCAAAGGAATGTCTAGAATAGTTAAAGTAAATCGGAATGAATTCAGGAGGAAGCGCGCAGAGGATCAGGCTGGCCAGGGACAATCCGGGCGGAAGGGCAGCGGGGAGCCCGCGAGGCGGACTGAATACAGCCTTGCAAGAGCCGCGGTGTCGCACTCAGAGCAGAGCTAGTCGCCTGGCAGCAGATCATAGAATTGTGGACATGGAGGAGTCCCAAAGGGTCATCTATCCCAACCCGCTACAGTGTGATAGATAGTGGGAGCCCCCACGTGCTCCGAAGAGGTGGATCGGGTCCAGCGCGTCAGCAGAGACTCAGGGCTCAATTTTCCTGCCTCGGAACAGATCGTACCGATCTCCCTCCGAGTGTTGTGTGATGACATCTACCTGCATATAGTCTGCATGTTGTGGAAGCTTGGGAACGGGCTTTTTCATTCCGTTCTGCAAAGGCCGCTCTCTCCCCTAACATTATTTTCTCTCTCCTATCAGCCAGTGAAGCCATTTTAAGTCGAGTGACATCCCCCGTGGATTCCACTGGGGCATCCTTCTCGTGAGCAGGAAAGATCCCGGCCGAATGCAAGGGAGCGTTGTTAGGTAGTAGACCAGGAGGAGTCTTTGGCTCGGGGTCCTAGATCTCTCCTGCCCCTTCCTCTCAGTTTTTACAAACTTAAAATAAGAAGGTTTTTCTTAAAGGACGGCTAAGTGCTTTGCAAAACACCATGCGGGTCCGGCCCCAAACACCCACCATCTTAATTTACTCAAAGGCATATATACTTTTAAAATTAGCCTATGCAAACGCTGTGCACATGTATATTATTGGCCGGTGCCAAGTATTGAGCAGGGTTCATCGTGCAAAGCTTATCTAAAGCTTGTTGCTTTTCTGCACACTTCGATCTTTACCACACCTCTTCTGGCCGGCACACACACACACACACAAACACACGTGTAGGGGAAAGAATAGGGCGACCACCTTTAGCCCTCCCCGTCAGCGAGGAGAGCCTTACAGAGCCCGCTTAACTATGACTAATCAGAAATAAGTCCTATTGAATTCAATGGGGTTAACTTTCAGGTAAACGGGGTTAAGATTGCAGCCTTAAATGACTATTCCACAGTCATGCACTTCCGAAGGACTTGGATGGATGAATCCGCCTTCCAGGTTCAGGATCCGGCGGGGGACTTTCCTTTTTGGTAGTGACTGAGGGACTACAGATTCTCCGGGCTTCCTCAGTCAGCGGAATCGTTCCTTCCTTTCAAAAACCAGCAAGCAGCCTTCTGAGCTGTGAAATTCCCCTCCACTTCCCAATTAGTTTTGCTCGCGGTTCTGTCAGCCTATTTTTCCTAATCCTACACATGCAGAACTGGACTGAGATCAAAAGTTTGCAGGTAGCCCTGAAGGTGTCCTAACCGGGGGGATGGGGAGTTCCCAAATATTACAGCCTGATAAAACTGTCATAAGGACAGCATTAAACGTCACAGAATAGTTAAAAAAAGAAGAAGAAGAAGTCTGAAGAACTGGAAACCTTGCCCGCTGCTCAGTTGAAATGGATGGGGCTTGCTATCAAATAGCTGCGTTTAGGATCCTTGGTCAAGAAAAGGCCGCTTGGCAAACGAACAAAGCCAAAGGTCTGAAAGAGGCGGGCCCTCCCATAGCAGCAACAGAGTGACAATTAAAAGAATCGAACAGGGATCACTGAAAAGGAGAGTCTCCCCCCAAAGAGGATAATTATGAAGGGGGCATTCACATCTCTGCACATTTTCTTGGAAGTAAGCCCTCGTCATCCTCGCAGAATTTGCCTCCAAATAAGGCTGCAATTCTTAAGCCTAATCACCAGGAAGTCAGTCCCCACTGAACCACGCTGGAATTGACTTCAGAGTAGCCATGCTAAGGATCAGGCTGCTGTTGCAAGCGAGCTTAAGAATAGCACGTGTCAAGAAGGAGGCATTCTCCCCAAATGACCTCGCTCTCCGAAATTAAAAAGAACAGCGCGAGCATCTGATATTTCTTCGCACTCGCAGACTTCTCCCGCCCGCCTCTGATCTCTATCATCTCTGCCTTCCATGATATCGGCAAGCCGCAATTCTGCATGCATCCCTGTTCTCTTGTGAACAAAAATGTGTAAGGAAACTCATACCACTACACATAAAAAAGTCTTTAAAGCGCCACGGGCATCTTCTTCAACGCACAAAGACGCCAGAATGGAAAGAGCATTAAAAGCGTGCAAGCAAACCATCACCCCAAACAAGGAACGCCGGGCTTAAGCTACTTGATTAGAGTTTACAATAAAAGTTTGATGAGACCTGGCTCCAAATACGCTGTTTCTACTTTACCTTTATGTTACCTTTTTTTTTTTACTCTCTTTCTAAAGCCAGCCTCGCCAGGTAATGTGCTTCTGCAGCCATATGTCCTGAGGAGAGCACCCTGTTGCTTTCATTGGGATATAGATCTCCCAGTGAACACCGCTAGCATTGGACTGTTGGCCAGCGCTCCTAATAAGCGCAATGGCTTATCGGCAAATTCCTCCGCAATCAATGGGACTTACCTTCTGACCAAACGTGGTCGAGAAGGCCAGGCTGTTAGGTACCGCAGCCCCTAAAACGCATTGACTTGGAAATAAATCCCAGTGATTTCAGCAGAACTTACCTGGAAGGAAGCATCACTGATACTCCAAATAAAGGTGCTTAAGATAACCAGCTGTGGTTATTATCATTATTTTTCAAAACAAGTAAGCCTTAACACAATTGAAGCGTGCCCAACAGAAAGTAAATTATTTCCATTGTATTTTCAGGTGACCAAAAACCGGGGCGAGCAGAGACGGGAGAAGCCGTTTAGAGGATTGTATTTTAAAGTCTTTCTTTCGCCGATTTATGTCGTTTTTTAACGATTGGAGTGGGTGGGGGAGCGTTGCGGGGAGAAGGAATAATCTAACCAGCGACTGAGGGCCTGACAATTCTACACACAACCATAAAAACCTTCCAAATGCTGTTAGCAGCCGTTCCACCAAAATCCACACGTTAATTACCAAAGCGTCACTTTTTAAGGTGTGTCAGAAAGAGGATAAGCCAATTAAATTATTAAATATTTGACAAAAGGAAAATCAAACTCTAGTAAAAGAGAACAAAACCACATTTTATTGGAGACTATACAATGCTACGATATACAATAAAAGTGCTAGGTTATTCTAGAAAAGTTGGTCCCGGGGTGGCAGAATACCAAAATATCTATTTGTTTACACAGACACTGAGGAAATCATTATTACCTGCCCCTCCCCCCCAATTAAAAACACATTTTTTTTCTACATTAGCTCTCTCAGGGTTTAGGATTGCAACTCTGTTCAAAAAAAGAAGATGATAAGAATCTAACTTAGATTCGTCTGGGTCAAAAAATATTTAAAAATCACTCTTAACATCCATTGAAAAATAAAAATAAAAATATAACAATTGCATTTGGAAAAATAGTCTCCATTATTATTACTATTAACAATAATTTCGGGAAACAGTCTTGTTTTGTCCGAATAATTATAGTCTTGTATAAAATTACTCTATCTTGAGAGAACGCTTTCTATTAAAAAAAATACATATACATATACACCTATTGTTCCCACAACTCTTCTCAAATCTCCTCCGCGTTTCAACAATCAAATCAACATGGCTACTAGATACTGTATAAAAGGCTGTTCTTGCTCAAATACAGTCTCCAAATAAGTACTACTTTGGATAGAAACATAAATCTTTGAAGAAGTGCAATATTCCCCTTAGGAAATTATAATAAAAATAATCGGTTATCACCGTGAATGAGATCAGACTGGCAAAGAGTTAGTGCCTTACACTTGTTTTATTCCGCATCAGCAGAATTTCAAAATCACCCCCCAAGGCAATTTTTCAAAGGAGTTTTTCCTCAGCTTTAATCTGAACGTTTGGACCCCGATCCTAAATTCATTCCCTAGGAATTGAACCGGTTTTCCTCGCTCATCCCCAAGTATATTTTGGAGCTAAATATTGTTGAAACTGTTTTGGGCCGAACTACCCGACCAAGTGTATCCGAGGTGTGAATTAAACTGACAAGGAACAACTGCTGAGTCTTTGGCACCTCTAAAAATACACTTCGAATTAAATTAAATTCCAAGTATGCAGTGTGCGTGATTTGGGTTTTTCTACATCCTTTCAAAGGAATTTTCATCCGCAGTGCTATACTTAAAATAGTCACCTCACCTGGAAAAATATTCTAGTAAAATTATTCCATTTATGGTTGGCAGATGCCATCAAATGCAATCCTATCTGATTATCATTAATCAGATGGCTGTGGATTGCAAAATTATTCGTGCTTAAACCCTGCCGCAGTTAAAGGGATGTAAACGAGGGAGCATATTGTTAAATTAATTTGTTTCAACGGGGTTTTCTCTGCCTTCTCCATTTGCTGGACGGCTGAAGCCCCATCTTAACTTTAATAGGATGTACTTCGCAATAAACCTAGCTGACTTTTTCTGGATAGCGCCAGGAATTCTGCAAAAAAACGGAATTATTTTTCAGTGCTTTTGTTCAACCCGGCGGCAGAGCAGCTTATTGCTTCGGCACGTTCCCTCCCTAACGAAGCAGACCTCTTCTAGTTTAGAATTCTGTCCCTAACCCACTAAGCGCTTTCCCCTCTTCTATTTTTTCTCCCCCCCCCACCAAAAATAAAAAATAAAAAACCCCACCTTCACTCTCTTTAAACTCCCCGCGAAAACAATGAGACCAATACCTCGACCATAAAGAGATTTACGTACCAGTGAGCAACACTTCTAACCAACAACACTTCTAACCAAACAGTGCTTATGATGGGGATATTAATTTTAAGGAAATGCAAAAAGGAAAGGGAAACAAAAGGCAAATACTGTTCGGCCACCTTTATGTGCGCGCGCTAACCCTAAAACCCAGTGAAAAAAGAAACGCAGAACCAAAGGACCCACGGAGCTCCTGCAGCAATGAGGATGAGCGTGGAAGTCCTCTGAACTTACGCTGCCTTCACGGAGAGGATCTGTATGATTTCAGGCACACAGGACTTGGGCGAAGGGGGGTTGCGCGCGTGTGGTTCTCGTTTTGGCACTCAAAGTCACTGTCCCATTTCAGCAGCGGGTGGGGGGAAAAGGGGGAATTACAAGAGGGAGAGGGAGAGAAATCCAACATGATGATGATGATGATGATGAAGAAGGGGATGCCGAGGACGAGGGCGCTGCTTCTTCTTCTCCTGCCTGCCGTCTCTCTTCCACCCCTGGCTCAGATGTCTATCCGGGAGTGCAAGGCGCTGTGCTTGCTCTCGTGGTCCCAGTAGGAGCAGTGCATCATGGCCAGCTCGGGCGGCTGGCGCCCGGCGCACGCGAACTGCAAGCCCGCCGGCCCGTTGGGCGAGCCCTGCGGGGAGCCGCTCCCTGCCGTGGCGGCCGCCGCAGCCGCCGCCGCCGCCGCCGCCACGGCCGCCGCTCCGAGCTGCTGGGCCGCGGCGGCCGCGTGGTGGTGGTGCTGGTGGTGGTGGTGCGGATGGTGGTGGTGCGCGTGGTGCGCGTGGTGCGGGTGGTGGTGGTGGTGGTGGCCCCCCATGCCGTTGTACGAGTTCACCATGGCCGGCAGGCGGGAGTAAGGCCCGTACGCCGAGGCGGCGGCGCCTCCAGGCCCGGCCGCCAGGCCTACTCCCTTGACGCCGCCGCCGCCGACGGGGCTGAGGGGACCGCCGCCTCCCGCCACCGAGCCGCCTCCTCCGCTCCCGGCGCCGGAGCTGCCCGCTCCCTCCGACATGGTGCAGGCGCCGTAGGATCCCGCCTGAGGCGCCTGAGGCGGCGGCGGCGGAGGCGCGGGCTGCGCCAGGGACCAGGAGGCGGCCGCCGCGTTGAGGAAAGGCGCCTGCAGGTACTTGGCGGGCGGCGCCGTGAGGTAACCGTAGCCCGCCGCCTCGGCCGCGGCGCCGAAGAGGCTCTTGCCCGGCTGGAAGTGGCCGGCGGGCGGGCGGAACGGCCTCTTCATGCGGCGGCGGCGGCGGTAGTTGCCCTTCTCGAACATGTCCTCGCAGGCCGGGTCGAGCGTCCAGTAGTTGCCTTTGCGCTCCCCGCCGCCCTCTCGCGGCACCTTGATGAAGCACTCGTTGAGGCTCAGGTTGTGGCGGATGCTGTTCTGCCAGCCCTTCTTGTTCTTCTCGTAGAAGGGGAACTTGCCGATGATGTACTGGTAGATGCCCGACAGCGTCAGCCGCTTCTCGGCGCTCTCGCGGATGGCCATGGCGATCAGCGCCACGTACGAGTAAGGGGGCTTCTGAGACGGGTCGCCCTTCTCCGGAGGCGCCGACGCAGCCGAGGCGGACGCCGATCCCGCCGGGGAAGCCTTGGCAGGGGCAGCCGGGCTCAGCTCGCTCTTGGCAGCCGCCGACTCGCCGCCCAGGCAGGGCTCCTTGATGGCCTGGTGCTGCTGCTGCAGGAGAGACACGGCGTCCTCGGGCCCCGCGGGGTCTGGGTAGCCGGTGGCCATCATGGCACCACCTGCGGCTGCTGCGGCGTCTGCGCCCCTCGGAGGCGCCTTCTTCTTCAGGGGGTCTCTTGCGGATCCCGAAGGAGGCTCCCCTCGATCTCTCAGGGCGATCTGCTGGGAGCGCCTGTCCCGCCTGCCTGCTTTAAGTCCTGCCTGAGTCTGGTGGGCTTTTTGGTTCTCTCTGTCCCCCACCCACTTCTCCTCCTCCTCCTCCTCTTCGCTTCTGTCTCCCTTGCAAGAGGCAGCCTCTGATCAGCGGGCTCAGATATCCACTCAACTTCTGGACGAGCTCTCCTCTGATTTGTATGGGCTCCGGCAAGTTCCGCTTTCGTCAGGATCCCTTTTCTCCCATCGCACCCCCCCCTCTCTCTGTGCCACCCCCTCCCCCGCCCGTCCCACAAGCCTGGGAGCCAGCTGGGCACGGGCGAGTTCATGGCGAAGTCAAACCGCGCAAGTCCACCCCAGCGAGGAATCCGGAGGCTGGAGCCCCCTGGGGGTCCCAGAGCAGAGGGAAGGGCGGGGGTGGGAAGAGGCGAGGGCAAGAATCCACGGCAGGAGAAAAAGAAAGAAGCTGCGTCTCTGGCGACTCCTGCACGAGGCAGCTTAGGAGGAAAACAAGTGAGGAGAAGGGGGGGGGAGTTGGTGAAAACATTTCTCTTCTTTCCACGCTGCAAAGAGATTGCAAATTTGCAAGGGCGATCTGTCGACTGGGGAGGTAGGGGCTCCTCAGTGAGCCGGGATGGATGGCTGGCTGGCTAGCTGGCTGGGGGCCGCTGACGGAAGCCACCATCTCAGGGATGTCCAGCGAGGTTGCTCTGGAAAACGTAGGCTGGGAACGCGAGGCAGTTTGAAGGATCTCGGCTTGGAAAGGTGACAACGTCTTGCTGCAACGCCTGTTTTCCAAAAAAGTGTTGCTGTTATTGTCACCTTGTTTGAGAGTACAAAGTTGCACGCCCTGCTCGTATATTTTAAGGAAGCTAATACATAGAAGGGGTGTCACAATCCTCTCTATCTCTGCCTATCTATCTTGTCCATCTAGAGACAGAACGAGCCGCGTGATTTCTACTTTGAATCGAGTTCGGGCGCCCTTCCCACTTGACACATCAAAATATAAATATCCCACGCATATTGGGGCTCTGTCCTCGCAACCTTTTAGTTCACCTTAGGCGTGCACAAAAGCAAACAAGCCCTCTAACAGCTCGCTTCGCTGCCGGCTCCGGACAAGATGTTTTTCAAAAACATGTCATTCAGGTATCACTTGTTTGTTTCTAGATTTCAGAGACATCCCCCAGGTCGGGGGAGGGGGGAAAGCAGCGAGACAAATAAATAAATCAGCGAATGAATGAGGAGGGTGGGGAGCTGGGGGAAAGGAAGAGAATTGCTATGTTTTCCGCGAGACTTCTGCAGAAGAGCTCGAGGAGGCTGCTGTTTCCCCGGGTTAATTGGTGCCTAGGAAAGGGCCTCCTCCCCGAGCTTTCCTTCAGGTGCTCCAGTGCCTTCGGGCAAATCCCACGCACAGGCCGGCCTTGAAGCCTCGATCTCTGCGAGGCCTTGGACCGAAGCCTATCAACCGAGTTAGCAACCGGGCCTTCGATTTTCTGATGTTTCCCCAACAGAGATGGCTCACTTCCACGTTCCCGTGACCTGTAAACAGCTGCTCATCTTGATCTCAACAGCCACGGGCCCGTGAGGCTCCTTTTACTGTCCAAGGAGGAACAATCCCTTTTTGCCATTCATTTGGTATGGCCACTTGGGACCATCAGGTCTTGCATTTCCGCTTCGAATGTACATAATTTCATTCATTCTGGGCGTGACAGTCCTCGCCGCCCCCACTTCCAGAAGAGAAAGGGGCTCTGTGAACGCAGTTCTTGCGCACTCTGTAATTTTCTCGCTTGGAAAGGGCTCTTGTGACTCTGTTCAGCCATTCAGCTGCGGGGCTTTGTAGAGATTTTAACCTTGGGTGGGTAGGCCCTTGAATCAGGGTAACTTGCCCGCCATGGTTTATGTAGCCTGCTCGGAAATTATGCACGCTTGATTCTGGGGAGTGGAGCATAGAGCTAAATACAATGGGAAATATCACCACGCTGGTTCTGCCCGCATATATTTGTAAAAGAAGAAGAAAAACCCATTGGTGTCAATGGGTCTCAACAGGCACCTAAATGATCTCTTTCTGTGGGTGCTTTTGTGTGTATGTGTAATTTATGAATATCTTTTTGCGTTCACACAATTGGATTTCTTTGTAACTGTACGTGATGCTTTTTTTAAAAAATTGGAATGTTTGACAATTAGTTTCTAATAAACGCACATGGCAGTAGTTCCGTTCCCTTTGTCGGAATCAATAAAATCAGGTTTATTTGATATCTTCCTGATTTACGTAAAATGTTAGAGACTGAGGTGACCAAATTGTGGCAGGTCACTAACAGTCCCAAACGCATTTACCTCCAAATTTCATCATTTTCACTAAAACTTTCTTTCCGAGTTAAGTGTGACTGTTTCTCGCAGCTTAAAAAGTCACATGTTCAAATATATGCTGTTTCCTATTGGACGCGTAAAAAAATCAAACAAGTTTTACGACTTGTTCAGCCATCTAAAAAGAAAAAGAAGAAGCTTACTTAGAAGGAAGCCCAAATGTATTTAATGGGATTTACTTCCAATTAAGTAGGATTAGGACTGAAACATTGAAACAAGAGTCTCCTAAGAGCATATTGTCTGTACAATGTATCTCCCAACAGCAACCAGGGAAAGTGCTGCTCTCTTTTCCGTTAAGACCTGTATCTTTGTATACTTACATACGCTGATAACACTATTACAGCCTAGAAGCAAAATAAAGCCAAAAGTTTTATTGAACAGAATGAGACTGTCGTTAACGATCAGGAAGCCCCTGAGTCAATGTTTCAACTAAGACGAGGTACATAAAGGGACAGAAGTATATATTTTTTAAAGCGCATTATTTTTGGTTTGCAACCGAGGTGCTAAGGCTCTATCTTCGTGTGCCTATTTCTATTGGATCATCTCTGTTGGAATCCCTTCTGTTGCTTTTCTGGAGCTTGGGTGTTTAAAGTGAGCTCTCCGATTTAGATCAGCCCCTTCCTGAAATCTTAAGCCCAGAGAAGCTGGCGGGGAAACCTCTTTCCCACGTTGGTCGCCAAGCACGCACCCAAAGGCTCTGTGGATCCAAATAAGCTGCGAGGCTCTGCCGTCCTGTGAGCATTTACTGGGAAGTAAGCACCGCCGAACTCAAGGGGTCTGATTCCCGAGGGCCAGCTTGGCTGCCCCGGAGCAAACCGGCCCGAGGGTTTTGCAGCAGCCTGGCTTCCCTTTTGCTAAGCAAGCGGGCAGTCCCTGCCTCTGGATCCGACGGGGCCAGCTCCTGGCCCCCCGACGGAAGCCGAGCGCTCGGCCGCCTGCTGGGATTCAGAGCCGCGGCTGCTCTTTCTTTCGGAGGCCGGTGGCGTGAGCTAGTGAGGGCCAGTTCCTTCCCCCTGACCACCCAGGCTGGCCGGGTCTGCTTCCCCCACCCCGCCCCGCTCTCAGGCATTTCCTTCCGCAGGTGTAGCGGCAGCATTGTGCTGTGTGTCATCACCTCCGCCAGACTGCAGAGCCCTCCCTTCCCAAGCCTGGAAAGGCGGCGGCGGCGGCGGCAACAGAGGCAAGCGCGCTCGGCCAAAGGGTGGCTTTCTGGGGAGTCTCTCTTTCTCTCTCCTCACACGCTTCAGTGGGATCTGACAGGAAATCAGAAACTCAGGAGGAGGAGGACAGAAATGGCGAAGAAGGTGAGGGGACAGCCGTGGGTGTCTCTGCCCAGCGCGCAGGGCTGACACGGAATGCCTGGCGGGGGTCACTGTTTCGCTCAAGGAAAATCTCTCCTTGCTCCCTCTCCTTTTCCTGCACACTGGCAGCCAGCCCCTGCTTGGCAAGCCTTCCTGAGGATATTGATATTATTATTATTTTTAAAAATAATGGTAGGATCCATGCAGCTTAGCTTTTCCAGAAGCAATCTAGTTGTTTATAGAATAGGTTGGATCCGAAGGAAGTGACAGCGCATGTCTACTCAGGAGCAAGCCCCACTGAAGCCAATTAGACTTACTCCCAGGTCAGGGCGCAGCAAGGTCTGCAGCTGAACTCGAGACTGACAAGACTTTCTCCGCAGGTTTCTTGGAGAACTAAGCGCCGCTTCCAGTACAATCTACTGAGCATGCCTACTGAAGAGTAAGCCACACTGAGGTCAATAGGAGTTACTCCCAGGTAAGTTAATCTAGGTTGGTACCTAATTTGCTCTGGCTCCATCCAGCCTGTAAATATTAAGCGTCCAGGGATCGAGATGTTATTTCCCTGGCATTGACTTCGAGGTCACTCTTATCAGGGCTAAGGGATAACTGTATACATCAGCAGGTTTAGCATCTTCCGCATAAATAAATTTCTTGAAGAGTTGATTTGTGAAACCTTTCTCTTTGAATAGGAGGGCTCACCCCGCAAAAAAGGAAAAGGGGTGCAATCAGTTTTTTTCTTATAGATGCCCCTAGATTCTTAGGGATGCCACTGTTCCATCCCTTTCTTTCTCCCCAAACTCAGGCTAAAACCAGTGGCGTAGCGTGGGTTGTCAGCACCCGGGGCAAGGCAAGTAATTTGCGCCCCCTAACCCTGAGTGAGCCAGGTAGGGGCAGAGAGCTGCGAGTGCGAGCGCGCCCCCTCCCCAGATGTTGCGCCCGGTGCGGGCCCCCCTGCACACCCCACGCTACGCCACTGGCTAAAACGTCATGAAATTAGAAAGGGTGTGCAATGCACAGAGGCGAAGGTATATCTGCGTTCAGCCAAAGTGGATTCAGGTTCACAAGGTCCAGTTCTAAAATTCATAAGCAATCGGGAGTGGAGCTAAATTCCTGCAGAAAAGGCTGCGCACGCTGTTTACAACGCAGTTTAACAGCGAGTTAAGTCCCAATGACAGCAAGTTCCATTGAAGAGGGTCCAACTGAGCAAACACGGTCAGGATCGCATTGCCAGGCACAAGTTTGTATCTGGATCTTAACCTGGAACTACTGAAACCCACACGGAGGGTTTAGTCTTGGCATCTCCATCAGATTACGACCTGCTTTCTATCCAAATTAAAGCGACGCACCGGGACCCGAGATATAACTGGATCTAGATCCAGTCGGTTGAAATTCAACATATTCAGGGTTAAGCAGAGCGACAGGTTTAGCGGGGCTTGAAATGTAAACTTGGAGATAAATCACAATCACTTGGATATCAAAAGGACACGCCCAATAAGACTTCAGCACCTGAAATACTCCGGCTGCCGATACTACGGTTTATTGGCAATCGGGATAATCTCAAGAAGGGATAAATCTAGGGCACAGATTATAGGTTTTCCAGGGGATCATATCTTTCTTTTGTCTAAACGATAGGATTCCTATTCCCCGAAAAATAGGTTCTGCCGCAATAAACCGGGCTTTACTTCTAAGTAAACAGTTTAGGATTCGGGTTTAACTTGGAAGTAAGGCCCATACGGCGTTTTCTTGAAAGTCACAGTTTAGGATCGTGGTCCCCGTGGCGCAGTCTCCATCCCCGCTGAAAGGAATAGCCAGTCTTCCACGGGTGAATCCTTTTCTGAGCTTAAGAGGGAAGGGCAGATGAATCATGCTGAGTTGCTCTGTTAGCTATAGAAAGCTGGAAAGCCATATTGCCTAGATGGTCCTGGGCAATTCAGGAAGTAGCCAAGGGGGAAAATCACATTCATTTCATTTTAATGACCCCGGCTCAGGAAATATTAATTGCTTTCAATCACACAGATTGACTCAGGGTGATGAGTAAAATGGTTGGCTTGGATCAGGGTATTCACAGAAACAATATTTTGAAAGGGAAGAAAACCACGGAATACAAAGCATAATAATGATAATGGTGATTATGTTGTTTTCATTGGTTTTTTTTAACCCAAATATCACAACAGTTCTTTTCTTTTTCTTTTAAAAATGGTGCTCATTTATTGCTTTGCTTCTGTTGACTAGAAATTCAACAGTTTCTAGGCCACATTGAATGCAGTGGGTTTTAAAGGTAAAGGTAAAGGTACCCCTGCCCGTACGGGCCAGTCTTGACAGACTCTAGGGTTGTGCGCCCATCTCACTCAAGAGGCCGGGGGCCAGCGCTGTCCGGAGACACTTCCGGGTCACGTGGCCAGCGTGACATCGCTGCTCTGGCGAGCCAGAGCCGCACACGGAAACGCCGTTTACCTTCCCGCTAGTAAGCGGTCCCTATTTATCTACTTGCACTTTGACGTGCTTTCGAACTGCTAGGTTGGCAGGCGCTGGGACCGAACAACGGGAGCGCACCCCGCCGCGGGGATTCGAACCGCCGACCTTTCGATCGGCAAGCCCTAGGCGCTGAGGCTTTTACCCACAGTGCCACCCGCGTCCCATGCAGTGGGTTTTACCTCCGAGTAAATACGCGATGGTTCCCTCTGTTTAAGTAGCATTGGTCTCAGAAAGAGAGAGA
Organism: Podarcis raffonei; assembly: GCF_027172205.1. NCBI lineage: Eukaryota > Metazoa > Chordata > Lepidosauria > Squamata > Lacertidae > Podarcis > Podarcis raffonei. The sequence continues at coordinate 68,388,421 of NC_070606.1, forward strand.
GTTAAGCGCACAATTAATTATACAATTGACAGCAATGGAAAATACGACTAACTTCGGCTGGATCTTACCTCAGGATTGCAAGGTGGTGCGCGCATTTTAAATAAGATACTGAGGATATAATTTTTTGTTCTTGTTCTTGCAGACAAGACTCAAGAAATGCAAGGCAAAGTGAAGCGGCTACAATACCAAAAGCGAGAAGGATCCTGAAAACCTATTAAGATCAATTCCTTATTGAACGGAGGCTATTGCCCTTAAAAAAATAAAATAAAAAATAAACACGTTTCCAAGGGTGGCTCCGAGGATAACCAGCGAATTTGGACCATTCAGATTAAATTTCTCACACATTGACGGCTACGGCACAATGGAAGTTCTTTACCATATCTCATTTCTTTCATCTCATGTTTTTGTTAAAAGATGGCATGGCGGGTTAAGTGACAGAAAACACGGACATAGTAGAAATTACCGAAAAGAACAAGCCCGCTTTGAACATCCTCAAAATTCCTCGACAGGTAAAGAAATGAAATCTTATGATGGTAATGAATTCACCTTGTGGGGAAATCAATGATTTTTATAAACTAATTTTAAACAATTCTTTTAATTTATGAAGGCTAAGACACTGAGAGTATAACAAACAGATCGTCGACACCACTGTAACGTAATCTATATCTGAATTCAGAGGGTACAACAGCAACTAGCTTGGCAATTGGATCAAATAATATTTCAACCTGAGCCAAGAAGTCCCATCTTTTCCGCACTTGAACGTTTGAGTTTGTGGCTAAAGTTCGCCAGTCTTTCCCGGGCTTACCAACTCTTGCCTGGTAAGGCGAAATATACCAGAACAAAACTCAGCATGGGAAATATTCCTTTACATTTAAATTCTTTGCTTTATTTTTTTCTTAAAAGATAATTTTGTCTTATTTTTGTCCTTTAAAAATACATGCCAATCAGAGCCGACCGGTGTCTTTGTTTCATATCATCATTATCAACTGAACAGTTTCGATTCTAGGCTGAAAGAAACGTATTTTCCCCTCTTTTTTTAACCTTTTAACTCTGATGAATGCTGTAGCTATGCCGCCCTCCTGCCCTAAACGGACGATCAGCTAGGGAAGCCGGTTCCTCTCTCTCTATTCCACGTAAAGCTTATTCTGACTCCAACGGAATAAATAGGAAGGGAAGTACAGAGGTCGCCTCCCCGAAACCTGCAGAGCTCTCTTCACAATGGCCCGCTTCCCCAAAGCCTCTTTTGTTTAATTTTCGGAAGCTCCTACCGAAGCCATTTGTCTCGTCCTCAAGCGGCCCGACTCGAAGAAAAACAGAATACTTCAATTTCAACTTTTGCCAGGAACACACGAGCGTGTAAACATACTTCTCTCTCTCTTTTTTCTTTTGGAGAGAGACTGTGAAAGGGCGGCTACAAACTACACAAGATCCTCTCGGAAAATTTCAAAAGAGGTGGGTGGGAAGAAGAAGAAGCTGACTGTGGGGTAACTGGATCTCTTCCCCTTCCCCCACCCCCGCTCCACCCTTCACCAAGGGAATCGTGTTTGCGGATCCCTCGATCACCTACTTCTCGCTTGCCACTTTCCGGCCTGGTTTCATGCAACTTGTCAATTTCACACCAATTCCGAGGGAGGAGAGGAACCCTGCCCTTCTGAAGCCCTCGTTCCCTACCTCAATCTGTTAAGAATGAACCGAGCCTTGCACAGATTGACCCCCAGCAAGATGAAACGGCGGAGAATGTGATCTCCTTCGTTCCCAAGAAGAAAAGCCGTGGGGTTGCTGTTCGGAGGTACCTGCCTCCTGCCCTCCCCTCTTTCCTATTTTCAGCAGGCTTGCGGCATCAACAGTTTCCAGAATTGATTTATCTTGCAACAGTCTTTACAGAAGTCTGTCTCTCCCACCCGCCCCTTATACACTCCCCATGCTTTATTTAAAGATCCTGGATTATTTGTTCCAATAACAATTGGGGAAAGAAACAGGCATACACATAAACATGGCATTTTAGGCACTGTTCTTTCCTCTAAAAGTAATGAGACCAAAGGAAATAAAGTGTGGGAAATGGAAGGGAAAGCTTTTCTTGAAGGAGGGATTTTGCATCAGGTTCAGATTGGTTTTTCGCAGGATTAATAATAATAATAATAATAATAATAGAAGTTTATTATTTATACCCCACACTTTTAGGTTTCTCCTAAAGAGACCGAGCTTGATTATAACCCACATATATGCACACACATTTATGTATGCATTACTTGCAAAAGAATACATTGTACATGTTTGCACATGTAGGGGGGAAAACAGGCAGTATATGCATATAGAAGTATAGCCGGAGCATTGCAAAGACAGATCCATAAATAGGAACACCAAAAAGGAATATACGACCACAATGAAAATGGTATTTTGAGTGTTCAAATTGAGTTACTGACATACAAATTATGATCAGGCCTCAGATGAGTCATTTAATTGAGGATTTTCAATGTGTGCATCTATTTAATCAACCAGGCATCTAATCAGCCAAAATCAACAATCACTTGAGATGCCTGCACATTATGTGCATCTAGGTGCCATTATTACCTACCTAAACAGGCCTCCCAAACATATAATGATACAACCTTATTTATGCAAATTGCCTGATGGAATGGATTACTTTTTGTTCTTTCGTTAGTGAACAAAAATGGTAGAAATGGAAAAGCTGTTTATTTGAAAATCCTTTTCAGAATATAGTATTTGTTTGATTAATTGCAGTTCTGTAGTACACCTATGATATTGTGTGAGTTTCTTGATACGTGTCTACACACATACCATAAAATCACACAGTAGAAAGAAGTCCAGTCACCCAGTCCTGACTACAGAACAGGACCACCCATCAGTTCAGTCTATGCAATCCAAACTTACAACATGCCATGAACAAAGAACAGGGGCATCTCACAAAGATGCTCCCAGACCATGCACCCCAAATTACTGAGAGCTGCTTCCCATACCAAACAAGAACAAAACAAACAGTGCAATCCTATGTATGTCTACTCAGAAGGAACCTCACTGAGTTCAATGGGACTTATTGCCTGGTAAATGGATATATGATTGCTGACTATGGTTTTCAGAATATTCTGTAGTAATCAATAACTCTCTTGAAGTCCTTGAATCATCTTTGAACTCGCCCAAACAAACATTACTCTTTAGTTGTGTCATTCATAAATTGTTGCATTACATGAGGGGACTAGTCAGCTGAGCATTAAAAAAACCCCAAACAAACTTTAATGTACTTGGGGTTTTTGTTGTTGCAAAATCAGGGATTGATAACCTGTGGCTCCAAATGTTGTTGGACTACAGGTCCCATCATCCCTAACCATTTACAGTGGTACCTCAGGTTAAGTACTTAATTCGTTCCAGAGGTTCATTCTTAACCTGAAACTGTTCTTAACCTGAAGCACCACTTTAGCTAATGGGGCCTCCTGCTGCTGCCACACCACCGAAACACGATTTCTGTTCTCATCTTGAAGCAGAGTTCTTAATCCGAGGTAATATTTCTGGGTTAGTGGAGTCTGTAACCTGAAGTGTATGTAACCTGAAGCGTATGTAACCCGAGGTACCACTGTACTACGCTGGCCGTGGCTGATGAGTGTTGGAGCCCAACATTTGGATAGCCACACTTAGTCAGGCCTGGTCAAAATGTTCAGCCTCCCAGAATCCAAATCAAACTTTGTTCTACATCACTGTTGAACCCATATATCTGCATTCAGGTTGATTAGCTCTTGGGGGAGCAAGTCCTGTTAATTCACAGGCAGCAGCAGAAATCAATGGGATTTCCCCCCACATACTGTATTACTGTAGTCACACCGTACATTTAAAGCACACATAAAGCACATGGCTTTGGGGACTGCAGCATCCTCAGCAGGTTACAATTTCCCAGGATTCTTTGGGAGAAGCCATGTGCTTTACATGTAGGGTGTGATGGTTGTATGGGGTAGAAATGCACATGCCAACACTAATCAGATTCAGTTGGAGCCCAGATTATTGTCACTGGTTCAGGGCAAAAATGCTTAGGGATGGGATGCCTTTGCTATCAACTTCATAATGGAATTAAACAGGCTCCAGGAGTCTAAGCGCTTGGCTTAATTGCATTGCAGATCACACTGTTGGAATGCTGGGGTATTTAAAAACACCTAATGCATGTCTTCCAGCGAGTATAAGCTGTATGCTTCCCCATGCACACCCAGATGAAATAAGAACTGTTCAGTTCTCTGAGTTTTGCATTGGAGAATATCCTAGTATATCTGATCTATTGAAGTCCATGAGTATTTTGCTATTGAAGTCAAAGAGCTGTGCATTGTGCACTAAGGCTCATGCTTTTAACAAATTCCCCACAGTCTTTTTGCAAAGGTTGTTGTTTCCCACTGTTAATCCCCGATAAAGTTTTCCTGCTCTATAAATATGATTTGTGAAAGTGACATGAAAGTCATTGAGTCTCATTTCTTGTCTATGAAACCTTCTTTAAGGGGCCTCAATACTATCTTGTTTTTGTTCTAACAAACTAACATGTCTGTCTATCCCTGTGGAAATCCTCTAATGTTTCTCAAGAATGACTAACCCTGAAATCCTATATAAACTCAGAAGTAACCCGAGTGAGTATAATGGGACTTATTTACAGAAAAGTATGGCTGGACTGGCAGCCTAATAGGGAAGGGCATGTATTATCTACATTCATCCGGATGTTAGTATGGAATAAGCAGGTGAATGGCCGAGGAATCCCATAGCAGAGAACAAGAGCTGTGCTTTATTAAACAAACACAGATTATTCAAGAAAACAAGAACTTGTTACATGCTACAGGAAAGGAAGCAGCACAGTCTCTACACTATAATTTTCTGCAGCATAGTTATTCCTTTTTGCCAGGAAACTGTGCAGAGATCAGGGAGCTATAGAACAGAACCCTGAGAATGTCACTAAACTAAATTTGTTGGATGCCCCAGAAACAAAAACACAACCCAGGAGCGAGGGGATCCATCTTAAACCTTGGGTTGTATCCAACTAAGTTACACCTAGAGTAGATCCACTGAAATTAATGAAGCTAAGTTAGTCATGCCCATTAAATTCAATGGATCTACACTGAGTATGACTAGCATTGATAGAAAGCCAAGAAATTAAAGTGTCAAAAGGACTACCAGTTTTCTGAAGGCAAAATGTTATTTGGTATTAATATTAATCCTTGCCTTGGAGTTGAGGCAGCTCAACTCCAATGGTGTCCATCCCATATTCCTCAGGGCAGGGGCAAATCCAATCCCCAACCAATAGCATCTTCCTCCCCTGCGTGAATGTCTTTCACTGCGTGAATGTCTTTCACTGCAGACAAGAACAAATGAGTAACGTGTGTGAAGATGAAAATTCTAAACTCTAACCTATTTTCACAAGTCTCAAAATACAAAAAAGCACTACTGCATTCATTCAAAAACAGAGATACTCTGAAGGAGCATGCTGATTGAACTCACAAGGCGGCAGCCGGGTGGGGGGTGGCGGGGAGAGCTTTATTCTCCAAACCTTACTGAATTTACACAATTGGTCATGTGATAAAATGTAAACAGTGTTGTTGTTCTTTCTTGGTGTATGCAGTGTTAGATTGGCCATCCAGTTGGCTGTTACGGGCTTACTGGCTGCTGTGATTATCCTGTGTTGCTGCTGTCCTGCAGTCACTGGCCTACAGCAAGGCTGCTGAACACTGCAAATGAAAACAAACAGGCCAGCCTCCCCATTTGAAACAAAAGAGAACTGATGTCCCTTTAGGAAGCTGTAAACATAGACAGCTTGGCTCAGCTTCAAAGACAAGAAACAGGAATCATGTTCAGCCATGGCCATTTTCTAGAGCAGAAAATGAAATTTTGCATAAATGAAAGTTTGGCTACATTTTAAGAATTCAGATCAATGTCATTGCCTGTGTCAGCATTTTGCTTGTCAGTGACACTGAGGCAAACTTAGTGACTTATTTGACAAACAGGAATTCTTTCCTCTTTGAAGGAGAACCCCTAGCTATCACTGAAACAGTAAACACACTTTACAAAATATCTGTCTGTGGCAATGTGTAAATAAGGTAAAAATGATTTCATAGGGCCGAGTGATCTACCTTAAAACAGAGAGCATGCCTAACTAACTGCTGATCATCCAGATGCTGAGGAATCCCATGGCAGATAAACCATATAAATAACAGAATCATAGAAGTGTAGAGCTGGAGGATCATCTCATGGAATTATATGCTTAGTGAAACATAGCTTACTCAGGAAAACAAACCAAGCTACATGTTACAGGAAAGGCTGAAAAAGCCTTAGGATATATCTACATCAGTTTCACCCAACTTGGTGCCCTCCATATATTTTGGATGACAATTCCCAACAGCCATAATGGGATATTCAGGGAATATCCCATAATCAGGGAGGAAAGTAGTTTGGAATTCAAAGCATCCTGAGAAAGCTCTCCGGCTTGCGCCTTTGTCTAAATGGGTCCCGGCCACGCCTCCCCAGCCAGGGAGCCTCTGGGTGATGTGAGACTCAGTCCCCCACCCCCAGAGGGGAGTTAGTGGCCATGTGGTCCACTGCAACTCCTCACTGCTAAGTGGAGCAGATCTGCTCAAGACCTAGCATTTTTAGGTGGGGCTGGGAAAGTTTCCCTGCCTGAAATTCTGGACAGCAGCTGCACTGATGGTCTGCTTTGGTATAAGGCAGATTCCTATGTTCCTATGATACCAAACAGGTCATTCTCTGCAACTGACCACACTACAATTCCCAGCGTTCTTTGCACAGGAGGAAAGCCATGACAGTTTCAATGGTTATATAGCAATGCACCAGAAGTTTTTAAGGTTCTGCTCATGACTATCAATTTTAGAGTAGCATTTCTAAGGAGGTAAAACAAAATAAAAAAAAATCCTTCCAGTAGCACCTTTGTTGTTGTTGTTTAGTCGTTTAGTCGTGTCCGACTCTTCGTGACCCCATGGACCAGAGCACGCCAGGCACTTCTGTCTTCCACTGCCTCCCGCAGTTTGGTCAGACTCATGTTTGTAGCTTCGAAGACACTATCCAACCATCTCGTCCTCTGTCGTCCCCTTCTCCTTGTGCCCTCCATCTTTCCCAACATCAGGGTCTTTGAGACCAACTAATTTTGTTACTGGTATGAGCTTTCGTGTGCATGCACACTTCTTCAGATAACTTGAAACTAGAACTAAGGAGGTAAATTATCTAATGCAATGAACAAATCTTTGGCTAAATTTAGCTTTCAGATTATACATAGCAGATGATAGAAAAAGTGATTTCTTTATCTCTTAAAAATTGCACTGGTGTGGTCTCTACTTAATCCATCTTTCTGGATGCATGCTTGCATATATTCAAGTGCACTGTCACACAAAGAGATTGAACTGGTAAAGGCCAAAACCACAACTAGTCTTAAAACATATTTTACAAGATTTTGAGTGCCATGCTATGCAATGCTATGCATGTAAACCCCACTTAGTTCAATAGCGCTTACTCCCAGGAAAATATACAAAGGATTACAGCCACAAGGTTATCTGCCATAACTCTTCAAAAGTAAAATGCATTGATGTCTGGTCTTCAGTATTTGTCTATCAAATGGGATATGACCCTGGAGTAGGTTATGTTAATTGGATTAGAGCCCAAGTTGGTTTGCTTGGGGAAGGAATTATTTAAGGCTGAGGTTAGAAATAGTGTTGCGCTGAAATCGGTCTTCCAATTTCTCAGAAGTTTTTCTTCCATCCAAAAGAAGCTTCCATTTCCTTGCCTCGTTCTCAGGGAACTTTAAACATTCTTTATTTGAGTTCATACTATCATTGCAAGGTGGGCAAAGGGATATGTGTTTCTTTCCAGGAAACATTTATCCAGCACACTGCAGCCTTCCTGGCTTCCCACACTTATTGTCAGAAACAGCCCCAATGATGTTACCTAATGATGCCTCACCCCTGGGTTTTAATTGAGGAGAAGGCACCTGGGAAGGCTGCAGAGTACACACCACTGTTGGGATTATTTATAGAATGAAAGAAAAGGCACCCCCCTCCAAAGTAACAAAAGTGGGACAAAAATCCTACACCCCAACTATGAAAATTCCACTGAAATCTTCTCTCCCCATTCATTACTTCCAAATGCAATTTATTTTATCATTAAAAACATGGGAGAAAAATTTGGTCCAGGACTAATAAGAACTCACCTTTGCAACATTGTTTTGGAATGAAATTGTAAAGAAAGCAGCTTTTAAAACTCTCCAGTCCCTAAATGAATTTACTTCATCCAAAATTATTTCAGTGGAATTACCCATATTTTTTGAAACTTACTTTTATGTTAGAATGCTGAGGATAGTGTGGTATGTAAAGGGAAACTCAAATTCCACTTGACTATTATAGAACCTTTCAAAGAGTTAGTGAATAGACTATGGTAATAAATGAGATTTGTTTTTTTAATTGTTCAGGGTAACATATATCTCCAAAAAGAAAATTGAACATAAAGTGGTCTAGTGGTCTGGTGAAGAATTAATGAAAGAAATGAAGAGACCAGTTATCATAAAATTTATCACTGGTAATGCCACATCTGACTATTTTGCAATGTTGTGCTAGTTTGTCTACAAGTGCAACCTTCCAAACTCTACCATACCGGTTTTGCATAAGTTTTAAAGTTTGAATGCTATGTTTGCTCTGAACACTTGCTCTAAAAAGAACCTGTATCGTTCAAATGACCCACTGAAGTCAATAGGGCTTATTTCTCAGTAGGCCTGCATGGAATTGGGCCACATGTTTATGTTATACAGCACAGAAGGGATTTGTCAGGAGGACAATACCTTACTATACAAATTGTAAGGGAGCAACCCTTGTTAAGGTTAAAACCCATAAAATGCAACTAAAAGATATGCTTATTTCCTCTGTTCACCTACCAAAATATACCTCACTAGAATCTGAAAACGACAGGATTATGGTTTCTTCCAATGGAATAACCAAAATTAGATTGTAAGGTCCTCGGGGCAGAGAGTCTGTTTTTAATTTGTACTTTAAAGCAGTATCTCCTCTAAGCAATCAAAACAGCCTAATGCATGCTGGCAACAAGCAGCCTACCAACCAAATTGTAAATACATGTTTCATACCTTTGAATCTTTGTGCTGTATTAGTCAAGCACACAGCAGATGTCAGTACACCACACATCTTAGGAAGGCTGCAATATAAATAGAAAAGCACCAATGGCATGAGTTAGGTGCTGCAAAGTGCGGCGCAGTGACAGTAATGAGTACTTTACCTCTCTCATCCATGTGTTTTTACCATATGGAATTTCGCACCTCAGCTACTTTTAAAACTCTCCTTATGAAAATTTTGCCTTGCTGAAATGCAACACCTCCCCAGGCAAGGACGGGCATATCCTTTTAAGCAAATAGATGCAGGAGGGAAAAGAGCCTCTTGATCACATTTAGCTATTAATTAAAAGTAATTTTCCATGTAGCTTGACTGTTAAGTGCATATGTGTGTGTGTGTTTGCATATACTTGCGTGCATGTGTGTGTCTGCTGCTTAATCTTCCTAGGTTGAAGACATCAACCCAAAGCAAACACTTTCCTGACTAGGATGCCATTGTTGAATCACAGCTGCATCATCAAATGTTAAGTAATAATAATAATAATAATAATAATAATAATAATAGCTCTTAATCTTACTGAAGTCTGACCCTGAGGTACCATAAACACCCACTCACTCTCACATATGGCACTGATAGGTCATGTAGCCCCGCCCCTCTTCCTTCCTTCGACACACCCATTTAGTGCTGCCCCTCCCATCTTTGACCATGCCTCCGTTTGTTATGATTCTGATGCTTATTCCTGCCCTTCCTTACAACATGTAAGTCAGGATGCATGACAAAGAATCTATCAAGATCACCAAAATAACTTTGTGGAGGAAGAAGAGAAGAAGAAGAGTTTGGATTTGATATCCCGCTTTATCACTACCCGAAGGAGTCTCAAAGTGGCTAACATTCTCCTTTCCCTTCCTCCCCCACAACAAACACTCTGTGAGGTGAGTGGGGCTGAGAGACTTCAAAGAAGTGTGACTGGCCCAAGGTCACCCAGCAGCTGCATGTGGAGAAGCGGGGAAGCGAACCCCGTTCACCAGATTACAAGACTACTGCTCTTAACCACTACACCACACTGGCAGAGATTTGAACTCAGCTGCTCCCAGTCCAAGTCTAGCACTTGCTCCACTTCACAATCCTGTTAAAGAAACACTGAGCATTAAGTCGCCACCTGCCCAGCTTCTCTGCGCAGCATTTTGAGGACAGAGTCCACATTTTCTTTTGAAACCTTTAGAGTTGATTGCTGCTAAACAATGTCAATTTCCCCATTTCTAGAAACATAGGAAGATGCCTTACACTGAGTCAGACTACTGGCTCATCTAGCTCATTATTGTCTACACTGACGCTCCAGAGTTTAGGACAGAGGACATTCCCAGCTCTACCTGAAGATGCTTGGAATTGAACATGGGACCTTCTGCATGGAAGGCAGATGCTTGCTGCATCCCATCCCCATGGTTTATGCCTTCCTGCTCACTTTAACTGGCAACACTATAAGCCTCACTGAAAAGCATCCTCTCTTTTGTACATAGAACAAGAGAACTCCTCACAAAAACAAACAGCCTCTCCTCTTTTTTCACTCCTTGATCTGTGCTGATAATGTAGTGTGAAAGCCCAGGGAGTGTTTTCAGATAAAGGTCTGTATTCTCAGGAAGCATAGGACATGCACCTCAATCCAGGGGGTTTCCTTACTTTGTGCACCCAATTTCCCCATACGCCAGAGATCATTGTCTGGACACTTAAAGGACAAGAGTTACAAAGATCATCCAACATTCAGTTGCTTCTCAGGAAACTGCAGAGGGACTTAAAAAAAAAGGCTGTTGTGAAGCTAAGCAGAATGTTTATCTTTCTTATCTGAAAAAGGAAACCTATGGGAAACTGTATGCCATATTCTCTCCTGGTCCCCTGTCATATAATTATAATGCATTACACAAAGCAGACAGCTTTTGGAAAGCAGTAGGTCTAAGGAAGGGACAATCCCTTATTAAATGTGGCTTTGGCTTCCTTTCCAAATGTTTCAGGGCTCAATTGAGTAGTCCTCAGTGTAAAACAATACATGAGCTAAGTGTTTGGATTAGGACAACACAATGTGCCCTAAGTGTCCCATGGTGTTATGGGAACAATTGCTGCACACAGCAAAACTCGTTTTCCCCAAGTAAAAGAACGAAGGCCAGATCCCCCCCCCCTGCCTTCAGACTTCAAAGAAAGAACACAGAGTAAGGCCTTTTACATGGCCAAATTGCTTAAGGGGGTGGGTGGGGAAGACTGATTGTAATTTTGCCATTACATATTTGATGTAACTTCAAGTTTTCCACCCCACTATTAATTTCTCTCTAGACCAAGTTAAATCAGAATCTCAGTGGATCCAAGTCATTATTTTGGAGAAGTTAAAACTACAACATGGCAGTATTATGGAGCACTACGCTTCTAACTGTGTGTGTGTGGGGGAGTGATATTTATAGAACTCCTTAACAGCTGTGAATAAATATCAGTTGGCAGAAGGTATACTGAAGAAATCTTGACCACGAAAGGCCAATTCCTGTCTGTCTGTCTATCTATCTATCTATCTATCTATCTATCTATCTATCTATCTATCTATCTATATCTATCATCTATCACCTATCTATCTATCTATCATCTATCATCTATCATCTATCATCTATCATCTATCTATCTATCTATCTATCTATCATCTATCTATCTATCTATCTATCTATCTATCATCTATCTTTACACAGAAACCCAGCTTTCAATAACAAATCCTATTGCAATGAAGGTAGTAACAAACCACATCTATAAAAACATAATATTAAAATGAATAAAATAAAAGCTACGAACATTGAACGCTCTTCCGAACTACAAATATTATGGCAGTCTGCTAATAAAATGACTAACAAAATAAAACATCACTGTGTGTGTCTACTAGCAATGTTCTCTCTTATAGTTCTCCCAGACAAAGGTTGCTGCTGTGGGCAGGGGAACCTCAAGCACATTTTTACTAGGAATTTGGTTGCATTAGTTTTAATGGGACTTGCTTCAAATATGTTGCCATTTCCAACAATTTTTTTAAAAAAAGAGATATATAGTAGCCATTGGAGACTTCAACTACCCCAATATCTATTGGAACTCAAACCAATAATGTAAGGTCCGACAAATTCCTGCATTGCCTCACTGATAATTTCATTTCCCAGAAGGAGGAAGAAGCAACAAGGAGATAATCTCATTTGAACCTGGTCCTCACTAACAAGGAGGAACTGATGAATGAAGTAGAAGTCCTAGGAAACTTGGAAGAAAATGATCATGTCCTCCTGGGTTTCATGTTACAGAGGCAAGGGAAAGGTGAGTGTAGTCAGACACACACTCTGGACTTTAAGAAGGCTAATTTCAGAAAACTTAAAGAACTGTTGGGAGAGATCCCATGGTCAGAAATACTCAAAGAGAAGTGAGTCCAAGATGGATGGGAACTTCTTAAAGGTGAAACATTGAAGGCACAAATCCAGACAATGCAAACAATAAAGAAAAGTGGGAGGCAAAAGTGTGGCTACAAAAGGAGTTTACAGATGAGCTGAAATTTTACAAGGGCATGTATAAGAAATGGAAGAATGGAGAAATCATGGAAGAAAAGTATACACGAGTAGCCAACAGTTGAAGGGAGAACGTAAGGCACAGCAAAGCTCAGAATGAACTGAGGCTTGCAAGAGAGGTTAAAAATAATAAAACAGTTTCTTTGGCAAGGTCCAAAGCAAGAGGAAGAACAAGCAAGTAGTAGATTTTCTGTGTGGAGAAGATGGAGAAATGCTGTTGGGTGACAGAGAGAAGGTGGAACTGCTCAACACCTACTTTGCCTCTGTCTTCACCCAAAAGGAAAGCAGGGATGAACCAGGTGATAATAGAATAAATGATGCCAGGGGGGAGTTGCATGCCAAGATAGGAAAAGAGGCGGTAAGGGAACACCTAGCTGCTTTAAATGAATTCAGATCTCCAGGGCCTGATTAGCTGCAACCAAGGGAGCTTGTGGATGTAATCTGTCTATAATCTTGGAAATTCTGGGAGAACAGGGGAGGCCCCTGCAGACTGGAGGGAGGCAAATGTTGTCCCCGTCTTCAAAATGTTGATTTGTGTGCAGCATCTATTCTTGGGTTTTCTTCTTTTAATAGACTTGCAGCAGAGCTTCCTTTTAATTGAGTATCTTTATTATTTACAAATATTTACACTAGTCGAATAAAAATAAAATAACATAATCCTTTCCTCTTCCAGCCATCCATCCAGAGACCTAATGCTGACTCATGCTCATTTACACACTGACACTTTACACTGACTCTTGTCGATCACATGCCCTTCACAAAGTCTCCTGTTGCTGGGTAGATTTTTCTGTTGCCTAGCAACCTGTTCAAGACCAATTCTCAAATTCTTTTTAGAATATTCCAACACAAAAGGGGGAGAAAAGAAGACCCTGGTAACTACCAACCCATCAGCTTGATGCCAACACTAGGAAAGGTCACAGAGCAGATAATTCAACAGTTGGTATGTGAACATTTAGTAAAGGACTCTGTAATGACTAAGACCCCGCATAGGTTTCTCAAAAACAAGTCATGCCAGACAAATCTCATGTCTTTTTTTGATGGAGTTACAAGCTTGACGGATCAGGGGAATACTGTGGACATAGTGTATCTTGATTTTAGTAAGGCTTTTGACAAAGTCCTCCATGATATTCTTGCAGAGAAGATATTCTGTTGCAGAGAAGCTGGTAACATGTGGGCTGGATGAGGCAACAGTTAGGCGGCTTTGTAGTTGGTTGACTGACGAAATCCAGAGTGCCCACTAATAATTTTTCATCATCCTGGAAAAAAGTGACAAGTGGGGTGCTGCAGGGTTCAGTCCTGGACCCATTGTTGTTCAATGTCTTTATAAATGATTTGGATGAAGGAACTGAGGCGATGTGCAGGTGATACCAAACTGGGAGGAGAAGAAGAAGAGTTTGGATTTGATATCCCACTTTATGACTACCCGAAGGAGTCTCAAAGCGGCTAACCTTCTCCTTTCCCTTCCTCCCCCACAACAAACACTCTGTGAGGTGAGTGGGGCTGAGAGACTTCAGAGAAGTGTGACTAGCCCAAGGTCACCCAGTAGCTGCATGTGGAGGAGCGGAGACGCGAACCCGGTTCACCAGATTACGAGTCTATCGCTCTTAACCACTACACCACACTGGCTCTGGGAGGGATAGCTAACGTTGCAGAAGACAGAATCAGGATTCAAAATGACCTTAGCAGATTGGAGAATTGGACCAAGGCTAACAAAATGAATTTCAATAGAGACAAATGTAAGGTTCCACACTTAGGCAGGAAGAACCAGCTGCACAGATCTAAGATGGGGAACACCTGGCTTGCCTGTAGTACATGAGAAAAGGATCTAGGGGTCTTAGTGGACCACAAGCTTAACATCAGTCAACAGTGTGATGCAGGAGCAAAAAAGCCATTGCTATTATAGGCTGCGTTAACAGAAGTATAGAGTCCTGATCAAGTCATAATATCACTCTATTCTGCCTTGGTCAAACAACACCTGGAATACTGTGTCCAGTTCTGGGGCCCCCATAATTTAAGAAGAGTATTTACAAGCCTTATGAGGAGTGGTTGAAAGACCTGGGTATGTTTATGCTTCAAGTTACAAGAAAAGAGATTCTGAGTAAACATCAGGAAGAACTTTCTGATGGTAAGAGCTATTTCACAGTGGAACAGGCTTCCTCAGAGGGTGGTGCCCTATTCTTCCTTGGAGGTTTTAAAGCAGAGGTTGGATGGGCATCTGTCATGGATGTTTTAGTTAAGATTTCTGCATTGCATGGGGTTGGACTAGATGACCCTTGGGGTCCCTTCCAACTCTACGATTCTGTGTTTAGGAAAATATCTTAAAAATATTTGCTGCTTCCCTAAGCATACATACTAGGAAACAAGAAGTAAATGATTTTGACTCAAATGACATGGATTTATAAGAAAAATGGTTAAAGATATGTCTGAAAGATGGGTTAAAACACAAGACCAGTTAATGCCAACATTTTGTGGAAGAATTTAAAGACTGGCTGTAAAGAGATCAAGCTGTGAACACATTACTAACAAACTGTTTTTAAAGTTACAAATTATTGGCTTGTCTACAAAGTCCACATTGAAAGAATTTGATGTATAGGCATTTAGGCAACCTTCAAGATCTCATGACACATAATTAGTGCCACATTTTCTCTGTGAGCATCCTAGCAGCACCTCACATGCAGAGGCTATGGGGTCACTCATTCTAGATTTTCTCTGAGCACCAGCAGCTTCCCTTCCTGTCATTCTCCTGCCTTTTATGGGATTCTCCTCCAGCAAAGTCATCCACAGTTAGTTACCCTTCACAATGTTCTTTGTGACTTTATAATTTCCTCTTGGAATCTCCAAATAAATTGTTCTTATTCCCTTCAGACAGGGGTGGGTGGAAGGTAGATGTGGGAGATATGCAAGGGCTTCTGACTCCCATTTGTTTAACTATAGCAGCAAAGACTTAAGTTCTAACTGTGGCTTTTGATCTTGGCTCTGGTTGGTAGATCTTGGTAATCATAACATTACTTAATACCCTGCACATCTGACTGGGTTGCTCCAGCCACTGTCCAACCCAGTGTAGAAAGACAAGCTACAATTCCTGCTACCTTCTGCAATTCTCAGGCATGGAAAATAGGCAAGCAGTCTTCACTGAGGGAGGTAGTGAGTATTAATTTGACCATGTTAAAGAGGTACAGTAGAGATAAAATGGCATTTACTTCCTGATTTACACCACAGTTCACTGCAGAGCTGGCCCAGAATTGAGAAGAACCTTTACAGCAGAGTTGGTGAAGACCCTCCAGGTTTCCATCCCTGTGCTTGTCTTATGTTGGCCACTGTTTTTATCCTGCCCTCCAAAGGCTAGATGGTGTTATTAGTCCCTTCCAATGTTATGATTCTAACTAGAGTCGACAGGGTCATGTTGGGCTACCAAAGGATGTATTCTACTGCTAGGCTACAGTCATTACGGTCACCAAACCTCATAGTCCTTCCATCTTGTGTATTCTGCAACTCACTTATGTTCAGTGGAGAAAACTTCTCCCTTCTTCCTTTTCCTCATGGGGTAGTTGCTTAACTATCTCTGTATAACCCAGAAATCACAAAGGAATGTTCCCATGTATTAGAGCTTTTCATCTGCTTTAGGTAAAGTCTGAATACTGAGTCTGAAGCAAAGAGGACACTGCACATGACAAATGTCCAGTTGTACAGAAGAGTGCTTCACCCACATAGAAGAGAGGTGGATAGTAAGGAGAGGGGAGATGCTTAAAATAAGAGGTCTTCCATCAACAAAGCGAGCACTCAAGCAGTTCAAACAAGGTTCGTAACACAGGGAGCTTTCAGATGACCCGGCCGATTTGTTTGAAAGGAGGTTGGACAATGTTAGATATTTATTAAGCATCCATTCTGATTTGCTTATGGGAAGGTTAGACAATATTGCATCATTTGTTTCCCTACACTTTTGAGTGTATTTCCCCATCATTTCCTCATTGGACTTGTGGATTGGTTCAGCAAAACCTCCAAATCACCAGTAAGTACACAACTAGAATTTGTCAGGATGTGATTGGATTTCGCCCAAAATTGTCAACAGCCTGGAAGTGCTCTTAAGTGTTAGGAAGGAAGTTGATGTTTCAACAGAAAACAATAGATTCTGCTGCTTTGAATAATTACATTTTTAATTTGTGTGAAATAAAAAATAATTAATTTGTTAAAATAGCTTGGCAGAAGTGGCTGATGAGAGGAAAGACGGAGCAGAAGAATGAATTAAAATAGTGGACTGCTGTTGCTATTATTATTATTATTATTATTATTATTATTATTATTATTATTATTATTAACAACAGTACCCAATCAATATCATGCGGACCACAACAGATGGATGAAAACAAACAGTAAAGTAGCTCAGGTTTTATAAGCACCAGACAGGAAGATCCAGTGATTCAGAAGTGTAGGGCAGCTTTTATTTGCCATTTGTATCTTAGCGAGCTTTCAGACTCCCTGCCATCATTGCGATACAGTAAAAATAAATACCGGACAAGTGGTCAGTATAGCTTGTTACACTATAACAACGTACAGCTACAAGCCATTTCCCCACTAGAAATGCCATTCATCATGATGGATGTGTCACTTGGCCTGCTGAAAATGTTTTGGTTTAGGTGGAAATCACCAGGGATACCAATGCTTCTTACTATTTCTCTTTGCTAGGTGACTTGAGATGCTCAGCCACATAAGCATCGAGTTAAATGGCAAAAAGCCTTGCTATTCAGAAACTATTGCACTGTCAACAAAAATGAAATGTCTGAAAGGCAAGTTCATACGCTAGATTGTTTGCCTTTCAGGGTTACGGCCAAAGAGCCAATCAAACTCTGCAGCAGTGTTTTGCTGTTTCTTTAACTTCTGACTTCATCAGCGTAAGACAAACATACCACCTTGAGCCCCTTCTGACCTATAATCTATACATAGTTCAGGAGACCGAGTCTGTTATGGACTACCAATCAAACAAATGCTTGCTAGGAGCTGTCATGAAAAATGGACACTTAAGGCCTTAACAACATTTACTTGTATATGTGGCACATCCAAGGTAACATTTGGAAGTAAAAACAAAAATTGTTGAGCTTTTTATTCTATTTTTACAAAAATGCCAAAAATTTCAGTTGACAAAGCGGAAATCACCCCACCCCCGGACGTCAGTTCCATCTTTGAAATACAGGACCTACCGTATTTTTCGCCCTGTAGGACGCACTTTCCCCCCTCCAAAAATGAAGGGGAAATGTGTGTGCGTCCTATGGAGCGAATGCAGGCTTTCGCTGAAGCCTGGAGAGCGAGAGGGGTCGGTGCGCACCGATCCCTCTCGCTCTCCAGCCTTTGCACACCTCTCCGCTTGCAGAGAGTTGCCTGCATGCTGTCGGTGGAGGAAGATTGGAAGAAATTTAAAGACTATTTACAAAAACATTGCAAAATTAATGAATGTTAGAATGATGTTGGAATGAATTTATGTGATTTTAGCAGAAATGCTACAAAGATTTAGGAAAAAACAGACTGCTAATTGGTGAAAGGAGGGAAAGTAAAGTTATATTAATATCAAGATAAATTTACAGGACAAAAATTTGAAAAGAGGGAAAGGATTTGCTGAAACGGATAATTGACCTAGAATACAAAAAAGGGAGGTGTGAGGAGGTCAGGGAAATAAGCTAATGAAAGATAAGTAATGGGAAGATTTGCTGTATTTTTCCTTGATTTTTCTTTTTGCTTAATGGATTTTAATTCTCTGCTCTTTCTTTTTTATTTTTCTTTTTTCTTTTTTGTATTTTATCTTTTTTTGTTTAAAATGATGTTTTTTCTTTTTTTCTTTTTGTACCTCTAAAAATTTTAATAAATATCTTATATATATATAAAAAGAGTTGCCTGCATGCTGAAGCCTGCGCGCGCTGAGTTCAGCGTGTCCAGGCTTTGCGGACCTCTCCACAAGCAGCGGGAGCCAGCGCTGGGCTCCCACAGCTTGCAGAGAGCTGCCTGTTTGGGGGCTGGGGTCGGGGTCCCCCCCAAAAAGACTAGGTGTGCCTTATGGGACGGTGCGTCCTATAGGGCGAAAAATACGGTACTTATTCTCTCTCCTCTACTGCACAAAAGGGTACCCTCCAGGAAAGGTTAAGCCTATTTATGCCTGGTGTATTTCATGATGACAAGCCTGGTTAACTTTCCATGGACTGCAAACTCCAGCAAAGGCCCATAGGGTGCTAATGAACACATATAGTTCTGAGTGTGTGACAAGGGTCCAGGGGAAGCAAGGCTGTCCTATTGTTTTCCGCGATCTACAGAGCACCCTGTCATAGAACTGGACATTGAAGCTGTATATTGAGCATGGGATAGGTGCCAACACATCTACCCAAGGTTGCATCTAAGGTAGCGCTAAGTGAACATTCTGCACAACCACCTAATCTGCTCTAGGGCTTCCCCAACATTCTGGAGCAGATTTTGGGGAGGACATGAGGTAAGGGAGGCGAGAGGGAGGGAGGAAAATTTTTATATATGTTGGAAGCTGCCCAGAGTGGCTGGGGCAACCCAGTCAGATGGGCGTAGTACAAATGAAACCATCATCATCACACAATCAGAAATCCTTGGCCCTGGCAGGTCACATTAGTTGAATACTGGTGACAGTATCCTAATGTCATTTTGGCTTATGATGAAGCCAGCTATGTCAGCTATGTGTGATTATGGGCTGTATCACATGCCGTAAAAATCCTGCACGGGAGCCATTCTCTTCTGTATAGGAAGCTGTGCATCGTTATATGAAATAATTTTCATATGAAATAATCTTACGCACATGCAGGATCCTCACAGGGAATGGTCTGTGTATATAATGAAGACTTTCTGCAGCTTTCCACATGGAAGTCATTTCCATTCAGGGATTATACACTGTGTGAAGGAGCTCTATGGGGTTGAAGCTGACAAGCAATAGCACAGAATCCTGTTCTTGTTCTGTCAGAAGGCGGCATTCTGGGAACAACAGTGTATGATGGTGTGTGAGAAAGAGTGGGGCAGAGGGGAGGGGAGGTATTACTGTTGACATTAAAACAGTCCCCAAATTACCAGTTTCTTCCACGGTTGCAAGCTTTAATTGGTTTTAATCACATGGAAGATGGAACAAGCTTGTTTTCTCCGCCTCTGGAGGGTAGGATCTGAACCGAAAGCTTCAAGTTGTGAGTCGAGGACACGAACCCATGTGGTGGTCAATAAAAGACAAGGACACAAGTATTTGGGTTAGTGGGCTAAAAAAGGCCACGACTTTTCTTGATTACAGCATGTGAGTGGTATTGGCTTAGGCATTGGATCAAACAACCTATTCATGTCCCCAACCGCACAGCGGGGTGTCCACTGAAGGTTAACAACCAGTGGGAGGAGCTTGTTGATGCAAATACAACTGGAAGCTTCCCATGACATCACCAGGGGTTGTGCCATGGCCCTAGCCACCAGCAGGGCATCGGACAGGATCCACAACCGCCGGATTCCTTTAACGGAATACCCAAAAGTGGAAGGGTAGATGATGGCCATACCCAATCCTCCAACACAGTACACATATTCCAGTGCCTAACTGCCAATACCAAAAAGTTGTGACGAGTTACTACGAGGTAGGCAAAAAAACCAAGAGGCTGGTGCCAATTTGCCAAATGGATAAAAGAGTCCTACCAGGCCCCTTGGGCAACCAAGGCAACCAACTGAAGTCCATAGCAAGGTCAATATGCAGTGGAAGATGACCTAAAAGCGAGGGAGGGTGGGAGATCTGAAGCAAGCAGGAACCGACTGGGGTCAGAGCACTGCCACGGCTGCTTAAATGCAGCTAAACCCCGCCCACCAGTCAGCCCTATTGGCCGGCTGAAAGGCTTGGCCGCGGCAGCAGAGGGAATCAGAGGCAGGGAGCCAAATACGCCTCCCTGCCGCTGCGGGAAGCTGCTCCCACTCACAACTCCTCCCCTCTGGGAGGAGGAAAGGTCTTCTCGTTCTGTCAGAAGAAGTCATTATGGGAACAACAGTGTGTTTTAACAATAGATGGTGTGTGAGAGAGAGGTGGGCAGAGGGGAGGGGGAGGTATTACTGTTGCCATTAAAACAGTCCCCAAATTACCAGTTTCTTCCAGGGTTGCAAGCTTTAATTGGTTTTAATCACATGGAAGATGGAACATGCTTGTTTTCTCCTGCTCTGGAGGGTAGGATCTGAACCGAAAGCTTCAAGTTACAAGAAAGGAGATTCCAACTCAACATCAGGAAGAACTTTCTGATGGTAAGAGCTGTTTGACAGTGGAGCAGACACCTTTGGAAGGTGGTGAGCTCTCCTTCACTGGAGGTTTTTAATCAGAAATTGGATGGCCAATGTCACGGATGCTTTAATTGAGACCCCTGCATTGCAGGGGGTTGGACTAGATGACCCTTGGGGTCCCTTCCAACTCTACAATTCTATGATTCTATAGTCATTAGTTTTACTCATTTCTGGGGAGAAATTGCAATCAGTGAGGCTGCAAGTTACAGGCATAATAATAATAATAAAAAAGCTGTTCTGTTATTGGTGTGTTACTGTAACAGAATGAAAAGACAATGTTAAAGATGCTTTTTTCAAAAATAGATTTTTCTGGTTAGATTTTAGTGTGCCAATTTCTAGAGGAATAGCGCTGCTAGCTTGTTGCAGCAAAAAGAACGAAGCATCTTTATTGTGTCGTAAATGGTGCCCTCCCTTGGACCACTGAAACACTGCTGAGGGTTCTAGCAGCCATTTAATTATTTTTTTCTGCCTGTTGTAGCCATAGCAGTGTGCTGTGCTAGGTGCTGTATGGTTTTTAATTGTATTTTTTAATCTTTTATTTTATTTCTTATAGTCTATCACATTACCATTTGAATTCCATAGAATATTTAATGTGATGGATGTCCTGCCTTCTTTCTTCAACCACAAATCCATAGATGCACTGAATGAATGGTCACATGAAGGAAGCTTGTGGACCACCTGTGATCTGTGGGCCCCAACACATTTGTTAAGTCATTAGGGTGCCACAATACTCTTTATTAAATGGTATGTTAGCTTACACTTCCTTGAATATTTCAAGAGGAAACTCTACATAAGTATTGTTAATATGCACATCTACATAAATTTGAATAATGGATTAATTTTCTAAAAGGTAGCTGATTAAACTATATTTTGTACTCATTTGACGGTTTTCCCACCAAATCTCATGTACGCTTACTCAGCAGTAATTCCCTGCCCCACACTCCAGTCCAGTTCCATTAGCGCCAGTCAGAGTTTCGCTACTAACTTCAATAGGATGTGGATCATATCCAAGACGCATGTAATTTCCATAATTTTGAAAATCCATGAAAAGTAGAAAAAGCTGTCAAAATAAACCGACAGTGTTTTGTTTTATCTGCGATACTCACCCAGGTAGGAAAGAATATGTCAATTTCTTTACAAAATACTAAAGCTGTCACTGGTTTTAGGTTTCCTTGCACATTAAATCCAGCTGCCTCCTTTGAGCTCTCGTGTTTCTTGGAGAGAGACCCAATTATCATCACCTAATTAGTTTTATAGGAAAGAGAGAGCTGCGGTCAGAGAGGAATCTTTACACTGTTAATCACTTACCAGTAAAGACAGGAATAATTCACAATATTACTGACAATTGATGGTTTCACATTAGTTTGCCTTTAATAAATTGTATTTCAAACATACTGTTATTTGATTGGGCACTGCCACAAATGTCAACAACTAGGTACACTGTTTCTATTAATGACTACTAGCCAAAATGGTCATGGAATGAATATTGATCTTAATGTTTTCTCAGAAACTTAGGCCACAGTCATACCATACATTTAAAGCACTATGATACCACTTTAAGCAGTCATGGGTCCCACCAAAGAATTCTGGGAGCTGTAGTTTGTTAAGGGAACTATTCCACTCACAGAGCTACAATTCTCAGAGTGGCTGAACAATAAATCCCTCTTCTCTGGGAACTCTGAGCAGTCTGCATCTTGTATGCTTTTCTTAGACTACACATGCTATTTCTAGAGAAGTACCTCCCAGAGATATCACCAACTCCTACTGCATTCAGTGTTCAACTCCTCATTTAGAAAACTAGGTCTTATTTATCATAAGTTGACCTTTAAACAGTTGACCTTTAAACAGATACAAACATGCCGATCATGTGCTTTGCAGTGTCTCAGCTCATAAGCAGCAACCATAGGGGAAGCAGATACTTCAGATTAAATGGTTTTGTAAGTAGGTATGTCATGTGCAAAACAAAATGTCTTGTATCTGACAGTGTTCTATGTGAATGGAATACAACAGAACTTCTTTTTGGTCTCTTCCTCACAAATGACCCCTGTGGACCCCACAAATCTGGATTGGGGGACTCTTTGAAGCAGATCTGAGGGGTGACCCAGGGATAGGAGAGGAAGGGGGAAGTTCTGATGTATGAGCAGAAAGCCACTTGCCTACTTTTTAAAATAAAACAGAACCTCTTGTCCCGGTCTTCACAGGGCATTAGTATGGACATATTTTCAGACAATTCCAGTATTAGTTAGTGAGAGGTTGGTGCAGCTTCACCACACAGAGAAGAGTCTAACCTCCCAGCTACCTGTTCAAACATGTCTCCTTTAAAACCCCAATACTGGGAGTGGGTTAAAGTTACTATTATTCCTATTATTATTGACCATGAGCCATGCCTGTGGCTGGCTTTCATGAGAGTTGGATTTCAACGGCAACCAAAGGACCACTGGTCTCTAGTATAAGCCTTTTTGGACTACACTGCACTTCATCAGATGCATATTCAGAAGATGAGTAGATCTGAAAGGTCTAGGTAAGCTTGGTGAAATATTTCTGTATGTACCTTCTTCCAATCCTATTCTGCCCTTTTGTCCCCATCTAGTGGCTTCTGCTCCAGCACCATCTGTTCAGGCGCACGCTATCATCTGCTTGTCTACAGTGCTCCCAGGCAAGGGTCTCACCGTTCTGCCTTCTCATTATTGTGTTGTCATGTGTCCCATACGTTGTCATCATGAAGATGCTCACTCTAGTCTGAGTGCTCTGGCGTTTGTTCTTGTTTAGCAGGAAGGTGGGATAGAAATAAATAAGTAGCCCTGGTTGCACTTGATTCCCAGTGTTCCAGCCTGCATGTCCTGGTCTGGAAAGGCACACTGCTTGCTAATCCAATTTGACTCATTGGGGATTCTTAGCAGTAGTTATTAATTAATTGTGCTTTCCATCAGTTCCTTCTTTCCATTACTCACAATTATGTCCTGTTGTTCCAGATTGTAAACCAAGCAGACTCACATCTGTTTCGTATTTTGTATACTGCCTTGTACAAGATAGTCACTTAATAAATGCTACATGCTATTATCACAATCACCACAATTGCATACTTTGTGGACAAAGTTTCAAGCAGAACTGAAGCCAGTTTAGACTGCAATCCTTTATGCATCTACCTGGGAGTTAAATGCCATAGAACTTAACTTCTGAGTAGATTTGCAGAGGTTGTACTGTTAGGGATATTTACAAAAATCTTCCTAACCTGCATACAGCAGTATGAAATTTACTTCTATTAGGCAATTAATTAACCACAAGCAATTGTGTATACTGCTAAACCTGGTATACATAAGAATTGGATGGAAAGATAGATTTTGAATATTTTCTTACATAAAAAAAATCCTTGTTTATAAGAAAACTAGCACATTAGCCTACTCCCTATGTACTAATTTTCTGCTCGCAGGGAGGTTGAATTTTTAGAGGGTGGGGCTTGCTTTTATAGGGGAACATTCAACAATTTGATTCCTCCTCCTGCAAGCTATGGAACTCTTAGAACTCTTCCTACACTTCCTTCCACTGTATATGTAGATCAGGCCTCACATATAGAGATTTTAGAGGGAGAACTGTAAAAATATTGAATTTGTCAAGTTGGTATTTTTTGAACATTGTCTTTATCTCCACCAATTAGATTCAAGGCTTAATTCCTTCAAAAGCATGTCACAATGTCAAATTTTAACAGCACAGTTTGGAAATGGTTCTGCTAAATAAAAAGAAGTCACATCCTAAATGTGATTTTCACTATTCAAAAATGCTTTGTTTCCGCTTGAAACAGACTGCCTGTCTGTCCAAGGACCAGATAAAAATAATAAAGCTTTGTATTTGAGGGCAATGCACAAAGCTGTGCTTTATTTGTGGTAAAGAATGTGGCATGGCGTGCCCTCTCCAGGGGAGCCCAAACTTGTAAAGCATTGCGCAAAGTGCTTCCTGAAACCTGCAGATTCTCAAGGGAGAGGATTAGGATCAGGGACCTAATTTCATTGAAGGTTCTGTGTTTTCCTTAGCCATCCGCGACACCAGGTTTCCTAGAAAGGACCGCCATCTAATTACGTGAAACCACCAGCATCATTTACTCAAGTCAGATACAGATGCGTGAGGGCATGTTTTCATACAGCATCGTTGAGTTGTCCTTCTCGGCAGTATCACTGGGTATCATCACTGTGAGCAATATGTTTTGTTGCAGGCCGGCTGCCAAAACCCTACACCAGTTTCCGGACACTTCACGGATCCCTTACAGTATCTGTCTCGCAAAGGATGAGCCCATGCTATGGTTTCAATCACCAGCTATGCAACCTTACAAAATTGGAGTGCTTGGACCTCCCTTCAGTATTTGCATTTTTTGACCCCCAAGGAGAAAAGAATTTGCCATATATAGAGTGGAAAAACAGATTGCTACTTTCACTTATGGAAGGAGCTTGTGCTGATCAGCCTGCCACTAATAACGCGTCAGACAACATCCCAAAAGCAAAACATGCATTATTACATTTCAGGACATCCCGACATGTCCTGAATAGATGCCAGTATTTTTGCAATGTAATTTAGGACTGCTTCCAGCTATTATGACATCACACTATGAGCTCAGTGTAATTCAGTTTTCTGCTGTGTTTGATATAAAAGCACTCTCTCACTCTTTCTCTCTCTCTCTATAAATGAAATGAAACTTAAATGTTGCATTAGTCAAAGGGTCCTATGAAATTAAAAATGCCACTCAAAAATGCTGAAGTTTAGAGTGGAACCATATTACCACCTGTGCCTTACCATTTAAACAATTGAGGCATAAATGGCACAAAACTGCTTTTCAAATTAAATTTCAGGCTTAATCCCAAATCATGAGAAATGGCAGAAGTGTAGCCACACAGCCACTGTCAAGAGAAGTTTGGAAATGCATGTTTGGAAAAGTTATTCCTTGACATGCTCATTTGAGATTTATCTGAGTCCTTTACCAGTTAAACAGCATCATTTCCTTTAGCATAAATCCAATTTATGAAAGAGCGAGGGAAGCCTAGCTTTAACAGTGCAATCGTACGCATGCCTCCTTTGGCATGTAAGTGCCATTGGATTTAATGAAGTTTACTGAGTGCAGCCGAAGTGTGTTGTGCTGTGTCGTGTCACACCCAGCATACACATAAACAGAGAAAAACAAGCACCAATCACATGCTTAAAAAAATTTTTTTTCCTGGACCACATTTCAAACTTTCTTGACCCTGCACTTTGTGGGCTGGAGCTTATCAGTGGCTTCTAGGGGTCAGAAGTGTTAGTGCGAGTAAAATTACTTGGACAAAGCCAGAACCAGGTCAGATCGCTATGGGATAGTCCCACAAGGCCTTCTGCCGGCTGCTACCACCAAGGAGTTCTAAGGGAAGGAAAGGAAAGACCATGAACCAAACATCCCAGAAAATTCACCAGCAAATGTGTTATTAATCAAGGCAAATACAAACAAAGTTTATTAAAATGCCTTGTAATAGTACGTTTCAAAACAACGCAGAGACATCTTATGGGATGACCATTTTAACACCAACACTCATGCCAACTGAGCTACATTCTTCAAACCCGAACAGCCACAAGTATACCAGAAAGGAAAATAAACACTGGGGTGATGTGTGTAGGAACATATCCACTTTGACGATGGGTCGTCTAATTTAAATAGATGTTTGAAACACCAAATAAATGTATTTATTAAAAGTATTTATGAATTGCCATTCTGCCTCCAAGGTAATCCTTAAAAGAAAGAAAAAAAGAATTCATTTGAAAATAGCAATCAAATAGGGAATCATAATTAAAACAAAACAAAAGAGGCAAGGCTTGTGCTAGTGGTCAAATGGAATGAGGTCTGGATGCCTTTAAGTACTTGTTTAACTGTGAAAAAGGAAGAATGATATTAGTGAACAAATTTCAAGAACTATCAGTCTGGTTCATTCATTTTCATTTAAGTAGGGCTAATAATGGCTTGTGCCATCTGGAATGTGGGGCAGAACCAGACAATGTTTTCCTTTCTTCCCCCAACAGAATCCTGAAAGATGTCATTTATCCCTTACAGAACTACAGTTCCCAGCACTCTTAACAAAGCTACAGTTCCCAGGATTCTTTGAGGGAAAACATGTGATTTAAAAGTTATTAAAACTTATGTTATAGATGTGGACTGTTTGAAGATTGCTAAATGACACTGCGAGTCTCCCTCAATCTCCAGTTGCCAAATCACCTATTATTTCACCTGTAATTGAGACAACTCATTACTCAGTCAGGTCTCATACCTTAATCAGACTGTGTCATTTTGTATTGTTTCTGGGTGTTACTGTAGTTTTAAAAAAAATGTTTGCTTGTTTTGAAGATGGATTTTGTTGCTTTCATTTTTATGACTGCTTTGTACATCGATAGGAAAAAAGCAGTATACATACATATATACATGTGTAGTAAGCCACTAATAATTAAATAAAATGAGTTTACTCACACGAGCTAAGCATGGGATTACTCTGAAATAAGTGTTTGAAGCGCTGTAACCAAAGTGGAATAAGTAGCTATTGAAAGCTGTGAAATATTTCTCATTCTTTTAAAAACAACTTTATTTTATTTTCTGTGTTTATTGTTTTAATTTGCAATTATGTAAACTGTCCTGGAAATAAAACATACAGAAAGGCAGGATACAAATGTATTAAATCAACAAACAAGCAAACAAGCTTTGGGTACTAGCGAGATCTGTCGGTAGCTAGATCAAGATTAGATCTTCAGTACAGACATAACACCACAAATCTTGATGTTACTCTCGCTCTCCACAGATATGTGGAGCTGTCATTTTAAGCAAATGAGATGTTCTGAAGTTTTCTCATTGAAGAAACCAGAATAATTTACTGAGCACTTATGGGAAAATTTAAAAAAAATTCTAGGGAGCCTGTCCAAGTTGTTCCATTAACTTAACTGAGGTTCACGGACTATTGTTTCACTGGCAGATTGTTTCACAACCCCCTGTTTATTTCTGGCTGCAGATTTTTGCAAACTGGGGTAGTTCTTCTAAATTCTTGAAAGGAAATGATATGCAGAAACCAGCCTCTGCTTCAGCAATAATAAGCCTAATATTCATAGACAGCATTTGAACTGTGTCTCGTTTGAGCTGACATGAAGGTCAAAGATACAATTTTATCAGTTTCATTTGGGAGGCCTTTACTTGATCATGACAGCACCTTGTTTCTAACACAATTATTGTAATCATATTTCCTATGCTGTTT
Organism: Podarcis raffonei; assembly: GCF_027172205.1. Taxonomy (NCBI): domain Eukaryota; kingdom Metazoa; phylum Chordata; class Lepidosauria; order Squamata; family Lacertidae; genus Podarcis; species Podarcis raffonei. The sequence goes on from NC_070606.1 coordinate 68,416,627, forward strand.
GACTACAGTGGACCCAGATAGCGTTACAGTAAAAAGCCACCAAAATGGGGTGCAAGTTTCAAAGTTAAAGGTTAGAGAGCAAGAGTTACAAATTCTTGTTCAAGGCCTAATCAAAGCATATTCCCAATGGAAATTTGACTTGAGGTTTTGTGAACTCTGGCATTTGTGTTCAATATAGTGTGTATGGGTTGGATGAAGAGCAGTTTAGCAATTATAATGATTAAACAATAATAAAGAATTTGTTTCGTAACCTTTGGTATGTGTATAAATGTTTAGAAGTTTGCATCCAGAAGACTTCTAAAAGATACACATTTTTCCATGAAAACAACCTGCATAAAATTAATGCATCTAATTAATTCTACGCTACAAAAGGGCTCACTTAATTTCATTTAAATGGTACAGGACAGGCATTGTGTCGACTGAAATGCTGTGTGCACACTTAACCATTTATAGTGCAAAAATGTCGTTTTCCCCTCAATACAGAATTGTGTATGCTTGTCCTTGGCTATGTACACAGAACATTTTAATCTTGAATCAATGTAGACAGAGTACTTGTTTTTCCTACACAGTCCAGCCGCAATCTGTATCATATCTTTTGTCCCTGAAAAGCACTTCTTGAGAAACTGGTTTCGCTCTGAAAATAGAAGCTCATTGCAAATTGATTCTGCGCTACCCTGTTGTGAGTTCATTTGGAAACAGATAAAAACAGATGTTGGCGGTCCTGGCAATGGTCATGTATCTGCACCTGCAGAACAATTAATAAGATGGAGTGAGGTGTGACTGTTAGGAACCTAGGAAACTGAGCCAGGCCAGTCTAGACCAGACTGAGTCAGACCACTGGTCCATTCTGCTCAGTATTGTCTACACTGACTGGTAGCAGCTCTGCAGTGTTTCAGAGAGGGGACACCCCCAGACATACCTGGAGATGCCAGAAATGTGAACCTGGGACCTTTTTCATGCAATGCAGTTGTTCTACCACTGAGCCATGGCCCTTCCTCAAAGTAAAAAGGTAAAGGTACCCCTGACCATTAGGTCCAGTCGTGGCTGACTCTGGGGTTGTGGTGCTCATCTCGCTTTATTGGCTGAGGGAGCCGGCATACAGCTTCCGGGTCATGTGGCCAGCGTGACTAAGCCGCTTCTGGCGAACCAGAGCAGCGCACGGAAATGCTGGTTACCTTCCCGCCGGAGCGGTACCTATTTATCTACTTGTACTTTGACGTGCTTTCGAACGGCTAGGTTGGCAGGAGCAGGGACCGAGCAACGGGAGCTCACCCCATTGTGGGGATTCGAACAACCGACCTTCTGATCGGCAAGTCCTAGGCTCTGTGGTTTAACCCACAGCGCCACCCGCGTCCTCAAAGTGTTCCACCACTAATGCACTCTTATTGCTTCAATGACATGTTGCAGAATACGCCCATCAAAGAGCAACCAGTCTGAAGAGGCCCTAAATCATGCATGAGCTGCAAAGCTATAACAAAAGCCTTCAAACAACAACAACCATGCATAGCTGATCGTATTTATAGTATTCAAAGAGAAACATGCAATTATTAGCTTATTGTTCTCGCAGACTGCAAGACCGATCTCTTATTCTTAAGCAAGATCAGCTGTCCATGCTCCACCCTACCTTCCAGCAATGCTTAAGCAAAACAAAGCAAAAACGGACTGGGAGGGGAATGTGCCTCTGAATGATTTGACAGAACCACAAGTAATACCAGCAACCACAAATAAGTGTTTGGTTTTATCTGCCCAATCTGAAGAATGCTGATGCGGGGAGGACAGGCGTAATTAGGCTCCAACAGTAAATATTTGCCACACATGCGCTAGATTGGAGTTGAACTGAGTGGCAGCTTTAACTGGAACCTGAGCCCCACTAAGTAAACTGAAAATAGTCACTTCCTTGAAAAAGCAATGATGGTTAAATCTAAAATTTCTAACAACTGATTTAAGAGCTTGCAGGAGAACTTTTGAATAATTCCTCGTTAGGTTCTGAGGTGGCGATGAGTGATAAAGTCTAGCTGCTCTGGTAATAGCAGTCTGAATTTGGGTTGGGGAGAGATCTGGTCCAGGGTAACTTTAGTGAACTTGAAGGCCACAATCTAATTCAGCTTGGGTGTGCTTAAACACTATTGCAGGCTTCCTCAACCTCGGCCTTCCAGATGTTTTTGGCTTACAACTCCCATGATCCCTAGCTAGCAGGACCAGTGGTCAGGGATGATGGGAATTGTAGTCTCAAAACATTTGGAGGGTTGAGGTTGAGGAAGCCTGCACTATTGCCTTCAATTGGATTTATGAAGGCATCATGATGTGTTTGACTGTGGCCGACATGTAGTGTGCATTGCATAACAGTTGTGAAAACCGGTGGTCGACCCTGCATTCCTTTTCCTAGGTTGAGAAAAGTAGAAGATGTGTTATGGGGAAGGATATCACACAATTTGTGTTAAAAAAAAGAGCTTTGAGGAAATTTTAGAGCTGGCAACTGACTTTGAAGAGCCCCCTCCCCCAAAAAAATTGGAACCAAATTTTCCGTGATGCTGCCTTTAATGCAGCTTTGTGTAAAGAATTGTCCAATTTGAGCTGTGCTTCTTTACAATAAAAGCTAGTTCAACCAGATTCACAAAACCCTAATTGCACAGCCCTATGCATGTTTTCTCCACTGAGTTCAATGGGACTTGGGGTGCAATCCTAAACCCTGGTTGGCTGAATTAGAACTATTTTAAGGCTAAACATTTACACACTTGAGAATGAGACCCATTGACCTCATCTGGCTTTGCTTTCAAATGAGCGTGCATAAGTTTGAGTTGCACATCAGCCTTGGCCCTTGTTGTCATATGGTTGGTTGCTACATACTGATTTCACTCTGCAGATACCAATCTCAGTCAAGACATCTTTGATGCTATTTATTTACTGGGAATTAGAAGGGGGTTGAACAGAGGAGGAAATACTCCTTCGGGTCTTAGCCTTACGTTGCTCATGCACCTATGCAATTCCATGCAGCAATATCCCACTGGAGATAATTTGCTAAGCTTTGTTTCCACCTAACTGACCCATAGGATTGAAAATAATCAGTGTGTTCCCATTTGTGTGGGGTCTTTTTCTTTCTTTGTTTTAAATGGGCAACCTTTATACTTTGGGGCAGTTACCGAAATAGGTTATTGAACCCTCTTTGTGTAACCGGCGGAGCTTGTTTTCCTTGGACTTCTCCAGACATGGTTGAAAATACACATTTTCAGATGGGGTTTGAAAAATAGATGGCAAAAGAGACAGGAGAGAAGGTTGCTCTAGATGGAAAGAACAACAGGGTCATGGGGAGATGAGTTTGAGAGGCAGGCTGTTAAGGAGGATGAGAGCACCAGGCATGTCATTAAGGGGGTGAAATTTAATTTTTGCAAATTTCTTCAGTGATGGGGAGGGGTCTTAAAATTATGTTTTTTGGAGAGAGGAATTCAAATTTGCTGTTATTTTTGTCATTGGACAACATTTAGGTTGGGAATATGTTTGATTAAAAAGCATATAAACTGATTTCGGGAAACTAAAGAATTTTAATTTTACCTTCTGAAAATGTCAGGTAATGCTAAGTAATAATAATAATAATTAAAAATAATAATATTAATATATAACATAACTGCAAGTACTTGGCAGACATTTATAATATTTTCCATGCAATTTTACACACATTTTACTTACCAAGCAAAACTAAAGTATACCAATTTAATCAAAACATCTTTCGAATTCCCAAGTCATTTACAACTTTTTAGCACCCCTCATTTGGGGAGTTTTGAAAGTTAAAAAAATTCAACACCCTACTGCTACACTTGCCCAGTTCTCTGAGTGTTGACCTCAGGGATGTTGTCTGTACCCTTTGGAATGAGGTCACTGGAGGCTTATATTTTTTGTGATATTATTTTTATTTCCACATATGTACAGGTTGAGCATAGGGGAAAGTACAGCATGACTGTAAATGATGCCCTACATCCAGTCCTTCTTATCAGATTTCTTGGGGTACAAAGCCAACCTCTGAAATGCTTTTAAGTTTCCAAACTAAAACATAGCCCCCCATCTCTTCAGAGTCCCATACACACCATTGTTGCAAAGCATATGGCTTACACTAAAGAATATGGGGGAGAAGATGGGGGAAAGTCATGTGTTTTAAATGAGCTTTGAAGGTATGCTGTGTATGAAGCCTGACTCTGGGTGTCTCTTGGTCTCTTTCTCACACACAGACACCTGGATGACATCACCTGCCAGCCAGGAGAGAAAGAAGAAAGGTATGCCCCCAGTGGTATGACTACATGACCTGCTAGCTACTTCTGTTGTTTGGGAAGCATCTCTGTTGTTGTTTTATGCTGGGCCCCCTCCTTCTGTTGTCTCTTTCAAGCTCTTTGGGTTATGGGCAAAGCTGTGTTTCCTCTTGGTTTCCATAAAGTGCCTGAATAGAAAATGGAATGGGTTCAAGCCGTCTCACAATAGCTGTCGAAGGATTTCCATTTTCAAGCCTTTTCTATTATTCCCAGGACATGTTGTTAGACACTGTGGCAAACGGTTTAGAAATCATTTTAGCTGGCTGGGAAAAACAACTGGCTTTCAAGGACTATAGCAAAAGCACATGTTTGAGTAGTTTATAGGGCTTTGGCTGAATAATGGGATTAATCTGTATTTTAGAGATTGATAAAAATGATAAATATGCGGCTACTTCCATCAACTGACATTTAAGACGTGTATTTCATTAGCAGATGTCTCGTTAACTGTTCAGACAGCAGGAACCAAATCCCATGTTTATGTAATTTGGTAAGTCTAAGAGCCTATGTTCAGGTTCAGACATTTTGCAGAAAGATACTCAGCTAGCAGTAAGTTACTGGATTCCCACAAAGCAATATTCAGATAGCTCTAAGGCTGTGTGCACACATTATCATTTATTCTGGCTTCAGTGCATTCCCACTGCTGGTGTTTGAAGCTGTGTTTACATGATGTTAGCCACAATCCACATCTATCCTGTAGTTTTGCGAGAAATACTACTGTTGATGTATTTCCCCATGAACCAGCTTCCATTTAATTTAGGCATGTGCAGTAAAGCTGATGTGTGCACATTTGAGACAATGACTACACATGCACAGATGGCAACTGAATGGATGGATGGATGGATGGAATTGAAGTGCAGCTAAACCAAACAGGTAATGCACATCAGGTGAAAACATCTTCACCCTCTCTCTGGTGCGTATGGCAGTTTGCAAATGTGGCTTGAAATACAGCAGCAGGAAACAACTTTACTGCATTGAAAGATGCTACCATGTGCATAGACTAACTTAGAATGCTGTATTATTTTACTGTTGTTAGCCGCTCTGAGCCCAGCTTCGGCTGGGGAGGGCGGGATATAAATAACAACAACAATAATAATAATAATAATAATAATAATAATAATAATAATAATAATTTGCATTAGAACTTAACAGTGCTGAAATTGCAAGAGCAGAACTGCATGTTCATATGTGACCAGTCCTTATGGACTATTTCGGAAAGGTGAAGGTATTTCCCATGTTGGCTTGCATACAAATATCTTACACAGTTCACTATATCAGTCATATACTGGCAATCCAATATGCATAGGGTGGAATAATAGGTTCTCAAGGGACAACCAATTGCATTTACTCAAACTTTCCCCCCCCCTTCTTTCAGTATTACAGGTTTGGAAGTGCTCAAATCGCAGGTTAAGCTGCAACCTAAGCACACAGTGAAAAGTCAGCACATCCACTTCACCACTTGCTCAACTGCTTGAATTAATTCAGCCAAAAACTTTGGTCATATGAAACAGCCCTTAGGCTGGTAGTGTGTGTCCAGATCCTTCTCATTTAGGCTATGTGCACATTACTGGCCTAGAACACAGCAAGGTTGTTCTTCTTACAAATTTGGCTTGAAGCAGGTTGGGGGGGGGGAATGCATCAACATGCAGCATTTCATTTAAAAAGCCGGGATAGACTTTTTCTTACTATCCTTTTTGAAGGAGACGATGCAAGGAAAATGGAGCAACATTTATTATTCTGGGAATTCCATTCCTTTGTTGGTGAAAACACAGAAAGATTCTGCAACCAAATAGTTTGTTGATCTACAGAAACATTAAAGATGATGAGAGCATATTTTAAGCTGATCGCTCTGTTGAGATGAGATGCTAAATGTCTTGTTGAATCATTTTTTTTCTTTTTTTCTTTTTTTTTAAAAAAATCTCCATTTCCTGTATGATATGCAATCAGCAAAAGGTGGAAAACTTCTCAACTCCCTCTGAGAGTTTGCTGCTTCTCTTGTTTCAGCTTAATAAAGTGTAATCTAAAGTGCAGCATCAGTAAGGCAATGCTGTTCCATACCCAGCTGTTGGAAGGAGGAGTGGAAAGAAATGTTCTACAGGGATGTTGGAGAAATCCAATGAAATTATAGTAATATTCTAGTGCTTTGAGCATTTGCAGAGAAACCTCTAGTGATGGGTGACCTTCCCCTCTAGCCTTATTTGTTATTAAGTTCTCCTTTCTTTTTCTTTTTTTCAGTACAAGGAGAAAGCTATGAGTCTTTGTAAGAGTCCTCTTCTGGTATGCAATGTTGGGACTTGCATGTACATTGATGGTGCCCTGCAGATGCGCCTGGCGACTTGAGATTTGCAACTAGATTTGTATCTCGTTTATTATTTCTTTGGTGTGCGCACAGCAGAGATGGGGGAAAACCTGACCTTATTCACACTTCCTGAAATAATGCATGACCTGAGACACATTTGAAATGTAAATATTCTTTCACTGTGAACCACAATGAGTAGTTTCCCCCTTGCCTTTCTAGAAGTAAAGTTAAACACCAGTAATTCAAACCTTGGATGTTTGGAACATAGGTGTCAGGTGTGCGTGCAGGAGCCAGGCCCTATGACCAGTAGGACTTTGCAGGACTGGGGCCTTCCTAAGTTTGTTCTGAAGAGGCAAGGCACACCAACCTTGGTAACTCACAGCACCTGGTGGCAAGAGCTGGGAAGGGATATAAGGACAGCATTTCCCTTCAGCTCTTTGCCACAGCAACATGCTTCCTGCCTTGCTGTGTTTGGCTTCTTGCTTCTTGACCCTCGGCTTCTTGACTCCCGGCTCTCTGACCCTCGGACTCTTGGCTTTCTGACTCATGGCTTCTGGACTCCCGTTCCTGCTCCCCCCCACCATCTTGCCCCCGGTCCTGATGTCCCCAGCCAGGACTTCGATCACCCGTGAACCAGACCATGACAGTAGGTACTGATGGTCAGTAGATTCTTGATGGTTTGAATTTTTAAGGGTTGCATTAAATGTAGCACTAAGTCACACTTTGCACAAGCAGAGCAATTTCTGATTGTGCAATGGGGCTTTCTCCTCCCTCCTCTCTTCCCATGCAGCCCCTCAATCTGGGTTTTCCTTCAAGGCTCTGGAACAGGCTTGGGGATGGCAAGGGGAGGAGCTGGGGATGACCCCATCACACAAGTGAATGTCATGCTGCTCACACAGCATGATAGCTGAATATCTAATTAATTATCTGAATGGTTTCATTTCCCTATCCCATACAAGCCCCCAGCCCCCACTTTCAAGGCCCTGTTGTGTGCCTACTTAGGCTGGTGTGCATATGAGAGAGGCACCACTGCCTCATTGGTGCCCCACATCATACAAATATTTGAGCAGGTCTTGAAGACCTGTTGATTCTCTGTGGCTTTTCCTGAATGATTTAATGGGGCAATTGGTGAGATGTTTTTCTTCTGATGATAAGGTATTTTACTGGGTTGGCTTTTTTAATGGGAATAGCCACAAAGTCGCATTAAGGATGTCCACTGTGACACTAAAAGAAATGTTTCTATGGGAATCATTTCTCTAATCAGTAACTGGGAGGTCCACTTTCCTGCTAGCAGGGAACAAATGCATTAGTCCACAAGTGGCACTTGCCGTCAGGAAGCATCTCTCAACTGCACAGGGATGTGGGAAGGATCTCTTGCATGGAAATGGCTTGGGTAAACATACAGAGGCCCCTTTCTTCCTTACCACCACATTGTTCCAAGTTACCATTTGCAACCAGTTTTATCTTGGGAATGAAACACGAAATAACTCCAGCAAAGCCAACACAGAAAATATGCAACGCCATACGGTATGCTAAAATCTACTAGAATTGTTGTTTTAGATCTGTTCTGTGTTAGAGAACAGAAGCTCCTGGTCTTTTCCTTACATCAGTGATTCAACTGTTAATCTCATGTTTCCTGTTTACTTGCTTTAAAAACCCACTCTGATGACATATCTGAGTAACTAACTCACTGGAGACAGATTGGTCCCAACACACAACTTGGTCCCAACACAAGGGTTTCTGCATCTTGGGTTGGTCGATCCTGTGGTCTAGCTAGGACTGCTGTCACAAAATGAAGCTTAACTCCAGTGCAACAAAGGATTTGAATTACACTCCTTCAACATCAAAGTCAAAATCATAAAATATTAGCATTAGAAAGAAGAGCTGACACAGCAATAGGTGTCATAGCTGCAGGTTCCTCACACCTAGTTTAAGTCTTAAATATTGTGACACATATATTTGCTCACAGTTGAGCTGCACCCTCAGTTTGGTAATCCCAAAGCTTCTGTTTTTTCTGACCCAGAAGGAAAAGAAAGATGAAGTGAAGAGTTAACGTTTTCAATTAGCATTCTCAGTACAAAATGGTTTTATCATGCAGCTGGGCAAGATAACAGCAAGTGGGTTTGGTACAAAGCATTACAGATATTGTTGAGGGGGAAAAAAGATTGTTTCTATGGCAGTGAAAATACTTAAAAACATTTCTTGTGGACAAAGCATCGGATCTGACAAAACCACTGCAGGTTTTAGTAAATGATGCCTGTGATTCTGGAACTATATTCTGATTTTACAGAATATGACAGCATATTTTGGCTCAAAATATTCTCTTGGGGGGAAAAGTGATGGCAATCCTAGCTGCCTTCCTTTTCCTGACCTAAATATTGGTTCTTATGCAATGCATTAAAACAACAAGAAGAGTGGGTATAACAAACACACAAGTCATCTTTGCATAATGAAAAATAAACAATTTTGTTTCTACTTATGCCTAAAAAGGTATCATACAGATAATGCAATCCAATTCTGAAAACAAACCTGTCTGTTTTTTAATTAATGGGCTTGCCATCAGATAACTCAACCACCCCAAAAGCAAACTTATCTGTACAATGGTTAAGTAGAAGCACCATTCATGTACAAGTGCATAGAATAAGAACCACGGATGTGCAAGGGCACAGATGATTTTTTTAAAGTACTAAAATATTGTGAGCAAATTTTGTGGCATGAGCCATCTGCCCATGTGTTCAGCTACATGCATGGGAGAGGATTTTCCAACACATTCACAGGTGTTGTGTCTTATGGGTGCTTCCCATTTGTAGATCCAGCTGACTCCAGGAGATCTGTGCCAGGCATGTGCAGTGATACTCTGGCAACTGTCTCCTAATGAAATACTAAAGGCAGAGGGAAGGAAGGAAGGTAGGAAATGAGAATGAAGGAAGAGGGGAAATTGACACCTGATGCCCTTTTAAATGTGTTGGGGGGATTATTGGATTATTGCTGTTCTTATTTTTACTATGGGTTTTGTGGTTTTTATAACATAATTTTATGTTGTGAAACACCCTGAGATCTGTGGGTGAAGGTCAGTATGTAAATTTAAATGATAATGCCAAATTCACTTTTGAAAGAACCATCAGAGGAGTCAACAAGTTTTTACCACTGTTAGTGTAGTGTAAAAACAATAAAAACCTAACTTTTAAAATGATAATTTCCTTCAACAGAATGTTTACATGGTGACATGTATGGCAGGGAGGGGAGGGGGGAATAAAGGATAACCATGGGTTGTTTTTTTAAAACAACAACTAATTTTACAAAGTCTAAAGATGTTCTAACCAAAACAATCTGCTGATAACTGCCTTGTCTACATTCTTTTTCTGCAATCCACCTGACATTTTACATGTTCTCAAAGATAAACTCTCTGGATTGCCAAAAATTGCAGCAAAAGGTGAAGGCTACCTCTTGTTGTACAGAGTGTTGTACAATTATGTCAGGATTACTCATCACATTCTTCCTATTCTGTGTCCACAGCCTTGATGTTTTCCTTGTACTATGCCTTCTTCCAAGAAATTCTAGCCAAAGCAATAGGTTTTAGCAGGTAAATCTGCCCATCATTTCTTTATCACCCCTCCTTCCTCTACTGCCCTAAAGGTGCTCCTGGCTCAGCTTGAAGATTTAAGATAATTAATTAGTACATCCCAATTTATCTGTCTAGGTCCCAGGCGCAGACACAGCAACGCAAATTTTATTTTAGATAAAAACCTGTTGCTTGTTTCTTTCCCACCTGTGGGTGTTTTTACTGCAGAAGAGCTCATATTTTACAGAAAGAGAAAATGGTGGGTGGTCCCATTTATTATTAAGAATGTAAGAACATAAGATAAGCCTGCTTGACCAGGTCAATGGCCCATCTAGTCCAGCCCCCTCTTCTCACTGTCACTGACCGGATGCTTGTAGGAAGAATGCAAGCTGGACATGAACACAACAGCCCACTGCACACCTGTGATTCCCAGAAGCTGTTATTCACTAGCATGTTGCCTCTGGCAGTGGAGACAGAAGATAACTGCAATGGCTAGTAGCCATAAAAAATTATTATTATTATTATTATTATTATTATTATTATTATTATTATTATTAATCGACAGCCGATTCCTCTTTTAAAGCCATCCAAGTTGGCGGCTATCACTGCCTTCTGTGGGAGCAAGTTCCATATTATTTTCTGTAGGAAAAATAAAACAACAACAACAACAACAACAACAACAACATTTATACCTCACCCATCTGGCTAGGTTTCCCCAGCCACTCTAGGCAGCTTCCAACAGAATATTAAAATACAATAACCTATTAAACATTAAAAGCTTCCCTAAACAAGGCTGCCTTCAGATGTCTTCTAAAAGTCTGGTAGTTGTTTTTCTCTTTGACATCTGATGGGAGGGCACTCCACAGGGCAGGTCCCACTACCGAGAAGGCCCTCTGCCTGGTTCCCTGTAGCTTTGCTTCTTGCAGTGAGGGAACCACCAGAAGGCCCTCGGCACTGGACCTCAGTGTCCGGGCAGAACAATGGGGGTGGAGATGCTCCTTCAGGTATACTGGACTGAGGCTGTTTAGGGCTTTAAAGGTCAGCACCAACACTTTTAATTGTGCTTGGAAACATACTGGGAGCCCGTGTAGGTCTTTCAAGACCGGTGTTATGTGGTCTCGTCGGCCACTCCCAGTCAGCAGTCTAGCTGCCGCATTCTGGATTAGTTGTAGCTTCCAGGTCATCTGAGAGTGAAATGAGGTTTGGCTTTTTAAATGTGTACTTTATTGAATTCTTCCTCCATTCCTATCCACCACTGAGGTCAAACAACTTGTGTCTCCATCTCTGGTACAAATGTGCCAGTGACTCATATTGTTATGAGTTTGCGGGGGTGGGGAAAAAATAGGCTGCATGCAAATCCTTCTAATCCCTGCATCCAGCTAGTGTTAAAATATAAGCCAGGCTAGTTTCCTGTGTTGAGGTGATCAGCTGGGTGATGGGTCAAAGGAAGAGGATCTGCGTGAGACAGCAATAACCCTCCCTCCCTGGACTCAGAGATAGTGTGAAGGACGAAGCCCGAGTTTAGAGTTTGTCAGTGATGTGACCTAATAGAAAAGCAGCAAGAGAGAATCCAGTTCCACTTGTTGTTGCATGTCACCCCAATCTCCGAGCGGTATGAGATTCTAGACACTAACCCAATAAAAATCATTTTGGGGGAAAAAAGAAACTGTAAGTAAGCTGTAGTTATTTTAATTTTTTTAGACTTTCAGTATAGATTCTGCTAAACTGCAAGCAGCAGTTCTGTGGGTGAGAAATGAGTGAGAAAGGGGGCACTGATGTGGAATCCTTGTGCAATGACCCACATCACTACCAGCTGTTGACACACAACTGCCCTACTAATGAAAATATTTGCATTCTTCATCTCCTCCCCTGTTTAATCTGATTCTCTCTGTCTTTGAAAATAAGCTTCTGTGTGGGTTTTTTTTTAACCTCAAGGACAACATGAACCAATGCCATCTGCAGAATTTGCAGCTGAGCAGGGGCAGATCTAGTATGAAACGAATGAAGCTTCAGTTTCAGAGTCCCTCATTCTGGAGGGACCCCAGAAGCATCTTTGGTTCCAGTTACTTAACAATTTTGATTCTAGTAGACCCATTTTCAGTCATACGATTCAAATTGATTTATTGTTTTTGCTGTGTGTACTTCAACAATCCCAAAGTTTGAGTGTTGGCAGTGGTGAACTGTCATGGAACAATCCCATTGAAGAAGATAACAGTGGTTAACCAGACCTCGTTGCTGGTTTTGAAGGGACCCCCCCCATAACATTTCGAGCTTCAGGGCTCCCAAAATGTAGGTCTACCATTGCAGCTGACTTGTTTAGGATCCTATAAGCAACATGGAACTCAATAAATAGAGTGAAAAGCTAAGGAGCTGGTTTTATAGATGGAACAGAAAGAAACAATGGTGGTTCATATTGCCACAAGTAGTATCCTCATAAAATGAATAAAATTATGAAATGCTGCACTGTGAGGAAAAAGTGATTAGACAGAAGTTTTTCTCCATGTTGCATAATACTAGAACTCGGGGACATCTAGTGAACTTGATCGCTGGAAGATTTAAAGCAGAGAAAAGAAAGTCCTTCACACAACAGTGACTATGGAACTCACTACCACAAGATGCATGGTGGCCACCAACTTTTTGTTGTTGTTGTTTAGTCGTTTAGTCGTGTCCGACTCTTCGTGACCCCATGGACCAGGATTGCTTTAAAAGGGGATTAGACAAATTCATGGAGGACAAGGCCATCACTGGCTACTAGTCATGATGGCCATGTACTATCACCACTAAAGGAAGCAGTATAACCCCGAATATTAGTTACTAGCAATCGCAAGTGGCCAGAGCAGTATTGTGCTCATGTCCTGCTTGTGGGTTTCTGGTTGGTCAATGAGAAAACAGGATGCTGGAGTAATGGCCTTTGGTCTGACCCATCAAGGGTCTTCTTGTGTTAACAGGCATATTTATGATCACCTCCATAGAAAAGTTACACCACATTCTCTAGAAGTAGCTAGTTTAAACTATTCATCTTCACTTTTAAATCAAGACATGCTACATTAAGTCACACCAAGTCACGTGATCAATTTTTCGAACAGAGGAAGCTGTCTTATATGGAGGCACAGCACAAGTCCAGTGTCCAGTATTATTTCTCCTGACTGGCACAGCATCAAGTCCAGTGTCCAGTATTATTTCTCCTGACTGGCAACAGCTCTTCAAGTTGACAAGTCAGCAGAAAAGACCATTGATGACACTAACCCATCTTGCCATTAGAATCCATTACAGAGCTTCTGAAATTCCTTTGACCATTATAATGTTTAGAAAACTAATACAGTGGTTCCTCGGGATAAGAACTTAATTCGTTCTGGATGTCCATTCTTAACCTGAAACTGTTCTTAACCTGAGGTACAACTTTAGCTAATGGGGCCTCCTGCTGCTGCATCACCGCCGCATGATTTCTGTTCTCATCCTGAAGCAAAGTTCTTAACCTGAGGTACTATTTCTGGGTTAACGGAGTCTGTAACCTGAAGCGTCTGTAACCTGAAGCATCTGTAACCTCAGGTACCACTGTACACAAGAACAGAAGAAGCTGACTTATACTAGTCACAACATTGATCAATTTAGCTGGGTACTGTCTGCAATAGATCTCTGGGTGATTTGAAGTGGATCAAGAAGATATCTGACTCGCACTTGTTTAACTATGGTAACAACAACAAATAGGATGTTGCTATGTTCACAGTTCACTTCTGGAACTTAAAAAGCATTCTTATCCTCTTAGTGTGCTCAGAGGCACCCTATTCTTTCACTCTTACATATTTTGCACCTGGCTCTGGTTATTAAATCTAGGGTTTTTAATGAAAGACAAAGTAGACCCAGACAAGCTTTATGTCTGGTTGGCTGCTACCAGCTTCTTTACCCCACTCAATATGTAACACTTTTCTCAGTACAGTGCTACCTCAGGTTAAGTACTTAATTGGTTCCAGAGGTCTGTTCTTAACCTGAAACTGTTCTTAACCTGAAGCACCACTTTAGCTAATGGGGCCTCCTGCTGCTGCTGCGCGATTTCTGTTCTCATCCTGAAGCAAAGTTCTTAACCTGAGGTAATATTTCTGGGTTAGCAGAGTCTGTAACCTGAAGCGTATGTAACCTGAAGCGTATGTAACCCGAGGTACCACTGTATAAGTTACATATTGAGAAGAGTGCAAAAGCTATACTGATGTATATCATCATAAGAAGTTTCCCATTAACATGTGGATTTAAAATCAAGTATTTAGAAACAGTTCATTTTTAATCTCTGATTACACGGAAGTATGAGATCATGTAACCAATAAATTCCTAGCACAGCTTAATGTTCAGCATTTGATGAAACCAAGGTTAGGCCTGCACAAAAATCATTTGCTCCTTCAGGCTGTTATCACTTTTCAGTGCAGGAAACAACAGACAGATAAAACTATTCAGGCCTTCATTATTTGGTGCAGAACCCATCCTTGGGAAAATCAAATGTACTTGGTGTTCACATAAAAAGTACTTGCCATCTATCCGTACACACAGAGAGACTCCTTTTGGATTGCTTGAGTGGGCATTGAGAATTAAACTGAAGACAAAGCTGCATTAAAACAGTGACAACAGCCCAGCTTGCCATTCTCATGCTGAAAACTGAAAGCATCCCACACAATGCATGACATGATCAGGGTCCTCTTTTCTATGTCCCACATGCCACACACAAAGCTCTTGCCAGTTTCCTCTTAATGGTGCAGCAGACAAAAGATGACATTGCTAAGAGACCGTAGCTCATGTCCCAGATCAGATTAGATTCCAGGGAAGATCTTAATTAACATTATGCACGTATTTTGTATGTTTACATGCTTTGTTTTTATTTTTTAAATACATTACAATTTACACTAGCCTTCTCCAACCCAGAGATGTCCAGAAGCTTTGGACTACAGCTCCCATCACCGCCATCCATCACAACTGTGCTGGCTGGGACTTCTGGGACTTGCAGTCTGAGACATCAGGAGGGCATTGGGCATGGCTGATCTAGCTGATTTGAATTTTGCTGATTTGCAGATGCCTGACTAGCCTTGCACATGACTCAATGTATCCCAATCACAGTTGAAAACAATATATTTCAAAACAGAACTCTATCCCCCACCACATCCCTGCTCACCAAATGTCCTAAATTGTTATCTAGATGTATGTGGAACTATTCACAAAACCAGTTCGACTCTCTCAGTTTAGTTTCGCAATTCTGTAGAAGAAATGGGGAACTGTAATATTAACAAGTGCCTGTGTGGATAGGGTCATTAGGTCATGTTCCCCAGGGATGTAACTTCACTAACAAAGCAAAGCTATTAGGGATTTCCAGAACCATATACCGTATTTTTTGCTCGATAAGACGCACCTAGTTTTTAGAGGGGGAATGCAAGGGGGGGAAATTCTTCAAAGGGAGTGCTGAGCAGAGCCTGTATGCATCCCAGGCTCTGCTTAGCTCTCCCTTTCACGAGCTGCAAGGAGCATGTGTGCGGTGCTTGCAGGCTTTCCCCGAGGAGGGAGAAGGGCAGCCCATCTCCCTCCTCGGGGAAAAGCCCCCAACACATGCTCCACGCGGCTCTTTAAAGGGAGCTTTTCTGTGCGCTCTGTCCCTTCCCCCACCTCCCGCAAAAGCCAGGGATAGCCCTGCAAAGCCTCCGCAGGGCACTGGAATGAAGGCTCCCTACTGCCCTGTGGAGGCTTCACGTGGCTAAGCCAGAAGCTAGAACAGCTAGAGGGAGCGCTGCGCAGTGCTCCCTCTAGCTGTTCTAGCTTCTGGGATAGCCGCGCAGCCTGCATTCGCTCCATAAAATGCACACACATTTCCCCTTACTTTTTAGGAGGGGAAAAGTGCATCTTATAGAGCGAAAAATACGGTACATTCTGCTCTGAAGATCACATCTTGAAAGCAAGTTCCAAGAGGCTTGATAGTGCGGTAGGAGTGGGATGAAAGTCAATTTGAACTGCTTTTTTGTTGTCATGATCCCACACTGAACTATGTGCATTCAAATCTATTGATTTCATTCAACGCTGCATTGCCTCTGGCTCTATTATTCATTTCTTCCTATATACATTTAAAAAATGTAAGTCTTGGCTGATGGTGAAAAGGGTGCTTAATAGTTGCAATATGTAGGAAGAGGAAGATGCAGAAGGCTACCCTGGAGGTGGTTTGTGTGCAAGGTGTGAGTGAGGAACCTGTGGTCTTCCAGATGTTGTTGAACTCCAACTCCCATCAGCCTCAGCCAGCATTGCTGATAATCAGGGATGTTGGGAGTTGTAGTCCAACAACACATGGAGGACCTCAGGTTTCCCATTTCTGCACTACACCAAAGTAGCTCTCATTACTTCTTCTACTTCTACTTCCCTTTTCCTAAGTCTTTCTTTTACATTTAATAGAAACTGCAAATCCAGGTCCTAATGGGGTTCATTCTGCTGCCATTCTGCTATATTTCCTTTCGCCACCATGTCAGTATCACATTTGGAGTCTGCAAACAGGTGCACCATTTTTTTTAAAAAATAAACCTGATCCTGAGGGGTCATTCAGCTGGGTTTTGTATCTGTTGTCACCTTCCTCTTTGCCACTCAATACCTTGAGCTGAGTGCAGCACGTTTGATCTCCATTTGTTTCAAACTGCCTGGTGTGCTTAGGAAAAAAGCAAAGATGTCTTATGTGAGTTTGTAGTATTTCAGGGGAGATGTAGACAGAGATGTAGGCAGCCTTAGGTAAAACAGAAAGGTACTTTTGCATTTTCTTCCCTAATATCAAGAAAACAAGAAATTCTCAGGTTGCTTATTTTTTTACCAAGTGGAAATGGGGCAGGTTAAGTGAATTGGTGCAAATGAGAGGAATTTAGATTATGCAGGCACTGTAGGTTAACCTGTGTAATTTTTCTAGTTGGATTATATTAAAAGTGTCTTGACCACCTCTGAGTTTAAAAAAAATAAAAATGCACTGGCAGCCAAGAGAACAGTATATGGGGTGAAAAAGAGAAGGATATTTCAGGGATTCCAGATAAGCTCCCTCACACTTTTAAAGCACATGGAATAAGACTCTGAGGACTAATCCCAACCTCCCATCATTGTTCATGACAGCCGCCGCCACCCACCATCTGTGCATCTGGTGAGCATGAGAAGGGGTTCTACAGTATGTGCATTCCAATGCAAGGGTAGATTCTGGGCCAATCAATATTACCCTTTACACAGAGAGTCCCTACATGTGTACACCAGTATGTCTTCAGCTAGAAGATGGAAGGTATAATGGTGTTCAACTATTTCGCACCAATTGCACTGTCTGCAAATTTTATTCCAGGCTCAGCTCTAGATGCTAGTTTTAACCTTGCAGAGTTGTACAGCCTATGACCCTCATACCTCAAGGACAGTCTCTCCCTATATGAGCTCACTCGACTGTTGAGGAGCAACAATCAGACTTTCATGTACTACAAGTGTAATGACTGCCAGCTCAGATTAGATCACTTGTCCTTTTGACACTATGGGACCTTGTACCAGGTAGGTAAAGGTTAGGATACATACCTGATTGTTGGTGATCATTGTTGCCATTGGCATTTTAATTTTATTATTGTATTTATATCCCACCTTTTCTTCTCATGGAGCTCAAGGTAGTGTACATGGCCCCCCTCTCTCCATATTATCCTCTCAACACCCCTGCGAGGAAGGAGTTCCTCACCTCCATGGATGGTTGGTTCATGATTTATTGACCCAACTGCTGAACACATGCAAACAGTCTGCGTACACCCAATACATTTTAAGTGCACACCCTTGTAAGAAGTATGGGAACTTTAGTTTGTTATGGGTGCTGGGAATTATATCTCTATGAGGGGCAAGCTACAGTTCCCAGGATTCTTGGCATGTATTTTAAATGTGTTTTAACTGTATTGTGTGTGTGCAGCCAAAGTCGGAGGGCCCAGTCTCCCAAGAATGTATGCTGCTCAAGTTCAAGTTCAATGTTGAAGAGAAGTGAATTATATTTAGAACCAGGAAGACTCTGGGCAACTCATGAAAAGCTGCATATTGGGATCCTGGTGGGTCAAATTTTAACACTACTTTTCTCTCCTGATCTGAAATTTCAAGCGAAATCAGATCATCCTATTTTATCTGGAAAGTTACTTAAAACAGTTTCATTCTGAACTGAAGGGAGTAGGTTTACTTTCTCAAAGTATGTTTCTAATTTATGTTTGAAAAAAATATTTCCATTGTGCCATATATGCAGTAACTTAAAACCGAAATGAAAGGATTAATATTAGAAGGTTGCAGAATGGTTTTAATTAAATTCAGGTAGTGGGAAAGGCGGCTATATTTAGTGAATCCAAACTTGTGGAACTTTTGGGTCAAGAGGAAAAATTAAGTAAAACAATTCTTACCTGTAAACGTTGCAGTAGCATGGGGGAAAAATATGAATGATTTTGTGTACTAGGTTATCCATTTGGCAAAACCTCCCATTACTTTTCTTCAACCTGTGGAGAAATAAAACAGTCAATTATGACATTGCTTCACTGCTTTGTTGATGAGGGCTTCTAAGATCTCTTGCTAAATGTGTAGGAATATATATATTTCCGTATACCAAGGTGGTAATATCATTGACATGACAAATCCATGCTAGTCACATTGCTGGCTCATTATAATAAACGCATTATATATTTCCAGACTTTATTTTTAGCAAGGAAATTTTGAAATCTTCACTGTCAACAATAAACTAGAAAATCTTCATCAACAACCACAGAGCTGTTTATTGCACCAGGTAATTTGGGAGTTCATGGAATTTTGGGTATTCTGGAAACAAGAAAAAGCATGGCTATAATTTTCAGAAACTGGTGTTGTTTACTGGTGGTCACCCTTATATTTCCCATCATGATTGCCTAGGGTTGAGGCTGAGTTGAGACTTTTCACATGGAAGAGAAGATTCCTGTGTCAATTGAGTCAATATTTGTCAGTGTTTCAGAGTTATAATCTTCCAAATTATAGATACGGTTTTGAATTCATATTAGTTATCTCAGCTGCTTTGAGCACAGCTCATTGTGGGAAAGTGGCATATAAGTAATCAATCAATCAATCAATCAATCAATCAATCCTAACCCCCTCTAGCAGCGCAGAACAAGGGTGAGAATTGCATGCTTATTTAGCTCAAAACCCCTTCATAAATTAAATTTATAATCTGTGAAATGGATCAATTACCTCCATTGCCTGAATTTCACAAAGCAAAACTCTTTGCTGATTTTCAAAAAATATTGCTTTCCTTCAAATTACAATAAAACAAAGCGCCTTTGGATATTTTTGTAAATATTTATTCTGTGAACCGCCCTGAGATCTCCAGGTATAGGGTGGTATATAAATTCAATAAACAACAACAACAACAAATATTGCATATTTTAATTTACAAGAACATCTATACACTATCAGAAGAAGAAGAAGTAAGAGCAGTAGAGAAAGAGTGGCTATTGTTTTCTTTCTCATCGTTCCTCTGGTTGTGTTGCTGTTATTCTGTTTCATTCTGATTCTCTTGACTGTTTTTGCTGGTTTTAATCTGATTATGTGCTTGTTTATTATTGTAGTCTTTCAGTAGAGGACCGCATGGTGGTGTGGCAGTGCTCACCTGACTTCCAGATAGCTGAGTCGCTGCCGCTTACCAGGAGGAAGAAGGGGGAGGTGGGAGATGGTGGAGAGGTCAGTGTGGTGCAAATGCACCAGCAGTGCCAATCTGATGCTTCTGCTAGTATGTTTGCATTTGGAAGGTGGGAGACAAATTTTACAAAACAAAATTACAGTTTCCTAGATTTCCCCTGGGAAGATGGATTGATAGTTACCCACCCTGGGAATCATTGTTTTGTGAAGGGAAGACAGGTCTCCCAACAACTCTCAGCACCCTTAAAAAACTACAGTTCTCAGGTTTATTTGGGGGAAATAATGACTGTGTAAAGTGGTATGTTAGGGACGTGGGTGGCGCTGTGTGTTAAACCACAGAGCCTAGGACTTGGCGATCAGAAGGTCGGTGGTTCGAATCCCCGCAATGAGGTGAGCTCCCGTTGCTCGGTCCCTGCTCCTGCCAACCTAGCAGTTCGAAAGCACGTCAAAGTGCAAGTAGATAAATAGGGACCGCTCCAGCGGGAAGGTAAACGGCGTTTCCATGCGCTGCTCTGGTTCACCAGAAGCGGCTTAATCATGCTGGCCACATGACCCGGAAGCTGTATGCCAGCTTCCTCGGCCAATAAAGCGAGATGAGCGCTGCAACCCCAGAGTCGGTCACGACTGGACCTAATGGTCAGGGGTCCCTTTACCTTTACCTAAAGTGGTATGTTACTGCTTTAAATGTATGGTGTAGATGGGACCCCAGAGAGCACACTGCTATGACATGGCACTACGATCCATATCTCTAAAATAGTAACCAAGGTCAGTTGTTCTGAAGCACCAATGACTCCACTATAAAAGCTTACCAAACGTGGCAGCTTATAATTTTATTTATTTTCTTTTTCAAGGAGCAATCTAATTCTGTCAGGGTTATGGAGGGGGATCGCAGCTTGAAGACATGACAGGAAATAAGACGTAATGTAAGTCTGCCCAGCTGACTTTACGTTGTAGTTTTCCATGCGGCTTATGGGTAGGCAGATGTGGAAAATTCAGTAGATGCTTTTTGTGAGAATGTTCAGCACAAGGATCAAAGTGGCACAAGACGTTTACCAGTACCCATCTCAGCTAAATCACTGCCCCTCTTTTGCTTAGGAATGGGTGAACTCACCATATCATAAATTGCAATTAATTCACCAAGTTATAAATTCAACTTTACAAATTGGATTATGAGCTTTCAAAATACTATGCATGCACATCAATGTGCATGAGTCAATGTTGGGAATGCACTGTTTGTAGAATATGCAAAAACACAGCTTCGTGGCCTTAGTTTCAATGTGCAGAGCTGCATTATGTGCTGCTGTAGAACATGACTCCATGAAATACTTGTTTTTATTTAAACGCCTAAGTTCAAATGTAGAAATATGAGATGCAATACTTGTGGAAACAAGTTATAATATCGTATGATGATAAAATTCTGCCTGTTCCTGACCATTTGGTTGAGACAAGCAGACTGGGTAAGCAAATTAGCACACTTTTTTTAATTCATGGGCATAACAAAATAGCTTTTTAATTCATCTGTAGGAGAACTTGGCTGGACTTTGTGAATGGAGGGCACAATTCTGTACCCATTTACCTGGGAGTAAGCCCTGTTGGACTCAGTGGGAAATAACTTTGAGTGGACATGTGAACTGTTAATGGGAATGTTTGAGCGAACAAACTTGTCATAACTACTAGCACAACCCTCTGTTCTCTCTGAAGTAAATCCCATTGCATTTAATGGTCTTTACTCTCAGGAAATTGACTTTAGGATTGCAGCCTGAGAGTCTTAACAAAATGTTATCCTGTCCAATTTCGGCTCCAGGAACATTTTTGTGATAAATGTTTGCCTGCCATTTACAGCCAGATGTCTATTATTAGATTTTCATTACAATATACTGCAAGTGATTTGGGGCCGGAATGAATGACACTTTTAACTCTTATGGGAATGATACGGAATATGACATCATGTAATACTTTTTCTGATAAGTTAGAAATTATCCATGCATGGCTCTCTCTTTTTTTACAACTGGTTGTGTAATATCCTAAAATTTAATTACATATGGCCAAGAAATAACTAGTTGGCTGATAATTAACATTTTAGTGTCTAGTGTTAATTCTTTACTAAGCACAGCATTATCTGGTAAAGTGAAACAGATGATAATAACTTCCAGTGATTTAAGATTTTTTTTAAATATGTTGATTTTAAAGGAGTTTGAAAACAACAACCCAAAGCCAAATTTGTTGAGCTTACTTGTTCGACATCCAACATTATAAAAATTCATACAATAGTAGTCTTACTATATTAAAAAATGTAAGATGCCAACAGGTTTCAGTGAAAAAGACTAGTACAGTGGTACCTCAGGTTAAGTACTTAATTTTTTCCCGGAGGTCCGTACTTAACCTGAAACTGTTCTTAACCTGAAGCATCACTTTAGCTAATGGGGCCTCCTGCTGCCGCCACGCCGCTGGAGCATGATTTCTGTTCTCATCCTGAAGCAAAGTTCTTAACCTGAAGCACTATTTCTGGGTTAGCAGAGTCTGTAACCTGAAGCGTATGTAACCTGAGGTACCACTGTATGCACGTAACACCACTGAAATCATTGAAACTTCAAAACAGAGGGAGCTATTTTGTGGCCCTCCAGATGTTTCTGAACTATAGCTCCCATGATTTTGGATCAATTATCATATTGAAACAGGGTTGAGAAAGTGAAAAATAGGCTTGGTATTTGTATGGGACAGAAAGCAATATATCTCAGGTGTGCTATTGGGGTGTGTGTGATAGGGGTTGGTGAGTAGCAAATGGGGAGTCCACTTGTGCTTAATAAGATGGATTCCAATTGCTTCACTTCCAGAATAATTTTGAGGTTGTCTTCTGATGGGGAAATCCTTCTTGAAAAATCATATTGATGGGGGTTTAGAGAATTGTTAGCTGTCTCATTCTTATTCCCCATGCCAGTGTAGGAAGCTGAGCCCAATCAAACACTATGGGTTCGGGAGACGACATGTTCTCGTTTCCATGCAACAAATCACTGGTACTGCTCTCACTGCTATGAGAAAGGAAATAGTGACTCAGGCTTGTGACTTTTTGCCAAGTTCTATTGCTCTCATAAATCATAGTAGTGTTGCCAGATTTTGAAGGGCAGCTGGGCCATATATTAGTGTCTTCCCATCTCAGGTTTTGTAGATGGGTTTTGCTGGGACTGATGATTCCAGCATTCTCAGTGCAGCACCCTAAGCGATGACTTTGTGGGTTGTGCTAATTAACACTGGGATTTCATAAATAACAAATTGATGCTTTAGACTCATGTAAAAGGCTTCCCCTTAGACATGTGTTTGGTGTCTTCTACATGAAGCTCCCCCCAACCGCTCATTCTATAAATCAGGAACAGGGAACCTGTGTGCATTCAGATGTTGTTGAACCACAACCACCACCACCCGACCATTGACCATGCTGGCTGGGACTGTTGGGAGCTGAAGTCCAACAACATCTGGAGGACCAAAGTTTCCCCATCTCTGCTATAAACGATATAACATTTTTACAGTAATCTCATTTGTCAGCATAGGCCTTAAACACCAGTTGTAATTAATAGATTTAGGGTTGCTTCCAATGGAATGTTTTGCACCTATGGTTTGCTTATTAAACCACACATATGAGTGCCTACATTCTGGAAAGTGATGTGGCAACTAGAATTAGTCACGCATGTAACTTTTCCAGAGCTGAATCCATGACTTCTCACTTTTCTCAAAGGCAAATTCTATGAATATTCCATGTTGCCTATTTGACTATCTCAGTATAAAACAACTCAACCAATAGAAGTTAGAAACTTCTTCACTGCCACCTAGCTGGTCTGTATCGAGGGGTGGGGGGCAAAGGGGAAGATGTCCCAGGTGGCAAGTTAGGGGGTCAGAGGGACAGTCCCCTCTTCCAGAGAGAGAGAGAGGAGAGGAGAAAGAGAGAATTCAGAATTAGGAGGAGGGAAGTGGAAGTGCAGACCTTTGCCCCCTACAGTAAAATTTTGAGCACTGCCATCTATAGTGCCAGTAATTATATGTGAGATGGGCTTTGGTTAAAAAAAATTCTAATGTTAGTGTTCTCCATTCCTCTCTCTCCACATACACACACCATTAAAGGCACAAACAAATTTGTGTTTTGTGTTAGTACACTAGTGGTATGCCTGCCTGATATGCCAGTCGAGGGAATACTAACACTACATGCACAAGGGTCAGTGCATATAGTAAATCATGGTGGGGCACTTATGAAATAGTGGACGTTTGATCCATAGCTTTCATAATACAGCCCCAAACTGCTTGTATGCACATGCTTGCATGCCTTGTCTCCTATGTATGTTACATAACATCAGATCAGTGTCAGATTCATCCATATTATTTTAATTCTGTGTGGAATTCAAGCTGTCTAGAGATTCAAATATTGTCTTAGCACCATGCCTACTGACATAACCAGGAAAATGTGGGTATGATGATAATGATAATGATAATGATTGACACAATGGCATGGCCAGCTACCTTAAGAAATTATAACTCAATCTCCATCACTGTAGATATTTGGGTATTCATCACGTTGGATTGTTTCCATTGGTCTAAACCTAGAAAAGCTTAGGGTCTGGAACAGGTCAAAACTTGATCCATAGACTTCAATAAGCACACATAAATAGTTAAATTCAATAAGAATGCATGCTATGCAAGGATATTATACAATGCTACACTTGTGTGGAGTGATTGCTCATTGACTTCACATGAGAAACCACACCAGTGCTTCAAGATAAACAGCTTGATTGCCCCAGTGCTGACGTGAACTCTGGATTTTGTTATATCCTTTGTTCCAACTTATTCCTTCCATTTCCTGGAAGAGCAGCAAAGAGAGATGTGTGAGCAAGAACATGACTACTGGTAAAGACTAGGTAACCCATGAAAACAGAGTCTGAAGAATGAACCTGCTTCCTCAATTATCATGTGAGCATTTACATTCAGGATGTTCCTGAAGGCCAGTTGCTGGGAATCACAAGTGGGGAGGGTGTTTTTGCACTGAGGTTCTGCATTTGGGCTCCCCATAGGCATCTGGTTGGCCACTGTGAGCAAAGGATGCTGGACTAGATAGGCCATTGGCCTGAGCCTGCAGGGTTTTACTAATGTTCTTATAACAATAGCAGTTTCAACCAGGATCGGGGAAGAAATGTGTGGTGCCTTTCAGTTGTGATGTACAACCTGCGTGGTGTAGTGGTTAGAATATCAGACTAAGAGCTGGGAGACCAGAGATCAAATCTCCACACTGCCATGAAGCTCACTGGGAGACCTTGAGTCTGTCTGAGGACAAAATGGAGACCACCTTGAGCTCCTTGAAGGAAAGGTGGGATACAGATGGAAACAAATAAATTTGCAGTAGTTTTATTGTAAAATATTTTCATACTTCATGATAACTTCCTGCTCAGGCTAGAAGTGAGGTGGCTATTGGATACAGGATATGCGTGTGATGATGACGACGTATCCATGTATGTATGAGAAAGGGAGATTTTAATGTTATTGCAGTTCTATAAATGAGAGATTTAAGTAGAGATTTGGTGTAGATGGGGTTTCCTACCAACACATGGAGGGTTAAATTTAGGATCTGAAGGAAGCAACAGAAAAGTTGCAAAGCTTATGGGATCATGAGCACAGCTCAGCTTACAGACAGCCAGACAGTCATTTGTTATAGGGGAAATAAATGGATAGGAGTGTAGGAAGAGAGAAAGGCAGGGAAGCAGCTCACATTTCCCCTTTGTAGCTTCACCATTTTGGGAATATGAATGGAAGAGAACAGTCTTTTTTGGAGGGAGTTCAGCTAATGGAATAAGAAAGCACATGCTCATCACTTAACTCTGTAGATTTCACAAAGCTCTAGCAGAACAATGCCCGAGTGCTACTCCAACACACACAGGTAGGCATATTGAAAACCCATTGGAATCAATATCATTTACATATGCTTAATTGGCTTTCACCTTGCGGTCATGACTGTATTCCACAAATATTAACAAAACATAACCCCAGGTAAAAGGCTTTGTCCCTTTGACAGCAACTGTATGGTGGTACTTTAACCAAATGGGGGCGGGGAATGCTTTCTATTCCTTAAACCGCTCAGTAATTCTATGCACACTGAATTGAAGAGTTCTTAGTGGAGACAAATTAGGTTTTATTTCTCCAGATCTTTTTCTATCAATCTGCAGTGCAGTTCTAACCATGTCTACGCCTCTTAAATTCAGCTGTGCTTACTCCCAGGTAAGCAAGGTTAGGACTCCAATCTTAAATCCCATTTTGTGATACTATGCTGCAGTAATCAACCATGATAAAGCAGACAGAGACCCTGCTTCTCAGGTGGCACTGGTGTTAAAATCTCTCCAAAAGGCAAACACATTTACTTGGAAGTAAGGTTCGCT
Source organism: Podarcis raffonei (assembly GCF_027172205.1). Taxonomy (NCBI): domain Eukaryota; kingdom Metazoa; phylum Chordata; class Lepidosauria; order Squamata; family Lacertidae; genus Podarcis; species Podarcis raffonei. The sequence continues at coordinate 68,442,847 of NC_070606.1, forward strand.
AAAGCACTGCTTATGATCAAAAGCAGCAGGATTCCATACCCAAACAATACTGAAGCAGTGCATTCCTATGCATGTCTACTCTGAGTAAACTCAGAAGTAAGTAAACTGGGATTTAATCTTAGTTGGGGTTTTTTACTTACTTTTAGTTAAGTGGTTATAGGAGAGTAGCTTTAGCGTAATTGTCCTCTACTATTCAGTGAAGGAAGAAACGCTGTAAAATATTTAAATATTTTTATTCATGAAAATATTTTCCTTGTTGTCCTCTCTAAATTTACAAGAAGCATGTTATTCCCCTTTTATTGGCAATTGTGGGGACAGAAAAATTGGAAGTTGAGACACTAGTTAAAACAACAACAACCAGCTATATAACCAGAGTGGCTGGTTTAATGAGAATCGTGCCCCCAAAATGTAGAGATACAGACTGTAAGTATTGCAAAGGAGTATTATAGTCCTTTGTGAAACCTCACTGCAGCAAGAAGAAAATAATTAAAAAGCATACTTACATTTTCCTTACATATTAGTGTCGATGAATTAGCTCTCAAGACATCCTAATAGTTACACTGGTTCGCAAGGTACAAAAACCAATGGTAAAACAACCAACATTTTCATGAAGATTGGCAGCACATGTTACCTTAAGATGTGGACACTTCTTTAAGTAAAAAGTTTCAAAAGAATTGCTTGCCTCATGGAAGGTGAGTGCATTGTACAAAGATGCACAGCATTTAAAAATAAAACATAAACCAGGAAGAGGTTGAAGCTTACAGGTGCTGTGGCTCCATTCTGTTGAACTGAAAAAGCAGTTTGCGTAAGGTGCAAAATGACTTCGTGTAGTGCTAGGATTTTCCCAAGTATCTACAGTAATTGCTACAGTTCCTCTTCTTGGGCTGAAGTCTTCTGTCACCGATATCCTGATGTTGCCACTCTCACAATCGCCAGGCATTTCCAATTGGTTGATTCCAGTCATTTTCTGCTTTTGTTCTTTGCGTTTCTTGCCCCATGCACCTCTCTTACTGCCTGTTTATGAGCTTCTAAGTAGCATCTTGTCACCCACTGTTGCAAACAAGATACTTGACTAAACAGGCTCTTGGTCGGCTCCAGCAGGGTTTTTCTTATGTTGTCATGCAGGTACATATGAGACTGGCAGAAGCATGTGTACTAAAAGAGATAACCCCGAAGACTTCAAAACACTCTTATCACAAAACTAAGGAAGCGAATGCTTGCTTATGATAAGACATTAATGAGGATAAAAACATGAAGCAAAAACCTCAGTCAATATCATAATTGTCCTTAGTTCACCTTTAGATAATGCAGAGGTGTCTTCTGTGTCACTACACAAACCTCTGCCACTAAATCTTTTAATCAGCTCATTTGCATACGTTCTGCTGCTAAGCATCCAAATATTTTGGGGCAAAGGAAGCCTCAAACGTTAAAATATTTTTGATATTCCAAATTTGCACTGGCTGTGTTTGTAAATAGTTCTTTGTTATTTTCTTTATTGCCTCTCAGTCTCCAGACTTCAGTTAAGTTCTATGGAAAGACCTCAGAGAAGTGAGTCACCAGTGGGTTTCAAAAATGGTTTCCTGCTGGAAAGGAATAATAAATATATAAGAGCTCATCCAGATTGTTATCAAATAAATACTACAGACTAGTAGAGTAATATCACCTAATGAATATACAATGCAAAAAGTGTGAAATACACCCCAGCCAGCCTGCCTTGGTATCCCTGCCAATGAATGTTTTCTTGTTCCATTTTCAGAGCTCTCCCAGGGGAGGGTATATGGAACTGCACTGTAGAATTTGGAGAACTGCTAATTTCAAAGCATGGTTGTGTTTTGTTCCTCGTATGATTTTGGAAAGTACAAATCAGGCCACCTTTGCTCTAGCGATCCACTGTCCTGTTTCATCACATGCAGGTCATCAGAGTACCAGCACCCCCTTGGTGCTCCACAGCGTTGGGTGAGGGTACTCAGGAAATTGTTTTCAGATTTTTTAATTGCTTGTGTATTTGCCACCTAGGGCTCCTTTGGGAGGAAGGGTGGGATATAAATCTAATAAGTTATAAAGATAATGATAAGAAATGACAATAAATATATCATATTAGGCAACACTGCATACAAAAGAAAAGGTGTGTGTTAGGAGAAATTTGCACTTTGAATTTTCATGAGAATATATATCACACACAAACCCCAAACTGATGTGAAATATGGAGAACTGAAGAGGCAGGTGGGAAGGAGAAATAGAGAGAAACCAAAATGGATGGATTCACTACCTACCTGTACCCCATACAGTACCCTGCTACATTATCCTAGCCTCAGTGTTTGTGAGCAGTGGCCACAGTCTGGTCAGATTTTGTTCATGTAATGAGAGGGGGCAATATTTGACCTTTGCCTCAAGCAGGAAATGTCTGGGATTGGCACTGGAATAAGTGCAAATCTTTGTTATTGGGCTGCTCCTACCAAGCAGAGCCAAGAGATGTTTTGGCCTGGGGTTGGGGAAAAGGAAAGAGCTTCATGTACGAGCTTGTTTGTTCTTACGCTCCTTTCTTTCCCTCATTCAACCAAGAAAGATGTTGGCAGGACTGGAAACAGACTCAAGTTTGGTGTGTCCTTCTATTAAAAACACATCACAGCTGCCAAAAACCACCTCACAGTTTGCAGTGGAGGAAAACCAATACCCAAAAAGCTCAGCACCCCTATTTGCATATGGAGGACAGTTCTGCCATGACTTGATGAGGATTTCCCTCATATGGAATCCTGTGTGTTTTAGGAAAACACATCATTTCATAAACAGTTTGGTACCCTTCTTGTTCATGCTATGGATAAGAATGCTTGAATATAGCCTCGAGGTCTGCAGAACTGTTACGCACCATTTGCGACATGGAGAATGTTACGCGCTCTTGTTCACTTTGGAATTTCTGTGCTAAAAATAAAGTGCTTGTTCTCTCTCTCTCTCTCTCTCTCCTGCAATTAAAAACAGTCCACTCATTTCTTGTGCTCTGTAGATGTGGTGGAGGAGACAGGCGTCGAGGAGGAAGAGGGGCCAAAATGCAAGGAGTCTGAAGATGAAAGATTAGCCGCAGGGCCAGCTCCCATTAAAGCAGGGATGCACAAGAAATGGTATGCAGATGGGTTTTGTGCATCTTGGCACCTGGAAGCTGTTGGTGCAGCTCTCTGGCCTCTCCTCCCCAATGCCCAGCATAAATGCAGGGGATGCAGGCTGTGAAGGGACTGTTTCTTCCCTGCCAGGGACCACGATCCCAGGAAGGTGAAGAGTTAATACAAAAGTAACAAACCGATTTCAGTTTTCTTGGGGAGGGAAGCACATCATGGTAAAGCTAAAGACTCTGCTTATAGGACCGGGGTGGGAACCAAATAAGATTACCTTCTGGGTTCCATTCCAGTTTCTTGGAAATGTTAAATTAATTTTTGCAGTAATTGAAATCTGTGGTCTTTATCAAGGAAACCTTGAACAAAGTTGCCAAGTGTATGATGGCGGCTTCTGTGATGTGGACACTGCAAACTGGACAGAGATCAATGTTTCAATTCATTTAGGAAAACTGCACGGCCATCAGATGTTAGCTATTATTGCTAGGTGCTGATGTGAGCCAAATTCATACTTATGAGCCCAAACAAAGGCATTGTATTCCATTACCAGTCTCCTGAGCTGTCTAATACTGGTTAATAACAATCAGTTCTTTAATTCAGATACAATTTATTGCAGGTACAGGACAATAAATGCCTGCTGTTTTAAGGATCCTACCTTAGGTCAGCTGAGGGAACATAGATACATCTCTCCCTTTGATTAGCTGAATCCAAAAATCGTAACTTTGGTTTATGCTGCTGTGTCATTCTACTGAACAACTGTAAATGGATGTTTGTGAAATTTTGCTGGACTCACATACATCCACTGTTAGATGCAGTATGTTTCAGCCAGTGAGTTGCTGGGAATCACAAATGGGTAGCTTGCTCTTGTATCTCAGGTCTTGCTTTGATGGCTTTCCATAATCATCTCGTTGGTCTCTGTGAGAACAGAGCGCTGGACTATATGGGTCATTGGCCTGATCCAGCAGAGAATCTTCTTATGTCCTTATGGACATCACCTTAGATGGCAGGACTAGAAAAAGTGGGCAGAAATTGTAGGAGGCATTTTTTTGACTAAAGAGAAGAAACTTTCTAATGGCAAGAGCTGTTCAGTAGTGAAACAGACTGTCCCAGTAAGTGGTGGGCTCTCCTTCATGGAGAAGAGGCATTTGGCTTGGAGTCTGCTCTTGTTATGACGTTCTCTTATCGCTTAAACTAAGGGATCCAGTTCCTACTTCAGCCATTGTTGATATTTGCAATATTAGACTGAAGTAGCTTCCACTCTAATTACCAGTACCAGGTGTATATGACGTCCATCATACAGTTGCAGGAACACAGTGAATCTGCATCTGCATCTATGGAGACTCATGACTGTTGCTTTAAAATTTGTAATGAAAGTTCATGCTGTGTGTCACTTTTGTTTGTTGTCACCGTTGATGATTGCCGTCTTCTGAAGATGAACTCTCATGTAATAATTGCAGCTATATGAATTATCTATTGCAGTGACTGAGGAAAGCCCTCAGCAGGATCTGAAATGGTCGTCCATGGGAACACTGATTCTAGATTTTGCACAGACACACAAAAATGTATGCATAGCTGAGATTCTCCCATTCTGAGCACCACTTAATGGTTCCGTCACTGTGAGAAGTGAAGTTACAGGGAACCAGGCAGAGGGCCTTCTTGGTAGTGGCACCCGCCCTGTGGAAGGCAGCCCTGTATTGGGAAGTTTTTAATGTCTGATGTTTCACCATGTTATATTTTGTTGCAATGTTTTCCTCAATGATAATAATATTGGATATTGGGTACATTGGTGAGTACGCTCTCAGAATCATGGGTGAGAAGGAAAACATAGGGGGAAATTCTGGACATTGCATTAGCAATGGCAGTCATAAAAGGGGCTGGAAAATTAAAGGTCAATTAAATGTTAGTGTTTTTGATGTAGCACTGATGGGAAATTTAATCCCAGAGTGAATTATATCAACAAGCATCTACAACAGCTGTCTGGCCAAACCCTTCAGCTTTATAGGATGCATACAAATAAGTCATATGAAACTAGAGTGTTCTGGTTAAAAATCATTTTAATAATGACTCAGCCATTTAAATTTAAGCAGATGAAGGATAAGCTAAGACAGGGATAAACTGAAAAGGCCACGTTAATTACCTGTGTAACTAGAAACAATGCACGGTTGCCTTCCGTCATCTGCTTGAATCTCCTGCCTATCTTTCCCTTTAATTTCCTTAAATGGCTGGCCTGCTGCTGTGGAGATAAGGCATTTAATATAGGAAAGGGTTCAGGTGTTCCTACAAGGTCTACCTAAGCCACATTTTTTTCCAAAATGTCATCTTGATTTGTGCTTTTCTTTTTCACTAAGTAATAGACACAGGGATTACAAAGTGAATCTGGAAGCTAAATTTCACTAATGAAATTATTACAGACAGCAGCAACATAAAAAACAATTAACTCCTGGTGCCCATATCTCAGCTGCTTTTTTTTTTAATTAAAAAAAGGTTCTATTTAATACAAAGTTGTTTTATACGTAAATCATAGGGACAGGTCTATATAACTTAGGGTGAGCCTTGCATTTTGAGGGGGGCACTTTTAAAAAACAAACAAACAAACATTAAATAAGGCATAATTTCTTTCAAAATTAGAGTGGGGCAAATCTAGACTTTCTACAAAAGGCATTGACTAAATCCATCAGCTATTAAAAGGTGAGGATGGCGGCACCTCAATGCAACTTACATACATGTTTGCATGCATGCATACACACATTAAAACCAGCATTTAAAAAAAAAATCTAAAAGGCATTTCTACTTTTTAAAAACTAGGTTAGTGTGTCCCACCTACATAAAAAAGCTATAGATAAGTACAGTAAAAGCCAATGGCCTGATGCCCCAAAAAGTTTTTGCCTGGTGCCTCAAGATATGTGCAGTGGTACCTCAGGTTACATATGCTTCAGGTTACAGACTCCATTAACCCAGAAATAGTACCTTGGGTTAAGAACTTTGCTTCAGGATGACAACAGAAATCGTGTTCTGGCGGCGCAGCGGCAGCAGGAGGTCCCATTAGCTAAAGTGGTGCTTCAGGTTAAGAACAGTTTCAGGTTAAGAACGAACCTCCGGAACGAATTAAGTACTTAACCCGAGGTACCACTGTAATGATGCTGACAGGTGAACTCCTTGGGGACACCGTTCCACAAGAGGGAAGCCACCACATGTTCTTGTGTTGCCACCCTCTGGACCTCCTATGGAGGGGGGCAGATGAAGAAGGGCCTCAGGGAGAGGCGATCCTTGAGGCATTGGGTTCCTGAGGCATATCAGACTTTATAGATCTAAACCAGCACCCAGAAATTATATTTGTTTTATTACTGTTTTTTTAAAGCATGATAATCATGACATGGAGAGAGAGAGAAAGACAGGGAGAGAGAGACTGACATTGACATTGTTTTAGGTTATTAGGTCTAATGAGCTTTGCAATGGAATTGTTAAAAAAAAGAACAGTTTTAGGATTTTCACCCTACTCTATCTCCATGGTGCAAGACAACCTGGTGGATCAAGTGAGCTGCAGAGACAGAAGTGAGATCACCAAAAATCGTCCCACTCCTGCTTCTACTGACAGATGCCTTCTATCAGAAGAATGACACCCCATTGGATTCTACCCAATGAGACTTACTCCTAGATAAGTGAGAATGGGATTGCATCTGAAGGCAATCCCGTTTACTTCTGTGTAGTCACATATAGGAACGCACTATCTGAGTAAACTTTGGTGCATCTCCAATGAAAACAGTTTAGTGGGGTAGGAGAAAAAAAATCACATCTGGCAACCAATCTGCCTCTTTGGTTTCAAATACCATACCCTCCAATTTTTATGCAATGAAAATAGGGACGTCCCATTCCATAATGATAATTTTACTATTGATACCCCAGACATCTTACTGGGTTGCTGCAGCACTCTGGGCAGCTTACAAAATACAGTAAATAAAAACATAACAAAACATTAAAATAACCCTTCCCCATACAGGATTGCCTTCAGACAGCTCGGAGGGGTGGATAACTCCATACCCTCCAACATTTCTCCAATGAAAATAAGGAAAAGTGGAACATTCTGGAATCAAATCAGAAAGCAGAATGGCTTCTCTAAATCAGGGATGTCCCTGGAAAATAGGGTGTGAGATAGTACAGTCATACCTCGGGTTACAGATGCTTCAGGTTGCACGTTTTCAGGTTACGGACGCGCCCAAACCCGGAAGTACTGGAACGGGTTACTTCTGGGTTTTGGCGCTCGCGCATGCACAACAAATGCTAAATCACACTTTGTGCACGCACAGAAGGGCCAAATCGCAACCTGCGCATGTGCAGATGCGGTGCTGCGAGTTGCGAACGCTGTGAGTTGCGAACGTGCCTCCCGCAAGGATCACGTTCGCAACCCGAGTGTCCACTGTACATGGGTAAATGAATCTAAAAAACCCTGGACATAAAATTTTCACGGACATCTAGTGGCTATGGTGGCTCGTTTACCAGCAGTAATGTATTTAGTGTTAACTCTGGAAACGTATACTGCATTCTGACCAAACTATGTCTCTTAGAGCAAAATATACATGCACCACTCCCCAGCATCTCCAGGTGGGGCTAGGAAGAAGCCTTGTCTGAAATCTTGGAGAGTAGCTACCAGTCAGTGTAGACAATGGTGAACTAGCTGGATTGATACAAGGTCAGGATTGATACAAGGCAGTTTCTTATGTCTCCCATGAACAGGTTGTGCCAAACTGTGGCTCCTCACCAGCCGTCATTCAACATTAAGGATGCAGGCCAAGAGGAGAACCACACAAACACGATGTTGTGTATATAATCTTTTGGTTAAACAAGACAAAAGAAACAAGCTGGAAAGTTACATGTCTAAAGATTTATATTGTTTCCTGTTAATCTAACACAAGTAAAAGGTTGAAAAATTGAGTGTCTCAAAATAATAATTTTAGAAGAAGGAGGTAGGCTTCCCCACAGAGTCTACCCTGAATTCTGTCCCTGAAAAGAGATCCAAGAAAAATAATGATCAAATGTACATTATCTTACAACGAAAAAAGCTTTTACCATATTTAAGAGAGTACATGCAGAATCATAGTGAGGTAAAATATATGAATCAGGTTACTGGCGTTAGAAAAGGATTGCTCATGTCTTCATTGTTAAATTTGTATAAATATTTGTGGAAGTTATCTTCTCTGGCTGAGCTAATTCAAGTGCAGTTTTCCCTTTTATCAGCCGGCTCATCTGTATGTTGTTCTTCTTTGGTCCAAGATGAAATGGATATCTTAAACATCAAAACAACCCAGACTTACAATCGTGCTTATCCGCTGCTAACAATACCTCTTCCCACCTGTAGGTCACTGGTTCAGAGGTGCCGATAGGTCAATCCTGTCAGCTTTTAAAACCTAAATCTGAGAGTCTACTACGCTTTATGGTTTTGGAGATCAGCTTCTTCAAATAGCTGAAGTTCCTGGTTGCAGGTGTACTTCTCTATTGAAACTAATTGCTACACAGATTGTGGCCCCCCCCCCATTGTGTCATGATCTTTTGAAGTTGTCTTGAGTACCTGTCTGCTATCTTCCTGCCACTTAGGCCCAGGATTACGAAGTGACAGTGCTGCTCACATAACTGATCTGATCTCACTGGTTTTGGAAAGGGGGTGGGGTTAAGGCTGAGGCATTAAAGTTCCTGTGACTAGTGTGAGGAAAGGGAGAAGGCAATTTCTGAAGCCTCAGGGGAAGGAAATGGTGTGTTTTATCATTATTTATAGCACCATCCATGTACATGGCACTTTAAAAAGAATAAGAGGGCAGGTCCTTTCCCCCTGGGTTTACAATCTTGAAACTGTTGAGGGGGTGGAAATGCATGGAGACAGAAACAGGGGAAGGGTGTGCAGTGGGAGGAGATCATAGCCATATTCTGCATGCAAAAAGTTTCAAGTTCATTCCCTGGTGTCTGTCATTAAGAGGATCAAGTAGCAGTGTGAAAGATGTCTGCGGCAGAACCACTGCTGATCAGAACACATTAGGGATGGATAACGTCTGACCCATAGAAGTCAGCAAATTTTTTGAGCAGGGGGCCGGTCCACTGTCCCTCAGACCTTGTGGGGACCAGACTATATTTTTTTTTGGGGGGGGGAGAAATGAACAAATTCCTATGCCCCACAAATAACCCAGAGATGCATTTTAAATAAAAGCACACATTCTACTCATGTAAAAACACACTGATTCCCGGACCGTCTGCTGGCCGGATTGAGAAGGCGATTGGGCTGGATCTGGCCCCCGGGTCTTAGTTTGCCTACCCATGGGCTAAATACTCAGCAGACTGGCTTAAATCAGGAGTGAGGAACAGGATCCATTGGGTGGGTTGGATCCTGAAGTCCTGCAGGCCACTTTGACAGGTGGGCATGGCTACTCACTCATTGATCACCTGACACCATCATGATGTCAGGAACTTCATGATGAAACAATCAAATGAACTTCAAATGAAACAATCAAGAACATGCTCTTAGTGTATTGCTGGTTATTTCCTTTCTGCCTTTGGGACCTGGCTTGAACTAGGCCGCAAAGGAAGATTCTGAACAAAACCCTGCTTCAGACAGAGTTCAGCTGCACTAGGAAGCTCCCTGTTGAAAGCGGACTTTGCACTCAGGGCTGAATTTAAATTTGGTGCTGACTGCAAGCCCCACTTTGGATAGAGTTCAGCTGGACTCAAAGTGCAGCCAGCCCAGTGGGACTAAATTTAAAAGATGCTGAATGCTAGCCTTGCTTGCCAAAAAGCAACCAGGAGTGCCCTTTAAAGCTTCATATTTTTCATTTGCAGCTGCATCTTCACCTGCTCTAAGCCCAATTTGGCCCATGAGAGGTTCTCCATACCTGAGTTAAATGGACAAAGGATGCTTCTAGATGGGGTCTTAATTTGCAAATGGGTCATTGAGATAATACAAATTAGTCACTGGTGTGTGGGTTTTTTCCTAATTGGATTTCCCCCAGAAAGTGTTTTTGGTTTTTTTTAAATTGGGGGATGGGGTGGAATATGGGCTTGCATTTTGAACCTAACAATTTTGTGTGGACACCACACACAAAAACCTGGCATTCCTGAAAAGGACCAGTCTTGCAGTAAACACCTATCTGGAAACATCTAAAAATGTCTGACCTGGCATTAGGCACTTCTTTATGGTCGTCTGATTATTGAAGTGGCACCTACTGATGCTGAACTATGCAGCTGCATGCTCAGAATGCACATACCTCTGAAGTGATATTACTTTGGAGTACAGTGGTACCTCGGGTTACATACGCTTCAGGTTACATACGCTTCAGGTTACAGACTCCGCTAACCCAGAAATAGTACCTCGGGTTAAGAACTTTGCTTCAGGATGTGAACAGAAATCGTGCTCCGGCGGCGCGGCAGCAGCGGGAGGCCCCATTAGCTAAAGTGGTGCTTCAGGTTAAGAACAGTTTCAGGTTAAGAACAGATCTGCAGAACGAATTAAGTTCTTAACCCGAAGTACCACTGTAGTAATTTCCAGACCATGTGCTGGATCATGTTAACATACCGTGAAAGCACAGCTGCTGTGCCCACCGAAATGCACCCCCAATTAAATAGTTAAAGTTCCAGAGTACCCTGCCCCAAGAAGGGGCTGCGGTTATTGCAGCTCTGCACAATTTTGCTGCATTGCCTGTGCCTTTTTCTAATTAGTCTTAAATGAAGGGGGGAGGGAGGGGAGAAAAATCATTTAAAAACAAAACAAAACTCTCCTCATCCCATCACAGTCTTGATTCTGCTGCTATCTCCCCTAAGGTTATTACTTAGACTGGAAATGTTTGACACACTAATTGCATTCGGGCAATTTAGCATTATAGGTAGGGTGGCCACTGAACAGATTGCCAAAGAAGGGAAAACACATAAGGCGGGATGCAGATTTGCATCTTATTTATATGGACAGATGCACCTTGAGATAGAGCAACTAATTTAAAGAGAATGCAACACATCTCACCATAGTGGGGAAAATTGTGACCTGGTGACCTTTTCGACTGCTTGCTCTCCTAGCTATTGATGGGCAAGCTTCCAGCTCCAGCTTCCAGCTCTCCCCTTTTGTGGCTCTTTATTTTTAAACTGGACTTGGACTGGACAGCCTTTCAAAGAGAAGACTGTGTCTGGCTAACACAATATTGTACACCTTATGATTCTTAGGGAGGAACTACTAAACCTTGCATGGTTATGCTGGTTCGTAACCACAATAAAGTTTGATTGATTGATTGCATGGATTTACTCAATTCTTCCTCCACGCATGCTAAATAGCTCTCTTCGCCTCTCTTCCGGTCCTCTGCAAAACTTTACTAGGTCTTCTGTAATTGAGTTGATAATAGTTACATTGTAAACCTTTGGAGCTGGTGACTGTGGCTGCCTGCCTGTGATGTAATATAATCACATACAAAAATAACTCTTCCCTTGGCCTGCCCAGGCATGGCCATTCTTTAGACGTACTGAATGGTGTCAAAGCTTTTGTCTCTTGGTGTTCTTGAAAAATCCACATGTATCCCCATAAACAGAGGCTGAATCAACCATGTGCATCATTTTTTAAGATGAATGAAACAAGGCACTGTCCTGTGCCACTCGAAAGAGACAGATAAAAACCACTGTTTGCTTCTTGAGCATTTTCATCTTCCTCTGGGATAGGGTCAAACTACTGTAGATGTGCCAGTGTCACAATGGCCCTTTAGGAAAACAAGAAGCTGCCTTATAATAATAATAATAATTTATTATTTATACCCCGCCCATCTGGCTGAGTTTCCCCAGCCACTCTGGGCAGCTTCCAATCAAGTGTTAAAAACAATACAGCATTAAATATTAAAAACTTCCCTAAACAGGGCTGCCTTCAGATGTCTTTTAAAGAGAAGATAGCTGCTTATTTCCTTCACATCCGAAGGGAGGGCATTCCACAGGGCGGGTGCCACTACCGAGAAGGCCCTCTGTCTGGTTCCCTGTAACCTCACTTCTCACAATGAGGGAACCGCCAGAAGGCCCTCGGCACTGAATCTCAGTGTCTGGGCTGAACAGTGGGGGTGGAGATGCTCCTTCAGGTATACAGGACCGAGGCCTTATTCTGATTCAGACCATTGGTGCATTGAGCTCAATACTGTCTACACTGACTGGCCATGATTGTATAGGATTTCAGACAGGGGTCACTCCCGTGGTTTCTGGGGCTGTACTTGGTTCCTTCTGTTTGCAAAGCAGATGCTCTACCACGAAGCTGTTTTTAAAAAATGTAGATCTGCATCAATGACATGTCATGTGTGCATGCCTGCGTGGGAGCTATTTGAAGACAAAGTATGAGGAGGAAATCTCCATCATGTGGCTCAGTTCCCTGGAGCTCTCCTCACTACTTCCCTGGAACTTTTCTTTCAGCCAAGCTCTCCTACTGGAAGTGAGCCAGCACTGAGGAGCGCTTGGCAGAACAGACTGCTGGGAAGTAAGTCACAGGGAGAGGAGAGCTCATAGCCCTTCAATTCACATGCTACATTTGCTCATAAAATTGGGCCACTTTATAAGGCAGGTGTGTGGAACCTTTGACCCTCCAGATGTTGCTGAACTGCAGCTCCCATCATCCCTGGCCATTGGCCATGCTTGCTGGGGCTGACAGGAGTTGTAGTTCAGCAACTTCCGGCAGGCCAAAGCTTCCCCGTACCTTTTACGATGGATGTCTGGAAGACCCTTGTTCGGTGAGAGACATCTGCTGCTGTCACATTTCTTTTCGGACTCATGTCAAGAAGATCTTCACTCCATGGGCATAGCCATTTTTGTTAGTGGGGGCAGGCCTTTTGTTAGGGGGAGGGGCTGATCCTCAGCTATGCATTTTTATTGATTTTCATTGATAGGGCAGCTGCCCCCCCCCGGCTATGCCCATGCTTCACTCTGCGATGGCTTGAGCAATTTCAGTCACTCTGCTTAGTAAATCAACAACCTGAGTTTTGCTCCAGTCAACAGATGCATATTGCAAACACAGCAGACATGATATTGATATTGAAACTGAAATACTTTATTGACACTTGTACAACTTGTATACAGTGAGATTACACGAGCACCCCCCACTCAGCTCTCTTAGTCTTAATTCCCCTCGTTTACTGACGCACACCCACCAAACCCGAAAGTCAGATGCCCTGTTGTTATCTTTTCATTCAGCAGCCTAATAGCCCACAGATAGAAGCTGTTCTTTACCCTGTTGGTGCGACCAATGATGCTTCTATATCTTCTGCCTGAGGGCAGGAGATCAAGAAAGTGCCGGCCAGGGTGTGAATCATCCCTGAGAATTTTCCTCACTCTCCTGAGGCAATGTTCTTCCGCTATGTCATTCAGTGGATTCAGAGGACAGCCCATAATATCTTGTGCTGTATTCACCACCCTCTGTAGGCACTTCCTATCAGATGATGTCAAACCAGCATATATTTATGTATTTCATTTATATCCCACTCTTCCTCATAGAACAGTCTCTTGGTGAATAACAAATAACCCCCTCCCCATTCGAAAAACAACACATAGACATGAAATTCATGAGTGGGAGTCTGCCTGGGAACTGCATGTGCTGCATGTACGTGGACTTTATAGACTGTATTGCGTTCATTGGTGGAAAAAAGATGGCATATATAAATGCAGAAAAATAATGCAATAGCTGTATAAAACCAGATGTTTGGCAAAAAAGAAATGTTCTCACCTGGTGCCAGATCAGAGCAGAGTTGTTTGAAAGAGCAGATATTTGCATACCACTTTTATCTACATGTTACATTGAATATAGCCGTAATAATAGGGAAATTTAAAATTGAGGTTCCAATAAAAGCCACTTTCCAAAATGTATTGCAGGATCACAGATACAGCAGTACTATCAAACCAAGCTGTCTCCTATTAAAATAACAAGACAAGCTGTTTAGATGGAATGTGGGCAAGAATGCCAAGTAACCATATATATAAAATTTACCGTGGGGCAGGGGAGCCTGCTGAAAAAAAGAGCAAAAAGCAAGTAGAAATTCATGCAAAGGGTGATGCTAATTGTGCCCGCATTCTTCCATGTCAGAACAGAAGTCCTCACACAAGAAACCACGACACCACATCTCAAGCCTGCCATGTTTTAGGAAATGAGAGCCATTAATGGTTTTATCTGATGAACTGTATTGAGCTCTAGTGATGTATTAATTATCACATGGCTTATCTCATGGTATCTTATTAATCAAAGATGTTCTGGAGCCAACATATCAGAGCTGGGATAACATGAAGAGATCACACTACTATCTGGAGCGAGAATAGCTTTCATGAGTTAAGAGCCCTCAAATGATGTAAAGTTTGCCTTCTTTTGTCTAGAACATTAAAGAGTCCTTTCTGGCTACATCCTGCATCCCAGCCCAGTTTTCTCCCTGCCATTTATTATCTCTAGAGTCAGTCTCTTCTTCATCTGAGAACAATGGTAATTGAACCTGACCTTGACCCAGTAAATCTCTGCTGGAGATGAAGGGAATGGAGTACCAGGGCGGTTAAGAAAGCATTTCTCATTTAAAAATCTGGCATCTGAACACTGTCAGAGGAAGCCCAAAGGTTGGACCTCAGTCCTTTCTTCTTTTTGATTTCCTTCTGTAGCTGAAATGACTGCAATTGTGGCCACTCATCTTGAAACTCTTCTGCAATGGATATTGTATTGGTTGGGGGAACACTCTCAAGGCAGCTTCCTTTCATGGGGAAACAACCACAGCTCTGTAGTAGCTGTAATAGCACATTGCAGAAGGACTCGGGGTCAATCCATGGCACCTCCAGATAAAAGGAGAAGTCTCTTTTTTAAAACAAAAACAAAAACAAAACAAATGTATGGGATGAATGATTTCAGGGTGCTGGTAGTATACCAGGCAAGCAAATTGTTTAGAAGCCACATATTCCTTGTTTTTCTGCCTCTGTGGGTTTTGAATATTTTCTTACCTTTTCTCTTTGTCTTTCCAATCTGTTAGGGGTATAAAAATGGGATAATTAGCTTATTTCCTCAGAATCCACTAATTGTATGACAATCTGAATAAAAGTAAAGCTGTTTAGCTAAGCCCAGTTTTCAGAATGAGATGGTCTGGCTCACTTCAAGTGCTTTTTCTCCTTCCCTGTCTCCAGCTGCAAGCTACCAAACACATACTTTTTCAGGTCATTATGGCCCAATGTCTGTGGCATTACATTATTTCAGTGACATATCTTTGAACATACCGTAATTCCAAAAACTGCAGGTCATCCTTTAGCTAAGTGAAAAACAGGATTTTTATATTAACTCCATACTTTGCCTTCTGATGGGGGGGGGGGGAGCACAATGCTGTTTCCTTCTCCCATTATTTCTGATCCCTCCTTTGTAATAACTCTAAAACTTTCCCTATTTGGGAATACCAACTTGATCATCAAGGAATGTACTACCACTCAACACATCTCTGACCTGTAGATGTTGGCATTGTTCCAAGAACCACAATTATTAAAGAAATCTCTGGAAATGGAAACTCACCCGCAAATGGCACCGTTTCTATGAATGCAGACTAAGAGAAGAGGATACTTAGTTTTAAGAAAGTGCTGCAAAAGCATCAGTGCTCAGACAGAAGAGGAAGCTCTGAAATGTGTATGTTAATCCCAAACTTGTTTGGGAAGAGCCCATAGGTCAGTGGTATAGCGCATGCCCCTTACATGAAGGAAGTCCCAAATCCAATCACTGGGGTCTCCAGTAAAGAACTGAGAACGACTCTTCTCTGAAACCCTGGAGGCTCTCAGAACTGAGTTAAATGGACCATTTTGTGAGAGTTTCCCCTGAAATGAGATATATATATATATATATTTTTATAATATTTTTATTAAACAATTTTTTATATTAACAGAAACAAGACGTACATAAACAAACAACAAACAATAATAGAACAAAAAACAAGTACCATTTCATGACCCAATTTCTAAACCTTACTTCCTCGACTTCCTCTTGCTTCCCGTTTCTGTATTCCAAATTCTTACAATTATTCAGCGAATCTTACCTTGTTTTACTATAAATTTATGCTAGTCATCCTTATTCTCTTTGTCTTGACCATTACTAATAGTAACCATTTATTTTAATCCAACATCCTTCTAACTGTCATTAATTTTATAGTATTTCTTTAAATAGTCCTTGAACTTTTTCCATTCTTCTTCCACCGCTTCTCTTCCCTGGTTCCCTGAAATGAGATATATAACTACATACTCCTTATGCTGCAAAACAATGCCAACAATAATAATGTCACCCCATGCAGCTTTTAAGAATGATCTTAAGGTAGGAGGAATCTGTGATCTTGCTCAAAGATCTTCCAAGAGCAGATTGCCCATTTCAACATGCTTTCCAGGCTCTATGGGGGAATCACCCTAAAAACATTAATGGATGAAATTGTTGCTTTGACATTTACCCCCAGTATACCGGAATATGCCATAAATTTAGCAACATTTCTCATGTGCCCAGGCGTGAGGACGATGCTGTGTCTGTTAGCCATGGAAAGAATGATGGTACAGTATCTTGGGGTTGAAATTAGGCAACAGCTTTATTGGTTATAGATGTAAGTGGGTTTTGACTTAGGCCTTGGGCAATCCAAATTCCACCAGCCTGCCTGCTGGGTGTTGATCCTGACAGAGAGATGACTTACGACTTACACCATGCATCTTTGTCAGGGTTGGCATTTGGGTATACGAACAAAAGCATCTACCCTAGAATCCATTTAATGAGATACCACATTTCTGGGAGGGGCAGGCAGAGACATACCACACACCCCTCCCCCGCTTCATCACATGTCACATGTTATTTAAGCTCCGAGAACAGACCAGGCTGAAGACTTGGCCAGAGTCTCCAGCCAGCCCCACCCCCAGCGACTCCAGCCTCTTAGGCCACCTGCTATTGGTCAATCTGCAGGCTGGCAAATTCAAATTTCAGAGGCTGACATAAGTGGAATTCTCTCCCGCTGGCCAGTAGCACCCAGATCTCAGGGCTGTGCCATGTTGCAACCCTACCGACGCTGCAAAGGTGAGTGGAATTTTCAAGCCTGAGTTCTGAAAACAGTGTTCTTTTATAAAATCATAATTGTGGTCCCCGAGAAGAGTGCAACTGCAAACATACTAATCACGTTCTTCTAGGCAGTATATAGATTTCCTTTTGAGTTTCTACAAAAGGAAAACAGAATTTTAGACATTATTGCAATGTAATTGCATAACAATAGCCAGGCGCCATGTTATAAAATGTGATCACTCCTGTAATCATTTAGGATAATTAAATTGTGTTAGAGGCCACATGCTGTTCAAGGCACAGTTGCAAACATGCTGATTTCTAGACCCTTCATGTCATACGGTATTACACACGTTCCTTTTCCCTTTCTACAAATGAAAATTGAATTTAGACTTCATGCCACAGTAATTGTGTAATAATATCCATACAAAATGTTGCAAATTAAGATCATCCTTCCAATTATTTAGTCAAGTCTAAATTTCTTTAGCAAAAAGTGTAATAATCTGTCGTTCTTTGTATTCGTTCTCAATAAAAATTGAGCTTTACCGCTGAGATTCTATAAGAGAGGTAGAAAACATGAATCTCTTGTTGCCCAAACCCTACCTGGTTAGTCAGTGTCAAAGGGCAAGACTTCCGTTGGTTTCATATTACAAGTCCTTGGTGATATTTCTCTGATTTTTACGAAGTGGACAAAGTAACTGACAGCAAACTATTTCTAAACTGCTCTTTTACAACTGATGCCAGCCAGACTATTTCACAAAGAGAACAGCTCCAAATTCATTGTTTCTCGACAAATCTATTTTTAATGTCATGGTTACAGTACAGAATGTTATTTCTGAGCATGTGATATATGCAAATCCCTCTGAAGAAGGTGGGGTTGATGGGATTTGTTGAGGGATTTGTCTTGGGAAAGAAAATAAATGGTGTGGCCTTTTGTATTATTTTGTCCAGATCAGGCAGAGAGCCTTCTCAATAGTGGCACCCACCCTGTGGAATGCCCTCCCATCAGATGTCAAAGAAATAAACAACTATCTGACTTTTAGAAGACATCTGAAGGCAGCCCTGTTTAGGGAAGCTTTTAATATTTGATGAATTATTGTATTTTAATGTTTTGCTGGAAGCCGCCCAGAGTGGCTGGGGAAACCCGGCCAGGTGGGCGGGGTATAAATATATTATTATTATTATTATTATTATTATTATTATTATTATTATTATTATTAATATTTATTGTGATGTCACTGCCACAGATGTAATAGCATTTACTCCTAAATATGTGTGCATGGGGGTAGCCAGTATTTATTTGGGGAGGGGACAGGCTTTGTGTTAGGGGGGCAAGATCAAGTTGTCTGTGATGTAATTGGTCAGTTAGTTATTTTTATTTATTTACTTGATTTAGGGGTATGTTTTTATATCTACACATCACAGTTTATAGACCAGGGATGGCTAATCATTTGCCCTACAAGTGCATTGGGCCTCAACTCCTATCATTCCTGACCACTGGACATAGTGGCTGGGGATGACTGGGAGTTGTAGTCCAACAACATTTGCTATAGACAATCAAAATTCAAACTACCAGAATCCAACCACATCTTTCCTGTATTTTTAGGTAGTAAACATATGACCGGAACTCATGCAGACATTCCACCCAGCTGCTTCCAAAATGATCCATACCTGGGACTACTAAAAAAAACAAAAAACCTCAGGCAAATATTAATTTAATTATTACTATTATTTACAAGATAAACTGAATTGAATTGTGAGGATTTGTTGATGTCCTTTGCTCCCACCATCCCAGCCAGGTGGGCAGGGTATAAACAATACTACATCATCATCATCATCATCATCATCATCATCATCATCATCATCGTTATATGTCAGCTGTGAAGGCCCCATGAATACAGTTGGTGGTTTACTTCAAAACGTTACTCCATGAGTGCCAAACTTTACATCAGAACCTTCTCATTGACAGTTTTGTGCACATGGGTCATCGATGGATACTCTGTCCAACTGGCTTGGAAAGCACTTCAAAGCTTCTGATTAGTCTAGTTTCAGAAACACAAGTTCAGCCCTTGGAAATATCTGTGCAGTGTCTGCACAGTTTGCCAACAAGTTTGCTTACGGCTTGCACTCAGCATGGACTTTCACGCCTCCCAAGAGAGCCCATTACCAACCAAACACCCAGGTGTTGCTGAGTTTTAACAGGAGAATAGCCTCAGAATGAGAGGAATTCTGTTGCCGGCACACAGCTGCCAATGCCTTTTGTCCCCCACATAGATCCTATTTTCTCTCTGCTGCAGCCAGGTCCCATTTTTTGAGTAAATGACAGACAGCTCCCAAAACCTGACCACCTGGCTCTTATCAACAGGCCAAACCAGGAAAGGCCTATCAGGAGCTAAGCCAGATGGAAAGCGAAATTCAGCAGCAAGGATCAAGAAAGGCACTTGAACACTACAAAGCCACTCTAGGATGGTTTCCCTCCATTCCCGCCCCCACCCCCAAGGTTTGACATTGTTCTTTGACAGCTCAGTGCTTTGTAAAAGGGGAATTGGTGGGGGACATCTCTTTCTAAGGAATGTGCATCAGCACCGGGTCGCTGAAAGCTAATTGTTACTCCCTCCTGATGTAACTTACAGATTGGCATGTCATGCGGCTGATTTTAAACCAGGCTGCCCCCCCCCCCTATAATTTGCTTCATTTAATTACAATCCACACAGCCTACATAATGGAGGTTTACTCATAAGTAAATGGGTGTAGGTGTGCAGCCTGAAGGTAGGGCCCAAACAATTAAAAATATGTGCTGAAGGAGCAGTGAATCAGGTCAAATGTAAATGCCTTAGTGGCATGACTCTGGCTCTTTTGTTTATTTTTTGGGGGGGGTATTGCTTGTTGTTGTTAGGATAGGTATTTTGTATTTTCATTTTGTATTTTATGCTATAAAATGCCCTGTGATCTTTGGATGAAGGGTGATATATGCATTTAATTAATTAACAACAACAACAACAATACTATTGGTTTCTCTTTTTTTCATAGTCTTAAATTTAGTTCTCCATATTTCCACCTCAGTTTGCTAACTGAATGAATGAATGAAGTTCCTCATGAAATATCACTGGGATGGGGGGAAATATGTTGGCTTATCCAGCTGAGCTGAGGATGTTGAATTATACTGGTGTAACCTGGCTGTGCCAGGAAACCTCCCAGCTCAGCTGGAGATCCAGTGGATTATGACCTTGTTCATTCTGGTGGATTTTGCTGTAGGATTGTTCCCTTACGGTGCAAATGGCAGCTGCCTGAATGTGTGAGAGGTCCAAGCAACCAGCATTGGAGACCCACTAAAGATCTACTAGGGATGTGGGTGGCGGTGTGGTCTAAACCACAGAGCCTAGGGCTTGCGGATCAGAAGGTTGGCGGTTCAAATCCCCGCTGGCCACATGACCTGGAAGCTGTACGCTGGCTCCCTCAGCCAATAAAGCGAGATGAGCGCTGCAGCCCCAGAGTCGTCCACGACTGGACCTAACGGTCAGGGTTCCCTTTACCCTTTACTAAAGATCTACTATATTTCACAGACACTGTCAACAATTTTATATAGGGGCCCTTTTGAGTTTGGATGATGCTTAATTGTGTTTCGGACAATAAAAGGTAAAGGTAAAGGGACCCCTGACCATTAGGTCCAGTCGTGGCCGACTCTGGGGTTGTGGAGCTCATCTCGCTTTAATGGCCGAGGGAGCCGGAGTACAGCTTCCGGGTCATGTGACCAGCATGACTAAGCCGCTTCTGGCGAACCAGAGCAGCACACAGAAACGCCGTTTACCTTCCCGCCGGAGCGGTACCTATTTATCTACTTGCACTTTGACGTGCTTTCGAACTGCTAGGTTGGCAGGAGCAGGGACCAAGCAACAGAGCTCACCCCATCACGGGGATTTGAAACAATATTCAACAGTATTCAGACAATACTGAAAGTTTAAAAAGAGTCTGCTAGATGAAGCCAACGGCCCATCTAGTCCAGCATCCTCTTCTCACAGTGACCAACCAGATGCCTGTTGGAAACCCTCATCCAACACCTGGGCAGAAGAGTGCTCTCCCCTCCTGTGGTTTCCAGCACAGGTATTCACAAGTATTGCTCTCTCTGGCTGTGGAGGCAGAGCATGTTCAATATGCCCAGTAGCCACTGACAGCCCTCTCCTCCATGAACGTGTCCAATCCTCTTTTAAAGCCATCCACACTGAGAGCCAGTGTGGTGTAGTGGTTAAGAGCAGTAGTCTTGTAATCTGGTGAACCGGGTTCACGTCTCCGCTCCTCCACATGCAGCTGCTGGGTGACCTTGGGCTAGTCTCTCAGCTGAAGTCTCTCAGCCCCACTCACCTCACAGAGTGTTTGTTGTGGGGGAGGAAGGCAAAGGAGAATGTTAGCCACTTTGAGACTCCTTAAAGGGAATGAAAGGCGGGATATCAAATCCACACTCTTCTTCTTCTTCATCCAGGTTGGTGGCCATCACTGGCTCCTGTGGAGGTTTGACTGTGGCTGCAATCCTATGAACATTATTTGGAGAGTAATTCTCACTTAACTCAGTTAGAATTACTTCCAAGTACACATGCACATAATTTGGCTATCTGCATATTAATTTTATGCTTTATTTCCTACTCCTTTAGCTTCTTTCATTGTTTGATGGTTCATGTTTTTTTTTTACCTATTACTTCACACAGTGTACAACTTTTATTAACTAGGTGTGGTCAACAAATAAAGGCTATTTTTTGTGTATAGTGAGATAGAACCTCCACACTAGTAAGGTAGTATTTTAGAACACACACACACATATACTTTTATTAATATTTTCACCAAAATTTCACAGTATATCTGAATACATTGATAGCAGATACAAAGAAAAAGAAAAAAGAAAAGCACAGTATATTTCTATCATATGAATGTATCATTACTATACCAAGGAAAATGATTGGATATGTTTTATATTATATAATTATATTAGCGCTAAATAAAGCTGTTAGTGTTCATAACTTTGTTGCCTTTCTTGACGTCTTGTTATATTGACTTTTACCTTTCTTTTAACAACTGATATAATTCGGAGTATTAACAACTTTGTTTATTCTTACACACTGAAACCAAAGAGAGCATTTGGGATGTAAGGAATTATCTGACAATATATTATAAAATGGCACCATAGTTCTATAAATTTATTCTGCTCACAGCCTATTTCTGGAAAAAGTGATATGAAGCAGTTTTCAAAAAGGAGAAATTATCACTTTGTTGAATAGCCTTAAAATGCTTCTGCAGTTAAGATGTTGCCTGCGTAGTTATTATAGGTATACTCTGCCCTTGCATAGAACTCCCAGTGGTTTCTCATCCAGATTGCTAACCTGATCAACACCTACCCACTTAGCTTCAATAAAGCAGCAGCATCTTACGTCCAACACAACCTGTTCTCAAGTAATTTCAGGGTCCCATTTTAATCTTTAGTTTTTATGAGTTAATCAGTTCGTTGGTAAACTACAAGACGATTAACCATAAGCCTTTTATAAGCTGGCAGTCACAAACAAATACTTTCACTTGAAGCAAACTTTTGAGAGAAGACACTTCTGGTAGTAAATGAAAATTTACTGTGTGTTTTACTAGGTGGCTGCCTTTAGTGAAGAACAGAATGATTTGCTGTTGGTTTGCAGCTGGAAGACATCTTGTTGCATTAAAGTCTTTGAATTATTAACATTCCCAAATGAATTTAATAGCATCAGCCACCCAGCCAATTGTGCAAAGGCAAGGTGATGCTTAAGTATATCTTGCAGATATGTGCACATACATACTTTCCACACCAAAATGCCGTAATTCAGATAATATCTGAGGCAACACCTCACCTTGCCTGTTCCTGCTTTCATTTCTCTAATTGCATAGCAGTAGCCCAGGACTAGTTGTAAGTAAGAAGTAAAGAGGGCAGACAAAAATTGGTAAGGCAGTATTCCATTTGCCCTAATATACCAGCTTCTACTGCATTGACTGCCATGGAATGGGAATAACTATGCCAGCCCCGGGAGAGGTATACTGTTTGGTTCTTTGGATGGGAGAGGGCATTGAAGGAATGAGATGGCTTCTTATCTATGGATTCATGCCCTTCCCTAACATGTCCCAGATTTTCTGGACTTCCGGGTCAGCGCCATCGATTAATGGCAGATTCCCTCTGAGTCTCGGAGGGACCAGCTCCGTGGGATCGGGTCTTGCCACTGCGGCAAAGCGGGGACCCTTTAAAAATCACAGGCGGGGGAAGCCTGTGAACGTGGGGACTTGGCGGGCACCATTTGCGCCCCCCAATCTGCAAAGGAACCCCTTTAAGGGCTCCGGGGCGGGACGGGGAGCGGCGCGGTGCTGAGAGTCGACTGCTTCTTCCGCGGAGTGAAGCCGCACAGCCGTGATCGGAGAGCGCTGACTTTTTCCTGGGACAATTGGATTCTAAAGGAACTACTCGTGAGTAGGACTAAAAATTGGATTTAAAAGGACTAAAATAAGCTAATTTGATACCGAAGTGGGAAGGTATAAACAGGAAGTCTGCCTTCCTTTCTTGTAAATAGATCAAAGCAAAGAGACTGTAAAGCGGAAACTTGGAAAGACGTTTTTAAAAAGGCTCAAATCCTAACATCAAGAAAGTGGTCTCCCCTCCAAATTGCAGGAGTGGAGGGGGGGAAAGTTTGTGGCTTAATTACCTGCAAAATAAGAGGAAAAGGAAGCTAAAATCTGCTGCCTAAAACCTGGGAACGGACTGCCCCCAGGTAAGGAAGCCGTTCAGTGGAAAGCCTATCGGTAAGCAGAGGATTTTTGACTTAGCCCTGCAAAAAAAAAGATACAGTGTTTCTGGACTTCTCCTGGTTTTAAAGTAACTCTTTAAGTGGACTGTAACTGTTGTCTTCTTTTTAAGTGAATTGGGGGACTTATTAGGACTATATTTGTACTTTAAAAGTTGCAAGTTCTGGCTGCTATTGTGTCTCCCTAGAGGAGGCTTGACATTGTTACAATAACAACTGGCTTGGAAAATTCCTTTTCAAAACAACCTTTCAAACCGTGGGACTGACCTTGGATTCTCATGAGAGTGTTATGGCAGATGGAAGAGCAAAATTAGAGCCGGTGCAAGAAAAGACTACTAGGTCTGGCAGGCAATACCGAACAGACACTGCACAACAGCGAAGGGCTTCAACATCTGGTGCATCTGGAATACCAGGGGCTGCCCCCTCACAGGTTAAACCAAAAGTTATGTCATCTGAAGATGTTTTAGCACATGCACTTGGAAAAATTAATGAATCCTTGGAAAATTTAGCCAAGCAAGTAGCTGAGACAAATAAACAAGTATCTGAAGCATCAGTTAAAATTGATCTGAATACTACAAGCATTAACAATTTGGGACAGAAGGTCACTACCAATACACAATCTATTGAAAAATTATTGCAGGAATCTGCTTCGACCAGAAAGATTGCTGAAGAAGCAAAAGACATAGCAACTGCTACTCAAGAGAAGATACCACCAGTATATAAGCAATTGGAGGACCACGGTTTGACATTGTCTATGATTGAATTGAAAGATAAACAAAAGAATTTAAGAATTAGGGCGGTACCAGAACGCGAGAAAGACAAGTTGGCTGACTTTCTTACACAGGAATTTACAGATATTTGGCAACAGGACTTGGGCAAGGAAGAATTTAAGATAGTGAGTGCATTTAGACTTGGAAGAGGACAAAGGAGGAACAAGGTGAGAGACTGTTTGATTACTTTCCGATCAAAGGAGGAGAGAGATAAAATTTTGAATTTGCACTATCAAAGGACTTTGGAGATTGACGACTCAAGAGTGGAGATATTCAAGGATATCCCAAAACATCTTTTGGATTTAAGGCTTAACTACGGTGACCTAGTTGCCCTGCTGAGAAGAAATAGAATTCTCTTTAGGTGGGAATTTCCTCAAGGACTATCCTTTAAATATAAAGGAAGAAAGATAAAAATAAGATCAGTTAACGATAAAGACAGGTTTTTGAAAGACCACGAAGAAGATTTACAGAAAGAAGCGCCCAGAGAAAGAGACACCACCGACAGAACAAGAACAGACACTCGGAGCAGTTGGAGGTAAAGTGAAGTAACCCCACCATGGCTCTGCAACTTTTAAGTTGGAATTGTAATGGCCTTAACTCCCCTCAGAAGAGAAAAAGTGTTTTTCACCTACTAAAAAAGGAACAATTGGACTTGATTTGCCTACAAGAAACCCATGTAACAAGGCTACACAGGAAAATACTTATTAACAAGAGATTGGGACAGGAGTTTATTTTATCGGATAAAGTCAAAAAAAGAGGAGTTGTGATATATGCAAAGGAGAGACTATTACCGAAACTAATTTTTAAAGAGGAACAAGGAAGATTTTTGGCAATTGAAATTCAAGTTCAAGGAGAGAAATTTTTGATTGTAGGAATTTATGCACCGAATGAGGGGAAATCTGAATTCTTTAAAAAGTTACATGAGATTTTATTGGACTATTTGGATTATAACACGATTTTGATGGGGGACATGAATGGAGTAGCATCTACAAACATGGACAAGGCACAAAGGCAGGTAGTCACCAAGGATGGGAGACTACCCAAAACCTTTTTTGAGATGACAGACAATATGGATTTAGTGGACATTTGGAGAACGAAGAATCCCTTGGGAAGAGAGGGAACCTTCTTTTCTGAAGCCAAGAAGACATGGACTAGAATTGCATAGCAGTAGCCCAGGACTAGTTGTAAGTAAGAAGTAAGAAGTAATGAGGACAGACAAAAATTGGTAAGGCAGTATTCCATTTGCCCTAATATACCAGCTTCTACTGCATTGACTGCCATGGAATGGGAATAACTACGCCAGCCCCGGGAGAGGTATACTGTTTGGTTCTTTGGATGGGAGAGGGCATTGAAGGAATGAGATGGCTTCTTATCTATGGATTCATGCCCTTCCCTAACATGTCCCAGATTTCCGTTGCACTGCAAGTAGAATCTTGCCAGTATCTATATGGGTGGAACTGTCTGCTAGTGTACTGGGAGACCTAGTACGCTAAATTGTGTTGGTGTAGCTTCTTCAGCCAGCCTCTTTTTCTGCCACTGGAGCAGCCTTCAGCCAGTAATAGGATTGTATCCAAAGTGGCAATATAATTTTCAAACTCTGTGAGCTTCTATATCTGCAGATCCTATGTCCTGTTCTTTTTTCCCCCTAAAAAAATTTTTTTAGGGGTACTCTCATTTTCCTACTCATATTGAAATACTGCCCCTCAACGAGGCCAAACTTAGACTCACAAAATGTTTAGGGGTATGCGTACTCCCAGGAAAAAAAGCACTACCTATGTCTAAAAATAAAAATCAGTGCATGCAGATCTTTTTCAGACAGAGGGGAAAAGAAAGGGAGGGCAAGGAAGAATGCACACCTCGAAAGACCAGCTGACAATTTAGTAAATCTTTAATGATGATTTTAAAGTCAAATATATAGATACTGCATAAAATTGTATTGCAGTAGGTAAAGGAGCATCTCCCCCTATTTTTTTTTTTTTTAGAAAAATCCCCTCCTTCAGAGCATAAGATGTTGTTAAACTGTTGGTGAACTTTTAAAAGAAACAGACCATGTGTTGACCTGTGCAAAGCACATGAAACCTTGAAAATATTAGGAGGTTGCAGACTTTGGAACTGTGAACCTCAGCTGGAACTTCCTGCTGACTGCTTGCCCGGGTCTGAAGGCATCAGGTTGAGTTTTGTGCTTTGCAGCAAACAGCATGTCTGATCACAGTTGACAGACTGCTTTGAAAGCATGCAGCACTGATGAAAACCCAATCTGCAGCATGAAATGATTGCAAGGAAAGTGATTGACTTTGGTGGGAAGGCAATAAAAGAAAGCAAAGGTCCCCTTGCTCCCAACAAATATATATTTCAGGAACTTCTCTTCTCATCAATTAGTAGAAAATAAACAAAAATGGCATTTCCAGCCAAAAGCAGAATTCTGGGGTAGAGTTTCATGATGTCTGGAGAATGCTTTGCTTTAATATGCCATGGTGAATGTTTTGATGGACTGTTATCCTGATCCACAGAGGGCCCTCTGCAGCAGGACCCTGTATATATGGATTCCATGCAACA
Source organism: Podarcis raffonei (assembly GCF_027172205.1). Lineage (NCBI taxonomy): Eukaryota > Metazoa > Chordata > Lepidosauria > Squamata > Lacertidae > Podarcis > Podarcis raffonei. The sequence continues at coordinate 68,470,091 of NC_070606.1, forward strand.
CTAGAAAGGGTGCTGCAGGGGGTCTGTAGCCATCATTTGGGAAGATGGCATCTAGGAAAATGGTATCCCGGATTTTGGCTTCAAAGTGTTGGATGGTATGAGTAGCATCAACTATCTCTGGAACCACTAAGAGGGATACCTCATGGATGCCATGGACCGGATTGAGATTAAGTCAGATGAATTTAGCTCTGTTGAAATCAATGGGATCAGTTAGTAATTTCCTTAATCTGGATCCAACTGCATGTGTTGGAGTGGTTCCTAGGACCATTCTGGTTTATATTATATACATGAATAGTTTATACAATCTAAAATTATATAATTGTATAAACTCTGAAATGAACAGAATCCCATAGCCATGCATAAACAGGGAAACAGGTTCATACAGTTGCAGAAGAGGCATCTGGAAGGAGCAGAGTGAACCTCCTGCCATGTATTGCTCAGAGTATTTTGGAGACCGTAATTCGTGCAATTCAAAATGAGTAGAGCTGTAAAACAAAACTCGTGCGTTGCTGAACTCTGCAGAGCGTGAGGACCACACAAAAGCTAATATCCTAAGAAGAGTAAACAGTACAGCTTCATTATGATATGTTTAGCAGACCTATGACACTGACATAGAGCCAGGATTTCTTTTCCAAATCCTGAAAACTGTGGCATGAAGAAGTGTTGGCGTTCCTAAAGAAAGAGTGCATTTGGTTACAAGGATGGTAACAAATAGGCCCTAGTCTGAGCTTGAGAAAATGTTAATTGAAAGATATGACTATAACTGCAACCCCAGGGCTGCATAACACACATGCCATGCTGTGAAAGTTGGAAATACCATTTTTATTATTGTTTCTGTTCAGCACACACAACAACCAACTCTTTGCTCGTGGCCCATTTCAAATGTTAAGCAAAATAACTTAGGATGTTCTGTCCATTCTCTGCTGTCAAATAACAGCAAGCATTTCCTACATGCCTTTTTAGTTGGCGGAGTGTATCTCAGTAGAGAGCATGTGCATTGACATTTTCATTTTCATTTTTGTTACTTTACACTTCACATTTTGTATGTGTGCACACCCCCCAAAAAGCAAACTGTGAACTGGCCCCCCAATGGAAAACACTGACTTGGCTTATAGAACTAAACCACCTATTCAATAGTTCACCCATACACACACTCAATGCAAGTAGAATCATGTGAGTGTACAAACTATCCAATTGCACATATGCAAAATTTGCATGTGCTTCTCCGCCCCCCTTCTTTCACTGACCCCACCCACCACTGGCATGGAGTCCTCTGGAGATTGCTCAGAAGGGAATGTGGTCTCTGGACTCCCTGCTCCTGATTTAGTAAAGGTAAAGGGACCCCTGACCATTAGGTCCAGTCGTGGCTGACTCTGAGGTTGTGGCACTCATCTCGTTTTATTGGCCGAGGGAGCCAGCGTACAGCTTCTGGGTCCTGTGGCCAGCATGACTAAGCCGCTTCTGGCGAACCAGAGCAGCGCATGGAAACACCGTTTACCTTCCCGCCAGAGTGGTACCTATTTATCTACTTGCACTTTGACGTGCTTTCGAACTGCTAGGTTGGCAGGAGCTGGGACTGAGCAACGGGAGCTCACCCCATCACAGGGATTCGAACCGTCAGCCTTCTGACCGGCAAGCCCTAGGCTCTGTAGTTTAACCCGCAGTGCCACCCGCGTCCCTTGCTCCTGATTTAGACCCCTATATAATCAGGAATTTAAATAACATGGGGAGTGTACATGAGTGGAGAAAGCTTCCCACCACAGACATTTGGCTCCCAGTTTGTGAAGGATGGTGGGGATAGGTAACAAGGGCCAAGTGTTTCCTCCCTATTCTCCCTCTTGATGCATGAGGGGCATAACGTCTTAAGCAGGGTCATGTCCATGGTAATTCCTTCAGCATAAAATGTTAATTACCGTATTTTTTGCACCATAACACTCACTTTTTTCCTCCTAGAAAGTAAGGGGAAATGTCTGTGCGTGTTATGGAGCGAATGCCTGCGGGTGGCGGGGGGGATCTGCTGCAGTCATGAGCAGAGGATCCATGGTTCCCCTTCCTTCCCTCCTCCGTGGTTACAAAGCATGGATCCACATGGATCCTCAGGATTTTTGCATTGGGCTACTCCAAACTCACTGTCAGATCACATGTCTGTGGCCACAGCATGAACCACAAAAATCATATATCCACTATTTCGTTTAGAATATTTTTTTCTTGTTTTCCTCCTCTAAAAACTACGTGCGTGTTATGGTCTGGTGCGTGTTATAGTGCAAAAAATACGGTAATTAGATTTGTTGGCTCTCTAGCCTGCCACATCCTGAGGACTTGGGACAGTTAATACTAAACTAAACTAAACAACCCCCCCCCAACTGATAAAACCCATGCATAAAATCACTATCAAAATACTAATATGCTATGTCAGAATTAAAATTATTCCATATCTACCTCATCCTAGCCATGAAAAGCCAGCCCAAGTAAGTATATTTTACAGTACTATTGAGAAATATTTGGGCTCAGACATTTGTGAGTCTGAAACAAAAAGGGATTTGTTTGTGTGTTTGTTTTTATTTAAGATTTTAGACTGCTTCTTAAGGCAAAGCCCTCCCATGGTGGTTTACCTACATCAATAAAACATTAAACCAAAACATCTTATTCTAATAAAACTAACCCATTAAAACTGCAGTTGAAAAACATTGCACAGCCCTGCACAACACTTACATAAAACCAATTTAAACAATTCAGAAGAAGACGTTCTAAAACTAGCAGTGGTATAAATAATCAAACACTCAGTCCATCCTTTCAGCCAAAAGCAGCATGGAGGAAATGGTTATTTAAGGCCTGTTTTAAAACCAAGTGCACATCCCTTGTAAGGAAATTCCACAGTTATAAGCCCACCACTGAGAAGGCCCCATCTCTTGTGCCCATTCTATTGTTACAGTCAACCACCAAGAGTGGTTCTTGGTTGATCTTCACAATTACCATGGAACATAGCAGAAAAAGTAGAACTGACTCCAACTACAAAAGCTGAGGCTGCTGAACAGACCCTTGGGCTGGAGTATTGTTTAGCGGGTTTTGTTGGGTGGTGTTGCTGTTGTTTCTGGGTTTTTTTGTATCTTTATTTTAGATCTCATATGTATGTGCAAATCACTCAATTTGATTGTGTACTTTTTGTTGTTTTGTTTATTGTGTGTGACTGCTTTTTGTTTGTAGTTATTTGATTTATTTTTTACATGTTGCAAGCTGCCTTGAGCATGGTTTTAACTCTGGAAAGGTGGCGTGCACATAACATGATTGACTGACTGTTTAATTTGAATTTCCCGAAACTGTATACGAACTGAAACACAGCTATCCTTTAAAAATCACACTTCTCCAAATTTTGTGATGCTGTTCACTTGTTAGGGAAAGTGTGTACACTGGGGAAAGAGTGGATAAAAAATATATGTATTAGTGTCCATAGCATACAAAAAAATGCATCATTCAATGTCTTGCAAGCATGTTTAGATCAGGCAAAATTCACGTACAAAAATGTGCATTTTTTTGGACAAATGGACAGGAAAATGCACATGACAATACTGATGAATTTTCATGAGAACTTAAAACACCACCACAAAAAATTATGTGGAAATGCAGTGAAATGAAGGGAAGAGAAAACAAAAACTGTCAGAGGCTCCATGCCTGTCCTCATGCTAAAGTGAACAAGCAGTCAGTGTGTGTGTGTGTGTGTGTGTGTGTGTGTGTGTGTGTGTGAGAGAGAGAGAGAGAGAGAGAGAGAGAGAGAGAGAGTGCTGCAGGTGTGCTGAGATCAGGGGCATGACTACTAGTGGTGTTATCCTGCTCTCTTCTCCACACCTTTGCTGCATGTGTGAAGCCAACATTAAGTACAAGTGAGAACTGAGAAATGTTCAAGTGGGAAACAGGGCATTCTCTCCTCAAGAAACACTGTGATTCTTGCAGAGAGTTGGATTAAACGACCCTTAGGGCCCCTTCCAACTGTATACAGTGGTACCTCGGGTTACAGACGCTTCAGTTACAGACTCTGCTAACCCAGAAATAGTACCTCAGGTTAAGAACTTTGCTTCAGGATGAGAACAGAAATCACGTGGCGGCAGCAGGAGGCCCCACTAGCTAAAGTGGTGCTTCAGGTTAAGAACAGTTTCAGGTTAAGAATGGACCTCCAGAACGAATTAAGTTCTTAACCCTAGGTACCACTGTAATTCTATGATTCTATGAACACCTTCATATAAATGCATCAAAAATGAATGAATTCCAATGGCTGCAGGACTCGGTTGAAACCATGAACAAAAGAAAAGGGGAACACCAGGAACTCATCAGTTTAGAGCCACATGCGTTGAGGTAAACATCATCTTTAGATGCCCAGAGGCAAGAAGCAGGCTGCACAGCTGAAATCAGATGAAGAAAAAGACATTTTGTCAATATTCCACAGCAGAGAAACAATTCCAACGCCAAGGTTTGGGAGACATTCTTCTGGGTCTAATTTTTTGTAGTTCTGCTGCACATTTCTCAGGTAGTTGTTTTTATTTCATTTGGCACACATCCCAAAAGCTTTGTGTAGTTTGTTGTCGGAGCTGATCCTTTGTCTCCAAATATCGGGTGTCATATTCGATAGTAGCCTGTAAGAGAACGGAAAGCAACACATTCCTTCTTCACTTTCAGGTACAGTACATTGTTGAGCATGGTTTTCTGCTTAACTGGGATGACAGATTTTTAATCCATTCCACACTGCCTTTTGAGTGGGTCATCAGTCGCTTTACACAATGTTGACGCTGAATCTTTTGGTGTGTGTCCCCCCCCCAATGTTTTATTCATATGAACACTAAAGATTTCAAAGGGATACAGGCTACTCAAGAATGAATTATTTCCTACATTAAAATATATGCATAACTGAAAATTATTTCCCTTCACTCTCTCCCACTCCTTCTGTTATGTTCCTCTCCTCCTCATATTACTCACAATACTCAAAACAGAATATTGGCTCCTTTTTCATTGTCATTTTTGGATGAATTTATGAATGAAATGAGGGCATATAGTTCATATCACTGGGCTGAGTGAAACTTTATATACAGTTTAGGAAAACGACTCCCCTTTTTTATTATCTTTTTGCATTCATTGCAACATTGTTTGCCTGTTAATTTGCCTTGCACTCTGCTCCTACCAGTCTCAAGTGTCTTCAGTGATATGAAACACAGGTCAGTCTTAGCTACACGGTATCGTGACACATCATTCATTCATTCATTTAATTTTTATTTAATAAAATTTGTACACCACTTGATTGTAAAAAATCTCAAAGCGGTTTACAAAAAGATACAACCATAACATCAGGAACACATCACAATACATTAAAACATACAAGAAGTTAGAATAGTAAAGCAGATTAAAAATTCACTTCAGCTTTTACACTTACTTACTTATTACATAAAATTAATACACTGCTTGATTATTGTTGTTTTTTAAAAAGCACCTTGAAACAGTTTACAAAATTTGTCCATGGTCCTTGATATCTTGGAATCATTCATGAAACTAATCCAGGAGCAATTGTCCCATCTCTAAATTGCCCTTCTTCACCTTAGTGACTGGGGAAGCAATCATATAGCAAGATCTGCTGGGATGAGTTGGGCTAGGAACCAGTGGGCCTCTAGCTGAGCCAGGAGGCTCCTGGTGTAGCTGGGCCATACCAGCATAAATCCACATCCTAGGCTCAAGGGGATCTACACAACATATTTTCCCCATCCCAGACCCAGCTGAGCTGGGACCTAGCTGGCTGAGCCAAACCTGGCTGATCTTAAGCTAGCGTAAGCCTCCACAAAAAGGACAGGGCACGACCACAGAGGGGAGACTTAGGTTGGATGCTAAGCCTGTTCAGATCAGTGATGTAACTTGGCAAGCTTACCCAGCAAAAGTTAAGCTGGTAAAAAAGGGTGGTGTAACACAAACACTCCTTTAAATGGTTTTATTTTCCCCTGCCAAGCTTAGTCTGCCTCAGCCAGCAGTAGTCCTGCCCCAGGGACATGAGTGGCATTGTGGTCTAAATCACTGAGCCTATTGGGTTTGCTGATCGGAAGGTTGGCGGTTCGAATCCCCATGATGGGGTGAGCTCCCGTTGCTCTGTCCCAGCTCCTGCCAACCTAGCAGTTCGAAAGCATGCCAGTGCAAGTAGATAAACAGATACTGCTGTGGAGGGAAGGTAAACGGCGTTTCCATGCGCTCTGGCTTCCGTCATGGTGTTCCATTGTGACAGAAGCGGTTTAGTCATGCTGGCCACATGACCCGGAAAGCTGTCTGTAGACAAACGCCAGCTCCCTCAGCCTCAAAGCGAGATGAGTGCCGCAACCCCATAGGCCCCTTCGACTGGACTTAACCGTCCAGGGGTCCTTTACCTATTTTTACCTTTTAGTCCTGCCCCAGGTGCACTTTACACAAGTTTAACTTGCACTGGCTTGCTTTATGCCAGCTTCTTGTTTATAGGATTTCTCTGGTAATCCCATAACCATAATAATGTAAGAAGAGCCCTGCTGGGTCAAACCAAAGGCCCATCACAGTGGCGAACAAGATGCCCATGAGAATAATAATAATAATAATTAATAATAATTAATAATAATAATAATAATTTGGGCGGCTCCCAATTAAATATTAAAAACACAATATAGCATTAAACATTAAAAACTTCCATAAACAGGGCTGCCTTCAGATGTCTTTTAAAAGTAGAATAGTTGCTTATTTCCTTGACATCTGATGGGAGGGCATTCACAGGGCAGGTGCCACTACTGAGAAGGCCCTCTGCTTGGTTCCTTGTAACTTTGCTTCTTGCAGTGAAATCTCAAAGCAGGACATTAGTACAACAGCATTCTCCCCACATCACAGTGCTGCCTACTTAAACGCAGCCACATGTGCATTTCAAGCAACTATTGCCCTTTCACATGACTTTCAGCATCTTAAAGAGAATTCAACAATGGGCAGACAGGAATGCTTGCTTTGGTGATTTTAAAACGATTCTTTGTCTCTAAACCTACAGTCAGATTCATCAGATGGGGGACTACAACTCCCAGCATCCCTGACCATTCAGGTGAGTTTTTAATCATCATCATCCATTTCCACACTCTTTTTTCTTTTACTGTATAAGAAACAGTCAAAGGGTCAAACCCAAAGGAGAACACTGGGTTCTGAGAGACAGTCCTCCCTTTGAAAATGTAACTGAATTAAGGACACCCCTTTAAGATAAGAAGCGATCTTATCTGTCTCACCCCCCCATTTTACTGTTGCTGAGAGGGAGAGCAGGAGAGGAAAGCTCTCTGGTGTTCTTGGGAGGTCTGGCAGATTTACTTTTTTGGCATGGTGCATCGCTGGGGAGTTGAGAAATCATCTGATATTGGATCACTTCAACCAGATGCAACCAGTTTTCTTTCCCGTGCGCCTGCAAAGTTAGACAGAATGTGAAAAGGGAACATCGCCATTTGGGTGGGAACCATGAGCGTGGAACATTCACAGGCAGCAACCACACTCTTTAATTTATCCAGGTTTGCTCAGGCAACAAAGGTGTGCAGTCCCCAATGTGTCTCTGTGTTCAAATGTCATTGTTTGCATATCAGTGGCTTAAAATTCCTTCTCCAGGAATCCCTAGGCTGTAGAGCAGAAGGAAATGAAAAGAGAAGTGTGTGTGTGTGTGTAAACACTCTATCCATAGAGATCAAGGGCGAGGAGAAATAAGACTCAGAGGTATATGATCTGAAGAGAAACCAGAATATAAGGTTCACATCTAAGGGTGAACCTAACACACCTCCTGAAAAAATACACCAACTGAATCGCAGTCATCATTCAAAATTTGCACTTCTCCAAACTTTGTAGTTATGTAGTTATCCAGTCAAGTAATTAATGCAAAAATGTATTTATGAGGGCAACAGGAACATGAAAACACAAATACTGACAAATAAAAACATTATGGTAGGGGAAATTATTTTGGAAAAATGTGAATAATAGGCCATATTACATACAAAAAATGTGTATATTAGCAGAAAGTCTTATTAAAATGCTGGTGATTTTTCACAAGGATCCCTTTAAAATAAACAAATAAATCAATTGCAAACTGATGTGGAAATGTGGAGAAGTGAACTCAAGTCTGGAAAAATGAGAAACCGAGAGAAACCCAAACTGACAGGTTCTCCCTGCCTTAGTACAGATATATGGATTTTACTACGCAACCTCCCACAAATATGTTCCAGATGCCTGACCTAAAACCATCCTTAGTACTTGGCAAATTGATTCTCTTGGAGTAGTTTGTTGTTTGGTGTGGATGATGGGAGGGTACGTAGAGAAGACCTCAGTGGTGCTGAAGCTTGCAGACTTGGAAGACTTGGCTGCTCCCTCTTTCCCTGCCTTTCGAGGTCAAGGTCAAGGTCAGGTTATAATGCTTGCACTTCTAGCCCAATTTCTAGCTTTCCTCCTAAACTGTATTACCTGTTGCATTACGGTTCTGTGGCTTTTTAATCTATATCCTATTAAATGGTGGAAACAAAAGTATGCCAGGACACCGGCCCAGATTTTGACACATGAAATTACAATTCAAAACTCCCCCGATTTCCCAACTTTTTTTTTTTTATAATAATTTTTTATTACAGATTTTTATAACAACACAAACATATAACAAATACATAAACAAACAAAAAACACAATCAAAACAAAAAACATGTACCATTTCATATCTTAGTTTCTTATACCTTTCTTCCCCGACTTCCTCATGCCTCCCTTTTCTGTATTCCAGGTTCTTATCAATTACTCAGCAAATCTTCCCTTGTTTTAGTTAAAATTCAAGCTAATCTTCCTTATTCTCCTTGTCTTAACCATTACTAATAGTAACCATTTACTTTCCAATCCAACATCATTCTAACTTTCATTAATTTTGTAATATTTCTTTAAATAGTCCTTAAACTTTTTCCAATCTTCTTGCGCTGCTTCTCTTCCCTGGTTTCGGATTCTGCTCGTCATTTCTGCCAAGCCCATGTAGTCTATCACCTTCATCTGCCATTCTTCCAGTGTGGGTAAGTCTTGCGTCTTCCAGTACTTCGCAATGAGTATTCTAGCTGCTGTTGTAGCATACATAAAGAAAGTTATATCTGTCTTTAACACCCCCTGGCCGACAATACCCAAGAGAAAGGCCTCTGGTTTCTTGGGGAAAGTATATTTAAATACCTTTTTAAGTTCATTATAGATCATTTCCCAGAATGCCTTAATCTTCGGGCACGTCCACCAAAGGTGAAAAAGTGTACCTTCCTTTTCTTTACATTTCCAACATTTATTGTCAGGCAAATGGTAAATCTTTGCAAGCTTGACTGGGGTTATGTACCACCTATATATCATTTTCATAATATTTTCTCTTAAGGCATTACATGCCGTAAATTTCATCCCGGTGGTCCACAACTTTTCCCAATCAGCAAACAAAATATTATGACCAATGTCCTGAGCCCATTTAATCATAGCTGATTTAACCGTTTCATCTTGTGTATTCCATTTCAGCAGCAGATTATACATTTTTGACAAATTCTTGGTACTGGGTTCTAACAATTCTGTCTCCAATTTTGATTTTTCCACCTGGAAGCCAATTTTACTGTCCATTTTAAACCCTTCATTTATTTGATGATAGTGCAACCAATCTCTCACCTTCCCTTTTAATTTCTCAAAACTCTGCAATCTCAATTTGTCCCCTTCCTTTTCCAGAATTTCCCAATATCTTGGCCACTTTGACTCCATGTTAGACTTTTTAACAGCCTTTGCTTCCATTGGCGATAGCCACCTTGGAGTTTTATTTTCCAGCAAGTCTTTATATCTGACCCAGACATTTAATAATGCTTTTCTGACAATATGGTTTTTGAAACTTTTGTGTGCTTTAACCTTGTCATACCACAAATATGCATGCCACCCAAAAATGTTATTAAAACCTTCCAAATCCAAAATGTCTGTGTTTTCAAGAAGCAGCCATTCTTTCAGCCAGCAGAAAGCTGCCGCTTCATAATACAGTTTAAAGTCTGGCAGGGCAAACCCCCCTCTTTCCTTTGAATCCGTTAATATCTTAAATTTAATTCTGGGCTTTTTGCCCTGCCAGACAAATTTAGATATATCTTTTTGCCACTTCCTGAAACAGTCCATTTTATCCATTATTTGCAATGCTTGAAACAAAAACAACATTCTTGGCAATACATTCATCTTTATAACTGCAATTCGGCCTAACAAGGAAAGCTTTAAATTTGACCAAATCTCCAAGTCTTTTTTCACTTCTGTCCAGGTTTTTTCATAATTATCTTTAAATAAGTTCACATTCTTAGCTGTCATGTTTATACCCAAATATTTCACTTTTTTAACCACAGTCAACCCTGTCTCATTCTGAAACCTTTCTTTTTCAACCTGTGTTAAGTTTTTCTCCAATACCTTTGTCTTTAACTTATTCAATTTAAATCCTGCCAATTGACCAAACTCTTGGATTATTTCCAAAACTCTTTTCGTACTAGCTTCTGGCTCTTGCAGTGTAAGTACTAGGTCATCTGCAAATGCTCTCAGTTTGTATTGTTTAGCTCCGACCTGAATCCCTTTAACCAACTGGTCCCTCCTAATCATATTAAGCAACACCTCCAGGACCGATATAAAAAGTAATGGGGAGATAGGGCACCCCTGTCGTGTCCCTTTTTCAATCTTGAACTCTTCTGTAACCACATTATTTACAATTAATTTTGCTTTCTGTTCAGAATAAATTGCACCTATACCATTCTCAAACCCTTGGCCTACCCCCATCCCCCGGAGGTTCTGAAGGGAGAGGGAAGGTATTCCCTGTATTTTATATTTAAGTAAATTGCTCTGATAAATTGTTTTCTAAAGTAAATTGCTCTGCTTTGATAAATTGCTTTTCTAAATTGCTCTGTTAAAATTGCTTACTATCCTGCTTTGCTGAATTTGGAAGAGGCCCACTTCCTCTTTCTGCCGGCTAGGAGAGAGAGCAGCGGCTTTGCTAAGAGGCCAACTTCCTCTTTCTGCCGGCTAGCAGGGAGGCCAGGCCCATTTCCTTTTTTTTCTCTCAGCTAAGCAGAAACTGCAGTTGCTTTCTGCACATGCTCTCTGCTGCAGTAACGCAAGAGAAGAACACACAAACAAGGGAAGGAGGGGCGTTTAGCTAACCATATAGCCATATGCCATATAAGGAAATAAGCTTAACCTTGCCAGCTGATTGGAGGGAATTGGGGAGATGGACATGCTCTCAGGTATAAAAATGCTTGTTTACTTGTATCGTTGTGGCCAGTCTTTGGAGAGGACTCCACTGGCTGCCTCTGCGCAGATCTCAATAAATCTCTTTTCTCTGACCAAGAAGTCTCTGGAATTGTTTTTCCCCTCTGGCCACGGGGTTGGCGGACCGCCGGACCTCTGGGTAATTCCAAAGTAAGGCTTTATTTGGTGCATTGGCCGGGAAGAGGTCCCCACCCCCAGCCGAGGGACCAGACTCGACCGGGTGAGCAACCAGGACCAGCGCTCGCAATCTCCAGCGCGCACCCTGCCAGTTCGTAGGGGGAGATCGCCACGCTGTGCCTGAGCCGAGACACCCAGTCGGGGGAGAAAAGAGGACGGCCGAAGGAGGGGTCCGCAGCGGAACAGGTAAGCCCTAAAAGGGCGTGGTAGGAAGCCCGATCAGCTTCCTCTGGCTGTGAGCAGTAGAGTGCCGCCAGAAAAGGGATAAAGGGTCTGGCTGTGAGCAGTAGAGTGCCGCCAGAAAAGGGATAAAGGGTCTGGCTGTGAGCAGTAGAGTGCCGCCAGAAAAGGAACAAAGGAACTGGCCGTGGCAATAAGGTGCCGCCCCGCCAGACAGGGACGGGAAAAGGGAAAAGGGGAAACAGAGGTGGCAGTAGAGTGCCGCCAGTAAGGTTGGGGAAAGGGGAAACAGAGGGAAAATTATTTTGGTGTGTTTTGTGTGTTGCATGTTGGAATTATATTGGGGTGTGTTTTGTATGTTGCATGTCAGATACTCCAGTGGCTGAATTGTCAAGTGTGGGCCGGGGCTTAGCGTCCCCTTGGCCGAGCGATTGCAGGGCTGTGCATTTCTTGGCAACGAGAGTTCGCCAAGTCACAGTCTGTAGTGTGTGGTGTGTGAAAGGATCTTAAGCCCGGTTAGGAGCGGAGTATCTGAAAAATGGGGTCTGGGGCAAGCCAACGTAGTCCTCTGAAATGCTTTTTAACCAACTGGAAAGCAGCTACGAAGCATGATGATTGGGTTCAAATTGAGAAGAGAGAGGATGAGGACATTATGTGAGGTTGATTGGCCCACCCAAGGAACTAATTGGCCCTCGGAGGGCAGATTTAATTTGCAACTAATCAACCCACTATATCAAAATATCTTGAACGTCCACCCAGACCAGATCCCTTATATTTCTACCTGGAAAATCAATGTAGAAAAGAATCCACCGTGGCTGAAAGCCTGCCGAGGCGACGCCCCACAAAATACAATATGTGCAGTCCGACCGGCAGGGAAGTCAGAAAGGCCCCCGGTGATACCAGATCCGGAAGGAGAAGAGGGGGAAGTCATTAAACCGCCGCCACCCTATGCTCCACCAACTGCCCCTCTAGCGAATCCCCCAGGCCCAGGGCCCCAGGACCAGGGAGGAGCCGGCCCTCAGCCTGAACCCTCCAAGGTTGATGAATTAGAGAGCGAAGAGGAAGAGGAAGAGGATGATGAGGAGTTTATGAAGGGACTAATTGAGTTAGCAAAGAAAGGAAAAAATGTGGACACAGTATCAGACAATTGAGATTGCAACAGTATGTACAACCCTATGTGAAAGAAGTGGATGTTAGTTCCCATTTGTTGGCAGCAGCAGGATGTTCCCCAACACAAGGGAAGAAATGGCAGAAGGAATGGATAGAAGCAGCAACCAGGGCGTCCCTCCATAAGTCCCATAAGGCACAGAAAAAGGGTGGGACTGCAATGATGCCTCTACGCAGAGTGTATGACCCACCAGCCCCCCAGGACAGGGTGGGGAAGCACCACCATGCACTTATACAGTCCAACATGTGCCTTTTTCAAGTGCTGATGTGTGCAATTGGAGAAATTAGAACCCTACCTTTGAGGAGAACCCAGATGATATTGCCAACGCCCCATTATAAAGGCTGCCTTTGTAGCTCAGGCAGCGTCCGATATTCGCCAAAAAAAAAAAAAAAAATCCAGAAGCATAAGGGGTTCATCGGCCATGGGCCGGAATAGATGTTGGAAATAGCTCAAACCACTTACAATCAGAGAGATGAGGAGGCCCAGAGAAAAAAGGAGAAGTATCAAACAAGGAAGTTGATGGCATTACAGGCTACCACACCCACCCCTCAGGAAAGAGGAAGTGCCCGGGGAGGAGGGCGAAGCCGTCTTGGAAGGAATCAGTGCGCCATCTGCCGACAGGAAGGGCACTGGAAGAGAGAATGCCCTATTCTATTATTAGGAAGAGATTTGTTGGTAAAGTTGCAAGCCCAAATTATTTTTAAGCCATCGGGAGAAGCCACATTGTCCACTATGTCACTTGGGGAACTGGTTGTGGAGGCACCCCTGAGGGAGTACTGGCACCTCATGATGATAAAAGAAGAAGAGGGACCCATCCCCGCCAGTATTCTGGAACAAGTGAACCCCACGGTATGGACTGAAGGTAACCCCCCAGGAATGGCAAAGAATATCCCACCAATAATCGTGAAGCCCAAGCCATTTGTCAATCCTGTTGCAGTAAATAAGTATCCCATCCCACGAAGGGCAGCTGAAGGAGTGTAGGTGCATCTAGAGCGACTGCTCCAACATAGGATCTTGAGGCAATGCCAATCATAGTGGAACACCCTTTTGTTACCAGTGAAGAAAGGAAGCAGGCTATTATCCTGATACCAGAGCCAAAGAACCGTAGAGAACTCCGTGGCTTTCTGGGGTCCGCAGGATTTTGTAGGATATGGATATTTAATTACAGCATCATTGCCAAGCCTCTACATGAGTCAACCAGAGGAACTGAGAGAGACCCCTTTGTTTGAAGCACAGAACAACAGTAAGCCTTCGTGGATTTGAAGAAGGCACTACAGCAAGCCCCAGCGCTTGGCATCCCAAACCCTGAGAAACCCTTTACTCTATTCGTGGATGAGGACCAAGGGACAGCGAAAGGGGTTTTGTGCCAAAAATTGGGAAGCTGGCAACAGCCAGTGGCATACCTATCTGAGCGCCTGACGCCTACAGAACAAGGCTTACCGCCGTGCATGAGAGCAGTTGTGGCAGTAGCCACCCTACTGAACAAAGCAGACAAATTCACCTTTGGCCAAGACACCATTTGTGTGACCCTGCATGCAGTCCCAGCTTTGCTTGACATGAAGGGTACCTATTTTCTCTCCCAGGCTAAAATGAGAAAATGTCAAATGTTATTGCTGCACCCGCGTTTGAAGTTTCAGGTCACCACCGCCCTCAACTCAGCTACCCTGTTGCCGGTAGGAGAAGGTGAGGAACAGATGCACGATTGCATTGAAGCAATGGATGAAGAATATTTTAGCAGGCCTGACCTCAAAGATGAAGCAAACCCCCACTGGCCTTCATGGTTTGTGGATGGAAGCAGCTTTGTTAAGGCTGGACAGCGAAAAGCAGGCTATGCAGTGGTAGCCTTGGAAGACCTTGTTGTGGATTTCACTAAATTGCCCCGCTGTGGACCATACCGCTACCTGTTCGTGGCGATCTGCACGTATACAGGATGGGTTGAAGCCTGGCCTACCAGAACTGAAAAGGCATTTGAAGTAACCAGGTGCCTGTTATAGAAGATCATTCCCCGCTATGGACTACCTAGGTCAATAGGATCTGACAATGGACCAGCCTTTGTCCACTCAGTTTTGCAATAACCCCCCATGCTAGTCAAAATGTGCAGTTTGATAATTATGTGCAGTTATTCTCCCGAGATTTTCTCTCTTTTTTTTAACAGGTGGACCCAGGCCCACTGCTGTTAAAGTTGCTGACCTCACCCCTTGGGTCCACCACACTTAAGTGAAGAAGGCTATTTTAGATTGGACAGTTACACCAAATCCTGATGATCCTCTGAAGCTAACCATCTCCAGAAGAGCGCCAGACAACTGCCCTGCTGGTGTCACTCCGGACGCTGACACTTCTATGCACGGCTGGACAAGTGGATGGGAGGGACGCCCGCGGGCAGCGTCCCCAACGTAGAGACTTTTTTCCCCCAGCAAATTTTAAGGCACCGCCAGGACTTTTGATATTGGGGCCAGAACTCTTTGATATGGTCACTCCGTGTGTCAGACCTCTGCAAGGGTGGATATATATTCCTGTGGGTATATGTTAATATATGTAGAGGGAGAAGCCCCTTTCGGATACAGTGTGTTGGGAAGAAATCATGAGAGTATTAAGCATCCACAAGGACAGGTGGGAAAATTGGTTAAGATACTAGGCTCCTCCTCAGAGAGGTGGGACACAACCTCCCAAGAAGCAAGGCAGCTGATAGAGCACGAGTATCAGTGGGCCCTTCAGCAATAAAATAGATATGTCCCAGATAATAATGTCAGCATTTCAGCCACCATTGATCACATGGAAACAATGATAGCCAGGAACCCGCTGAAAACTACAGGAGGTGATCTATGGGGTTGGTTATATTCCTGGCTGCCTCATGGCAGTTGGCTCAGGCATATTGTGGTATTATTAGCAGGGCCGCTGTTAATCCTGTTGAATGGTTTATTTAAATGTAAAGGTTCATCATTGTTGCACCCGATGTGTATGTCTTTAAGGGGCCAGAGCAAGGGCCAGAGTAAGATAACGAGACCCAGCTTTACAGCTGTGAAGCATAGCAGGTGCTGCTGAGTTGTATTTGATTAAGGTGTGTCAGCATTTGGGTGTAGTATATAAGGAGCAGCACCTAGCTCTCCCATTACCCTGGGGGATGGGTTGGTGGTTGGGTCTGGTTTGGTTGTTAATGTATTTAGTGTAAAAGGAGTTTTTGTTTTTCTTATTAAAACCTAGTTTAAGTTATTTTTGAGTCCTTTATTTTTTAATGCATGGTCTCCCCAGCAAGCTCTCTGCGCTACTAAACTGCAAACACCCTACATCTTTGGTTATGGGCCCAGCTGCTGAGTGGATGACTGCATATTTTTGGACTCTGAGAAAGGTTTGAAAACTCCTTCTCCTGTTAGCGTAGTTCTGTGGGTCTGGAAGAGTTCCAGAATGGTTGACCGGGTTCCTGAAGCTGAGAAGGCTCTGGTCTTCCCACAGCTAACAGATGAGAACTATAGTTTATGGTCTTTTCGGGTGGAGGCGCTTTTGACCTCTAGAGAAGTATGGACCTATGTAACTGATGACCCTCCTGACCCTGTGACTAATGCTTGGTCGAAAGGAGATGCAAAAGCCAGGGCGATAATTAATTTGGCAGTCAGCGACCAGCAAGTAGTCTATATAAGAAATAAGAAAACTGCCAAAGAAATGTGGGACAGTCTTGCAGCAGTGCATATTAGAAAAGAGTCAGCATCTGCATTGACGTTTTTCAAGCAGTTGTACCAGACGAAGTTGCAGCCTGGTGGTGATTTGGCAGCACACTTGAGACGTCTGGAGGCAATACGCGGCGAATTAATTCGAAGGGACATGGACATACCTGATATTCAGTATGTTTTTATCATTCTTTGTTCCCTTAATGAGGACTTCGATGGTATAGCTAGCCAGATATCTGCTGTTCCACCAGCACAATTAACTGTGGAAGGGGTAACGGCAAGATTAATGGGCGAGTTGGATAGAAGGGAGGCTTGTGCCATAAGCACTCCTATTTCCAGAAGTAATGAGGAACGCCATATGCAAACTTGTGGTGATACAACTGCATTTAAAGCTGCAAAGCGTTGTTGGTTCTGCAATAAACAAGGACATTTTGCAAAGGACTGCAGATCCAAAAGAAAGCAAAGTACTCCCAAGCCTGTTTCTGTTCGTCAGTCACGGTCGTCAGCCCAGCAGCCGACATCGTATAGTAGAGACAGAAACGAGCCGCGAGTTTCCCATGCTAGGACAACAGATCGTAAAAGACTTAAACGTGCCAAGTGGAAGTCTTTTGTTGTGGACTCAGGAGCATCTCAGCATATTTGCAACGATCGAAGCTTGTTTATTTCTTTCGAAGAGGAAATTGGTAATGTACATTTAGCCAATTCACAAGTCTTGCAGTCGCTTGGCAGGGGTACTGTTAAACTTGACTCTTTAAACATTACAATAGCGAACTGCATTTACTGCCCGTCAGTGGACAATTTATTGTCAGTAAGGTGCTTTGCTCGTCAAGGCATAACTGTGCGTTTCTTAAAGTCAATGTGTGAGTTTTTCGATGGGAACAAACGTCTATTATATGCCCGGGAATCTGATGGTTTATATAGACTGTATTTTTGCACCTACTCCCAATCGCCTATAAATTGCAGAGCAGCACAGTCAAGCCAGGGGTTGAGGAATGTAAGGCCTCATTCCGGGTGTGTCCATGAGGCGCACAGAATTCTGGGACACCTGAATTTTGCTGATGTAATTAAGACAAAGAATATTGTTAATGGCCTCAACTTAAAACCATGTAAATTCTTTATGCAATGTCTATCTTGTTGCAAGAATAAGATTAAGGTTGCACGCAAGGGTAGGTGCTCAGATAGGAAAGTAACTGAGCCATTTGAGCGTGTACATTGTGATTTAGTTGGGCCACTCCCACCATCATTAGGAGGTTCTAAGTACTGGCTCACTCTGATAGACCAGTATAGTAGATATTGTTGGACTTATGCAATAGCTGAGAAGTCCCAAGCATTTGAGAAGTACAAAGTTTTTTGCAACTGGGTAAAAACGCACTTTAACAAATCAATTAAGAACCTGTTTTCTGACCGGGGCGGGGAATTTGTTTCTGAGGATTTTGAGAAATTCCTGGAAGCGCAGGGGACTACTCATGAGTTATCTTGCCCCCGAAGTCCCTGGCAAAATGGGCTTGTTGAAGTTGTGCAGCGTGACCTACAGGCAGGGGTTAAAACGTATCTGCACGATGCTAATCTGCCCAAAGTCTTTTGGGCTGAAGCGCTCAATGCCTTTTGTTATGTTAGAAATCGCAGTTATCATTCTGGTTTAGATGTCACCCGCTATGAGAAGCTGTTTAAAAAACGCCCTAATCTGAAATACCTACGCATTTGGGGTTCAGATGTAATTATGCATTATCCCGCTAAGCAGAAATTGGGTGAACGTAGTGTCCAGGGAAAATTAATGGGCTACCAGCAGGGTGCGTACAGAATTTACATACCAGCAACTGGCAAATTTCATATTACCAGAAGCATGATACAAACTGTAAATTGGAATGGAGTTGCTGTCTTCCAAGATACTGATGGTATAGATAATACTGAGGAAGAAGAGGAAGAAGCAGCAGCAGCAGGAAATGTTGCTTCTGAATTAATGGAAAAAGACAAAAAGTCTGTTGAATCTGATTTGTTTGATGATTTAAAGTCACAGGCACCCGAGGGGAGGTTAGATTCTCTTGAGTTTTCTGATCGTGAGCTTAGCCTACAGGCATCTCTTCAATCTGACAATGATTTACAACCTGAAACTATTGGTTCACTTAGTCCTATTAAGTCTGAGGAGTCTGACTCTCCTTCCGGACTGAGACGTTCAGATAGAAAGAGGCAGAAGCCACAACGATTTGCAGATGAACATTTTAATACTGTGTATGCCAATAAGGCGGTTTTTGAGCCAAAAAGCTACAATGATGTTCAGAAATTACCTAAGCAACAAGCTGCAAATTGGTATAAAGCTATGAACTCTGAGATAGCTTCTTTAAAAGAGCATAACACTTGGTCTCTTGTACCACAAACCCCAGATATGAGACTTATTGATTCAAAATGGGTTTATAGAGTTAAAATGAATGACAAAAATGAAGTTGTAAGGTACAAAGCAAGACTAGTTGCTAGGGGTTTTCAACAAATTCCAGGCGAAGATTATGATTTGTGTTATTCACCAAGCGTAAAATATGAAACAGTTAAGCTTTTGTTAAAAGATGCATCACAACGTGGACATTCTGTTTATCACCTAGATATAAAAACTGCATATTTGTTTGCAGATTTAAAAGAACAAATTTTTATGCGTGTTCCTGAAGGCATAGACGCCGCTGAAGGTTTGGTATGCAAATTAAATAAATCCCTTTATGGTCTGCACCAAAGTGGAAGGAATTGGCACCAAACTTTAGCAAAAGAATTGCTGGATATTGGTTTTTCACAAGGAAAGGCAGACAACTGTGTGTTTATAAAGGAAAGGGCAAACTCTGTAACAAAAATATGTGTGTATGTAGATGACGTGTTAATTTCTACAAAAACTAAACAGGAATATGAACTGGTAGTATCACAGTTACAGAAGAAATTTGATGTGGTGGAATTAGGCATAGCTAAAAATTACTTATCCATGCAAATTGAGAAAGGCAAAAATGGATCTTTTCTGGTTCATCAAACTGCAAAAATTGATGATCTTGTTGAAATGCTATGTTTAGAAAATGCAAATGGGAAGGAAACGCCTATGGTGTGTGGTTTCACCTTTACAGGTGAAGATAAGCCATTTCCTAACAAAACTTTGTATCGTTCTGCTATAGGCAAGCTAAATTTCATTCAAAGAATCTCAAGACCAGATATAACTTATGCTTTTCACTTTCTGGCAAAATTTGTGGAAAAGCCTACTACACAATGTTTCTCTGCTCTTAAGAGAGTGGTAATGTACCTTAAACACACCAAACATTATAGGTTGCAGTTTACAACATGTATTGACAAAGGTTTTGAAATTTTCTGTGATGCATCTCATGCAGTGGAACAAAATAATTGCAGGGGTGTGTCTGGTATGATGTTTTGTTATAACGGTTGTCCATTTGAATGGAAGTCCCAGACACAAACCATTATTTGTCTCTCCACAACAGAGAGTGAATTATGTGCATGCGTTCAGGCCACTCGTGATGTAGAATGGTATCTGCAAGTATTTGCAGACCTACAGATGCAAGTAACACTACCAGTAAAAGTTTACCTTGATTCCCAGAGCGGACTTGCTATCCTGTGTTCAGAGACCAATACGCAGCGCACTAGAGTCTTAAGGTTACGTTTACAGTTTGTAAAGAAACTAATTGCTGACGAAATGATTGTATTTGAATATGTTCCAGGTGACAATCAAATTGCGGACATTTTTACTAAAGCACTTCCAAAGGTTACACATGAAAGACATGTACAAAATATGCTTTATGTTTTTGTTCCACAATGATGAACCGCAGGGGAAATGTTGAATGGTTTATTTAAATGTAAAGGTTCATCATTGTTGCACCCGATGTGTATGTCTTTAAGGGGCCAGAGCAAGGGCCAGAGTAAGATAACGAGACCCAGCTTTACAGCTGTGAAGCATAGCAGGTGCTGCTGAGTTGTATTTGATTAAGGTGTGTCAGCATTTGGGTGTAGTATATAAGGAGCAGCACCTAGCTCTCCCATTACCCTGGGGGATGGGTTGGTGGTTGGGTCTGGTTTGGTTGTTAATGTATTTAGTGTAAAAGGAGTTTTTGTTTTTCTTATTAAAACCTAGTTTAAGTTATTTTTGAGTCCTTTATTTTTTAATGCATGGTCTCCCCAGCAAGCTCTCTGCGCTACTAAACTGCAAACACCCAACAAATCCTTCTGCTTCTTTGCCTCTGTATACCCTGCTTCGTGCAATGCTTACAAGGTGTGATGCAAAAAGAATCATGGCCCTTATTGCTCTTCCCCAGGATTATAAACCCGAGAGACCAGGACGAACCTAGGAGATAGGTTGTCCCAAAAGAAGAGGAGGGAATGAAGGGAGAGGGAAGGTATTCCCTGTATTTTATATTTAAGTAAATTGCTCTGATAAATTGTTTTCTAAAGTAAATTGCTCTGCTTTGATAAATTGCTTTTCTAAATTGCTCTGTTAAAATTGCTTACTATCCTGCTTTGCTGAATTTGGAAGAGGCCCACTTCCTCTTTCTGCCGGCTAGCAGGGAGGCCAGGCCCATTTCCATTTTTCTCTCTCAGCTAAGCAGAAACTGCAGTTGCTTTCTGCACATGCTCTCTGCTGCAGTAACGCAAGAGAAGAACACACGAACAAGGGAAGGAGGGGCGTTTAGCTAACCATATAGCCATATGCCATATAAGGAAATAAGCTTAACCTTGCCAGCTGATTGGAGGGAATTGGGGAGATGGACATGCTCTCAGGTATAAAAATGCTTGTTTACTTGTATCGTTGTGGCCAGTCTTTGGAGAGGACTCCACTGGCTGCCTCTGCGCAGATCTCAATAAATCTCTTTTCTCTGACCAAGAAGTCTCTGGAATTGTTTTTCCCCTCTGGCCACGGGGTTGGCGGACCGCCGGACCTCTGGGTAATTCCAAAGTAAGGCTTTAGTTCTTCAACATAAAACTCCAAGAAATGTTGTCAAAGGCTTTCTCGGCGTCCACAAATATCAAAACAGCCTTAGTGTTTATGTACACTTCCAACTTTTCCAAAATGTCAATTATATTCCTTACATTATCCGACAAATGCCTTTCCGGGAGAAAGCCTGCTTGGTCCCCATGAATCTCCTCCATCAAAACTCTTTTCAGTCTCTTTGCTAAAATGTCAGCAAAGATTTTGTAATCCACATTCAATAACGAGATGGGTCGGTAGTTTTTAAGTTGGGTCTTTTCAGTCTCTGTCTTTGGTATAAGTGTAATGTAGGCCTCTCTCCACGTGTCGGGTGCCCTTTTCCCCTCCATAATCTCGTTACAGACTTCCTTCAAAGGTTGTATCAACCCTTCCTTCAGAACTTTATAGTATTTGGAAGTCAGTCCATCCGGTCCTGGGGATTTGCCCAACGCCATACCTTGAATGGCATCTTCTATTTCTTGTGCTGATATCTCCTGGTTCAAAATCGTCTTACTTTCCTGCGAGACCTTTTTCAGCCCATTTTCCTCGAGGAATTGTTGTATATCCATTTCCTTCTGCGGCCCTTGTGTGTAAAGTTGTCTAAAGTAGTTCTGAAAACAGTTCCTAATTTCAGCTGGGTTACTTATATTCTTTCCTTCCACTTCTATGTTTGTTACCGTGTTGAGTTTTTGTCTCTTCTTTATTTGCCAAGCCAATAACTTGCCACATTTGTCAGCAGATTCAAAAGTCTTTTGTCTCATTTGCTTAATTTTCCACTCTAATTCTTGATTCGTCAGTTCCATATATTGTGTTTGATAAAATTTGATTTCTCTTAAAATCTCTTGTGATTTTGGCTTCAATCTTAGTTTCTTTTCCCCTTCTTTTATCTTTTCCAGAATTTTTTCCTTCCTCTCATTTTGTTTTCTTTTCTTTAATGTATTTTGTTGTATCAGAAACCCTCTCATCACGGCTTTGCTTGCGTCCCATACTATTCTTTTTTCTACTTTAGTCCTTAGATTGATTTCAAAATAGTCTTTCAGAGTTTTTTGGGCCTTCTTGCAAATCTCCTCATCTCTAAATAAAGTGTCATTCATTCTCCATCTGAAGGAGCCAGTTGTTGTTTGCCTCATCACCATCTTTACTGCATTGTGGTCGGAGAAAGTTTTTGGGCAGATTTCCACTCTCTTTATGTTCTGCGCCATACTGCTAGTCACCCAAATTTGGTCGATCCTTGTCCATGTCATTTTGGCTTCAGAAAAGAAGGTTCCCTCTCTTTCTAATGGGTGTTTTGTTCTCCAAATGTCTATCAAGTCCATATTGTCAGTCATTTCAAAAAAGGTCTTTGGTAGTCTTCCATCTTTTGTTACTACCTGTCTTTGTGCTTTGTCCATATTTGTTGAAACTACTCCATTCATGTCTCCCATCATAATTAGATTATAATCCATATAGTCCATCAAAGTCTCATGCAACTTCTTAAAAAATTCAGCTTTCCCTTCATTTGGCGCATAGATTCCCACTATCAGATACTTTTCTCCTTGAAATTGGATTTCAATTGCCAAATATCTTCCTTGGTCGTCTTTGAAGATTTGTTTCGGTTGCAGCTTTTCCTTTGCATAAATCACTGCTCCTCTCTTTTTTACTCTGTCTGAAGATATAAATTCTTGTCCCAATCTTTTATTTATTAATAATTTTCTATGTGCTCTTGTCACATGGGTCTCTTGTAAACAAATCAAGTCCAATTGGTCTTTCTTTAAAGCATGAAATATATTTTTCCTTTTTCTGGGAATGTTCAAACCGTTACAATTCCAGGTTAGAAGTTGCAGAGCCATGATGGGGTTATTTACTCTTTCCTCCTACAGCTCCCAATTTTTGTTCCTCGTTTGTCGGTGGTTCCGTGTCCGTATCTAGTGAAGGATGCCCTTGCCCTGGAAACGTCTCTTTCTGTAGGTCTTCTTCGTGTTCTCCTAAGAACTTGTCCTTATCACTCACTGTCTTTATTCTTCTTTTCTTCCCCTTGTATTTAAAAGACAAGCCTTGGGGAAACTCCCACCTGAATTGTATGTAGTTCCTTTTCAGCAGTATCACCAGGTCCTTGTAGTGTCCTCTTGCGTCCAAAATACTTTTGGGAATGTCTTTAAAAATCTCAATGTAAAAATCTTCAATTCGAAGGGTTGTTTGGTAATGCAGGTTCAGTATTTTGTCCCGTTCCTCCTTTGATCTCAGAGTTATTAAACAGTCTCTGGGTCTGTTCTTCCTCTGCCTTGCTCCCAGTCTAAATGCACTTTCTATCTTAAATTCTTCTTTGTCCAGCTCCTGCTTCCAAAAGTCAGAAAATTCTTTTGTCAGGTAGTCCACCAGGTTGTCTCCTTCCTTTTCCGGCACAAGTCTGATCCTTAGGTTCCTCTCCTTGCGTTGCATATCTTGCATAGAAAGTGCCAGTTCATACTCATCTAGTTTCTTGAACACTGGTGGAAACTTTCCCTCAGCAGCAGTTGCAATTTCTTTAGCTTCCTCAGCTATCTTTCTTGTTGTAGATGATTCTTCCAATAATTTCCCAATTGCTTCTGCATTTGAGTTCACTTTGTTCCCAAGGTCAGTTATACTTTTTGTATTTGAATCAATTTTCCCAGAGATTTCTTCAATTTTCTTATTTGTTTCAGCAACTTGTACTTTAGTTTCTGCACCTTGCTTTTTTAGTTCCTCTAAAGAGTCATTTATCTTCTCCAATACCTTAGCAAAGGATTCTTCTGAAGACATTATTTTCACTTTTGCCTTTGGGATAACTGTAGTTCCAGGGGCTCCTGAAACAGAAGCCCTTCTTTGCATGGAAAAATCAACTTTGTATTGTCTGCCCGATCTCAAGGTTGTTTCTTGTAAATCCTCTTTCTTGTGAAATTTCTCTTTACCATCTGCCATAACAAAGTCTTTTACTCAAGGTCATTCCCACACTCTTGAGCTGTCAGACAAAAGTTCTCAAATTTTAAGCTCCACTTGTTGCTGAAACAATTTATAAGTCCTCTAGAGGGCGTGCAGTCAATTCTTTACTTTCAAGTTAATCCCCCACTCTCCAGAAAATAAACAAAAGTCCTTCTAGTTCTTTTCAATTGTTCTTTTCTCTTTCTAAAGGATCCAAATCAATAATGTCCTGCAAATAAGTTTACCATGCAACAAAGTAAATGTTTCAAGTTGAGAGTAGCCAAAGTCAGTTAAAGATACTTTTTTTACCTTCTTGTAACAACAGTCCTTAGCCGGTTCCTTTTCTCTGGCAGTCCGATCCCCAGGTATAGGAGCAGCGGTGAATAGCTCAATTTCTTTTAAAATGGCAGGAAAACACTTTAAAATCATCTTCCCCCCCCCTCCTGCCTTCGGGGAGGGAGTTCTTTGCTTGGTGGTGGATTTATTAGTTCCCACAACTCTCCTTTCAAACAGTTACAGCTGAAATGCCTTTCGCTTTGATCTTGCTACAGAACGGAAAGCAGACTTCCTTTTTGGTGCTTGTCCGTCTCGGTACCCGATTTCTTTAATTTTAGTGTCCAATTATATCTTAGCAGTCAATCCTACTCACGGATAGTTGTTCTTTTTAGTCCAAATTCACTGGAAGAAGTCAGCGCTCTCCGCTAATGGCGACGCGGCTTCGCTTCGCAGGCTGGGTGAAGACGACTCTCAGCACCGCTCCACACACCCTCCGCTGATCCGCAGCCTTTAAAAAGGCTATTTCACAGCGTCGGGGGGGCGCAAAGGTGCCCGCCGAGTCTCCAGTTCACAGGCTACGCGCCTGTGATTTTTGAGGGTCCCCGCTCCGCCGTAGCTGACAGGACCCGAACCCACGAAGCAGATTTCTCCCGGAGCTCCGGGAGAAATCCGCCATTAAGCGCTGGCGCTAACCGGAAGTCTCCCGATTTCCCAACTTTACAGGGTTGTAAATAGATGCTTTTTTCCCTGGAAACAATTAACACAGAAATGAGTGCTAGCCTTGCACTAGATTTCCAGCAGTGTCTCTTACATTGTGTGAGAGATCACATAAAAACGTGGAAGATATCAGAAATCACTTTCTTGTTTGCACGGAGAAACCATTTTCTTTCTTTGTTTTCTTTTCTTTTTTCTTTTGACAAACTGTAATAATAAATACATAAAAATAAAAATGTGCACCCCACCCGAGACCATTCCATTGTAACTATCCAACCTCTCAAAATGTCAACACCTCTTGCGATGGATTGACTCCTTTCCGTTTTAAGAATACAAATTCTACAGATACCTTCCATATCTCCTCAAAATCATTTCTCCTGCATATTCCCCATCTTACCTTAACAGCATGTGTTAATTTATCATTCATAGCTGTATCCCACACCTCTCTATACCATTCTTCCATGACTAGTAGGTGTGTCCAAAAATAGATTGGGGTTTAAATCCCAATAGATAGCTCTGTGAGCTATCTGTGAGTTAACTGAGGCTCAGTTAACTATCATATGTGGGAGGGAAGGTTGACTCCAAAAACTTTTCTGTGACAGAAGCCACCATTATATGCATCAGTCTATTATCAAGCATCTATTTGAGGCATTTCTGTGTTTTTGCTAGGCCCCCAGAGCCTTCAGAGATCATATTGCAAACTACAGAAAATGCACCCAAATGAGCCCAGACATTCCAACATGCTTCAGAGGTTCCCGAGAACAAACTGATCCATAACCACTGGCAGAAGAGTGCTGGTATTTAGGGAAATCAAGCTCTCTGAAAGATTAATGGCATGTGTAAGGGGAAAAAAAATCTAAAAGAAAGCTCATTCACCAAACTTTTTACAACCTTGACTTCTACCTGTGATTCTATTGTCCAGGCCTTATTTTAGCAGTTAAGATTAAATGTGGGGTTGGGTCTAGGGATGGAGGGAAAATTCAATTTCGCTTTCATTTGAATGAGAAACTAATTTGCACATAGTGAACCAATAAGTGAACTAAATCACAATTTTCCTACAGACTTCACTCTTCTCTGTTTTTGCGATGCAGTTCTCCAACCAATGTGTACAAACGTGCATAAATTAGTGTACAAGCATGTGCAAGTTAGTCAAACCTGCATACAAAAATATGTATATTGGGAGACATTCACACTAAAATGCGAATTTTCATGAGGATTTTTAAAAACCCCACAAATTGCTACAGATATGTGGAGGACTGAATTTAAGATTGGAAGAATGAGAAATTGAGAGAAGCAACTATGACAGATCCTTCCATCCCTACCCAAGATACTATATCCAAACAAGACATCTCCAGTTTTCCTTACCTGGAGATACACAGCGCCATTGATGAGGAAGACTAAACTGAGAAGTCCAACTTGTTCTATATTTTCCATGCCATCCTGGTATTGTGATAGGAATTAGAGACATAGCACCGGATTTGTTGCTGAGGCCCGTTTTTGAGCCTCTAATGAGAATACCCTTGGGTAGTATTATAGAGGCCAAGAAAAGTTGAAGACATGTGAAGGCACTTGGATAGAGCTGAGAAAACAGGCACTTGCTTTATGTAAATCATAAATGCCAAAGAAAGCAGAGATCTGTCAGATAAAAGAGTATCACTATTGTTTTGCAATGATGACAGGTTTAAGTGAAATGCTCCTATTTCTCCCACAGATTTCCCACAAAACCATGGCTCAGTCACCTGAAACTTTGTTCTGTTGAGCTATACTGCGAGGCGATTGCAACTGTGCTTAAAGAATAAACTGGTAACAATATAAACTGTCTGTTCCTCAGCCTGCATGGCATTTGCCTGTCTTCTGCCTGGAAAAGAAATATGTGAGGAGTACAGAATTTCTTCCTGGCTGTTAAATATGCAGGAATCCTGCTGCTGGCATTCCTCACCAGTGCTTACTATTTTGATTTGCCCACTTGTAATTGGGCCTAAGAGTAATTTGCATGGCCTGGTGTTTCCACCAAAGTACTAATCAGGGAAGCTGACAGCTTTGGGAAACATTAACTGACACACAGGTATTAATCACACAAAG
The DNA here is from genome assembly GCF_027172205.1 of Podarcis raffonei. Lineage (NCBI taxonomy): Eukaryota > Metazoa > Chordata > Lepidosauria > Squamata > Lacertidae > Podarcis > Podarcis raffonei. Next base: position 68,497,482 of record NC_070606.1, read on the forward strand.
TCTAACGAAAGGAAAAGGAAATGGAGCAAATATTTTTGCTAGCTAAGTTTGTTTATGTGAAAACATTGCACTGTTTGTTTAATGCCTTTATGAAATCTGTAAACTTGGCTTGAGGATAAAGGCCTTCAATGTGATGTTTAGGGTTACAGGCACACAGCCCTGTCACTCAAAGCAAAACTTGCTCACCAGCAGGTAATTTGCCAGATGCATCCAGCTTGCTGTTCATTCAGATTGCTCTCAGCTGAAGTCTGAAGGGGCTGCAGTTCTAAAGAAGCCAGGAGCACAGAACTACTGAAGTTTCATAGCCCCTTTGAGGGATCTTTCGTGGAAATGGGGGGGGGGCAGCCATGTTTGTTTGTTGCAACAAATGCAACAAGGGGTCTTGCATGTGGCACTTTTATCCAATGCATGCTTGGCACTTGTCTGTCTTGGGAGACGATGGAGGAGTGTGCCTTTGGGGGTGAGGTCAAGCCATTGGAGTTACAGTGCCTGCTGTGGCTGTACAGACTGATACAGAAGAGACATGTTTTGTTGCAGTTGGGGCAGATGAAGGCATCCAGTTGTGCTGACGCAGGTGTACCATGGCATTTCTTCTTTCTGCGCTCCCCCCAGTTGTCATTCTTCCTCTGGTCCCTGCTTTGGATACACAACCCGACTGATTGTCTCCTGATGCTGCTGTCATCTGCAAGGGATTCCCATATGGTGGGGTTAATGTTGCCAGCTTTGTAACACAGAGTTAGTCTGCCAACAAGTCTGGTGCCCAAAGCCAGCTTCCCATAGAGGACATCTTTGAGGATCCTGCCACCCAATGCATCAGCCCTAATAAAACTAGTTAGCCTTTAAGATGCCATTTATCCCGCCCCCTCCAAGAATATAGATGTGTGAGAAGTAGTGCACCACCTGTTGAATTTCTGCCTGACATGAAGTTGATAAAGATAAAGAAATGTGCTGCTGCTGACCAGCCCTACTGAGGATCTGCAGGCCTGGCGCCATCACAAGCTATTTTTCGGTGTGAGGCAAAAATGGTGGGTTCCCTCCCCCCTCCTGCCAGGCCTTTCTTTGGCCTTTAATTTGGAAGGGATATTTGTGGTCTCTTTCAGAAACTTTTTATAAATATGCTTTTTAATGACTATGAATCTGCTTTTAGCTTTAGTTTTATGTTGGCTTTAATTTATGTGCTACTTTTTTGTAAGTCACTTTAGGTTACATTTAGTTTTTAAAGTGATGAATAATAATAATTGTGCACAAGGATGGGTGGTATTCAATTAAATTTTACTCAAAGTGGATCCACTGAATTCAATGAACATGAATATGTTAGGTCCACTAATTTCAATAAGGCAATGGACAAGTCTCTTTCCCTCTTTTCCAGTTGCTTTTGCACACTTTCAGTTTTGTACCAAATTTCCAAACTGGAAAGGCCTACCTGAAAGCTGAAGCAATGCCTTTCCAGATGGACTATTCCTGCCAATCTCTCTAGGTTACAGTCATGTAAAGGTATAAAACTCCCAAATGAAATGTAACCTTCTGAAGCGACTAGATGCTTTACTCATTAGCTGCTTCTCACATTTTCTGCAGGCAAAGTTTTCACAGCTAAGAACATGCTGACCTTTCTGAAGGTTTGTCCTCAAGACAGAAGATAATATTAAGCTCCTCAGGGCTGCAACCCTGTAACCAGAGGGTCTGAAATAATCCTATTAAAGTCAAATGATCTCCTTCAAGGTAAGGGATTAGAAAAACATGCAGCCTATCAGTTGTTTTGCTCAGAGATGCAGACACCCTGATTTTTATTTTTATTTTTACAGCTTCCTAGAACTTGTCCTTCCTTTAACAGTGATAATGGCAGCTGGAGACACAAGTGCTTTCATGCCCAACCCTGGTACTCAGAAGAGGTTCTTCTCTCCTGGATTATGTTAAGGTGGGTTTTTCAAGAGGGTTTAAAGCCACCGCTCTTTACATTACAATCAGGGAATCAAAGGCTTTTCTTAGGAATCTGATGCTTTTGATGCAATATCAAAATGCTCCACCTGACACACTTGATCCTGACCTTCCTTCCCTCCTTTGCACCAATCTCATCATGTCTTCTGCCTTGTTGTATGCTAATAGGGGAGAGGCAGACATCTCCCTTAGCCATCATATCACAGCTTGTAAAACTCCCCCTCTAAATTCAGCCAGCCCCCTTCTAAACTACTTTCTGTAACCCCACAACCCAGCACCAGTCCTCTGTTCCTCACTTTGCAGAGATCCTTCAGTGTAGTGGTGTGTATGCAACCACCTGTGGGCTGGGGTCGTAATCCCACCCTGGCATTAGAAGAGGAAAAGAGGAAGATACCTCTCATCTCCTCCTTCAGCTGGGTTGCAAATTCTGTTTCATTTGTCTGAGGGTCATAGAGTTGGAAGGGACTCTGAGGATCATCTAGTCCAACCTCCTGCAATTCAAGAATATGCAGCTGTCCCATAAGGGGATCGGACCTGCAACCTTGGCATGATCAGCACCACACTTTAACCAATTGAGCTATCCAGTCATACACAGTGAAACAGAACAATGTCCTTCTTCCTAAACTACATTGGGATGTTGGGGCTTTACTCACAAGATCACTTCCAGGCAACATTGAACCCACCTAGATCTTGGCTGCTGCTTCTTCTTCTCAAGAGGCAGCCACATCCCATGGTTTGAAAACAATTGCATTATACTGAACAGATATATTACTGTCCCATTGGCCAACCAGATGGCAATAGGAAACCTGAAAGGTGCAAGCAAATCCTGACCTCAGCAACACTCTCTCCACCTGTGATTCCAGGCAACTGGTGTTCAGAGGCATGCTGCCTCCAACAGTGGTGGCTAGTAGCTATTCATAGCCTTATCCTCCATGAATTTGTCTAATCCTCTTTTAATGCCAATTACGTTGCTGCCCATCACAACCTCTTGTAGGGGCAAATGCCAAAGCTTAACCATGCTTGTAGTACTTCCTTTTGTATGCCCTGTATCTTTCAATGTTCAGCTTCCAACATTTACTTGTTGTTGTTTAGTTGTTTAGTCGTGTCCGACTCTTCATGACCCCATGGACCAGAGCACGCCAGGCACTCCTATCTTCCACTGCCTCCCACAGTTTGGTCAGACTCATGTTTGTAGCTTTGAGAACGCTGTCTAACCATCTTGTCCTCTGTCGTCCCCTTCTTCTTGTGCCCTCAATCTTTCCCAACATCAGGGTCTTTTCCAGGGAGTCTTCTCTTCTCATGAGGTGGCCAAAGTATTGGAGCCTCAGCTTCACGATCTGTCCTTCCAGTGAGCACTCAGGGCTGATTTCCTTAAGAATGGATGCGTTTTATGTTCTTGCAGTCCATGGGACTCTCAAGAGTCTCCTCCAGCACCACAGTTCAAAAGCATCAATTCTTCGGCGATCAGCCTTCTTTATGGTCCAGCTCTCACTTCCATACATCACTACTGGGAAAACCATGGCTTTTACTATATGGACCTTTGTTGGCAAGGTGATGTCTCTGCTTTTTAAGATGTTGTCTAGGTTTGCCATCGCCTTTCTCCCAAGGAGCAGGCGTCTTTTAATTTCGTGACTGCTGTCACCATCTGCAGTGATCATGGAGCCCAAGAAAGTAAAATCTCTCACTGCCTCCTCCATTTCTTCCCCTTCTATTTGCCAGGAGGTGATGGGCCCAGTGGCCATGATCTTCATTTTTTTGATGTTGAGCTTCAGACCATATTTTGCACTCTCCTCTTTCACCCTCATTAAAAGGTTTTTTATTTCCTCCTCACTTTCTGCCATCAAGGTTGTGTCATCTGCATATCTGAGGTTGTTGATATTTCTTCCGGCAATCTTAATTCCAGTTTGGGATTCATCCAGCCCAGCCTTTCGCATGATGAATTCTGCATATAAGTTAAAAAAGCAGGGAGACAATATACAGCCTTGCCGTACTCCTTTCCCAATTTTGAACCAATCAGTTGTTCCATATCCAGTTCTAACTGTAGCTTCTTGTCTCACATAGAGATTTCTCAGGAGACAGATGAGGTGATCAGGCACTCCCATTTCTTTAAGAACTGGCCATAGTTTGCTGTGGTCGACACAGTCAAAGGCTTTTGCATAGTCAATGAAGCAGAAGTAGATGTCTTTCTGGAACTCTCTAGCTTTCTCTATAATCCAGCGCATGTTTGCAATTTGGTCTCTGGTTCCTCTGCCCCTTCAAAATCCAGCTTGCACTTCTGGGAGTTCTCGGTCCATATACTGCTTGAGCCTTCCTTGTAGAATTTTAAGCATAACCTTGCTAGCGTGTGAAATGAGTGCAATTGTGCGGTAGTTGGAGCATTCTTTGGCACTTCCCTTCTTTGGGATTGGGATGTAGACTGATCTTCTCCAATCCTCTGGCCACTGCTGAGTTTTCCAAATTTGCTGGCATATTGAGTGTAGCACAGCATCATCTTTTAAAATTTTAAATAGTTCAGCTGGAATACCATCACTTCCACTGGCCTTGTTATTAGCAGTGCTTTCTAAGGCCCATTTGACTTCACTCTCCAGGATGTCTGGCTCAAGGTCAGCAACCACACTACCTGGGGTATACGAGACATCCATTTCTTTCTGGTATAGTTCCTCTGTGTATTCTTGCCAGCTCTTCTTGATGTCTTCTGCTTCTGTTAGGTCATTTCCACTTTTGTCTTTTATTATGGAAATCTTTCCACTTTTGTCTTTTATTGTGGAAATCTTTGTACATTTACTTAAGCAACATGAAATCCAGAGCAATCAGTCATTGCGTATAGAGTCCTCATAATTCTAATATCATATCCTCATGTAAATAACTATTCTCCTTAACAGTGATTCTATCTCTTTTGACATACGCTTTCATTCTCTCTTCATCTCCTTCCCTCTTTCTCAATCCCTCCCCTAGTCACTCTCTCCTTTCAGCAGTTATTTCCCAACCAACACTCTCCACCTGTCACTCACACTACCCAACATTCCATTCTCCACTGTCAATCACTCCTCCACTTGCTCTTCTGTCACAAGACCACTTTCCTCAAGCCCTGTCATGGCCACATTTGTATTTTTTGTCAATCCTGTAAAATAAATAAATGCTGGAGGCCAGGAATCGAAAAGCAGCTTACAGACTAGCAAACCAAACAGAGAATGAAGAAACTTTGCAACACTTTGTACTTTGGTGACAATGACTAACCTCATCTTATTTACTCCTACTTAATCAAGCCTACATCACTGACAAGCATCAAACTGACTGCAATCCACCATATGTGCATCGCAGACCACCAGGGCTTATTGGTTTTGCGACTTGTCTGGGACTTTGAAAACTGATGGTTTGTCAAGGATCATGCAGCCTGGCCACAATATGTTATTTGGTGGTCTGTGGTCAGCTTGAATTACCACTTCTGTAGACTTTGCATCAAATGATTTATCAGCCACTTTAAGTAGTGCACAGAACTGGGTGAGTTGCCTGGATGCAACCTAGTTTAAAAAGGTCCCTCGTTGGGTGGCACTTTCCAAATTGATGAAAAGTAGGACAGATGTTATCCATCACACTCCACTAAGATGCTAATGATACCTTCTCTTTATGTGTGTATTCTCTGAAAACATTGCACACTCTTATTTGTGTGGGTGCTGCAGCCTATGAGGAGTCAAGTTCCGTCTTGTTGACATGACCAACTTCAGCTGTTCCTAAGGCAGAGATCCACGCTTGCTTTAGATCTAACGCAGGCAACTCATTAAAATTAAGTTGTTGTCTCTTGTAACAGTCCATTAGCCAATAATACCCTTACTCAAATTAAATACAATAGCTTCCAAAGAATAGAACAGCTTCAGAAATACAAACAGAGGGTTACATCCAACTAGGTTTTACTCAGAGTACACCCATTAAAACTAATGGACCTAATTTCATCATGGCCATTAAGTTCAATGGGTCTGCACTGAGTAAAACTAACATTGGCTACAACTCACAATTTAATGTATAATATGAAATGTTTGCATATAAAAGAAATTACTGAGGAAATAACTTGGCTTTCTGTGTTGATTCTGTTATAAAATATATTATGGAACTAGATAAAAACAATAAACTGAGAAAATTAGAAATTGGCAAAAAACAAATAGATTCCAGTGTGTGCGTGTGTGTGTGTGTGTGTGACTACATGCGCACAAATCACCCAAAACACAATGAATGTTTCTTTTTAATAAAAAAAACCACCCAACACAACTGTTGGATGTAAAATGAAAGACATAAGTACTGACACTTGATCTAGGAATTAGCAGTGAGCACAGGGACTTCAGTGTGTGCAGAGCTGTCTGGCCAGAAGATCAATTGTTTAAGTAGCAGGGGAAGGAATGCAGATGGAGCTGCCTTGTCCATTGAAGTGAATATGGAAGCTCATTGGTTCAGGATCTCCATGTACTTATTACATCACATCTGAGGCTCTGGCAGAAAGTTATATTCAAGGATATTCAAAGACCTTGAGCAAATCACTATTCCACTACAATCCTCTTTCACACAAAGGCAGGCAGTGCCTAATAGGCCGAGGTCTTTGGTCTGGGCAAGCCAGAGATAGATACCTAGAGCTGGCACTCATTTGTTGTCTAGTTAGTCCATTGTTCCTTTCTTCAAATTCCATTTCTATATACCACTAGACAAGTTACTGTAGTTATATGTTGTTCTTGTATTTACATGAAAACCAATAAAAATTATTTGGATAATTTATTTGGATTCCTCTGTCCAGTGTTTACAGCTGCATTTTGCTTTAGCTTTGGCAACCTCTCACAATCTACATCCACACCTTCTACTATGAGATTGGTGGAAGATATTGAACATGGTGTCTTTATTTACCACCTTGAGCTTGTCTTGCCTTGGCTCAGTCTTGGCTCATTTACTGCCACAACTGAGATGAAGGACCAGCCATAGTCCTTAACCTCCACGTGGAAGTGTCATCAGCTTCATACATTTGCTTGATGTTAGCTTCTTTGCTTTCTTGCTCGAGCAGATAAACTCACCTTTCAAGTGAGTTGCTTGCCAGATCCACAGTTCAGGTTGCCTCCAAACACCTAGACATAAGGCAGCTAGACTAGTGCATTATAGTATTGTGCTTCTCTACAAGGCAGCCTAGTAGACCTAAAAGTTAATCCAGCATAGTCTGTAACACCATATCCATAACCACAATATAATCCTATACATGTTTATACAGAAATGTCCTGCTGTGTTCCATGGGGGGGGGGGTAGTCCCAAGTAAATGTGCATAGGATTGGGAACGGGTCATAGCTGTAGAGTACAGTGGTACCTCAGGTTAAATACTTAATTCGTTCCGGAGGTCCGTTCTTAACCTGAAACTGTTCTTAACCTGAAGCACCACTTTAGCTAATGCTGCCGTGCCGCCGGAGCACAATTTCTGTTCTCATCTTGAAGCAAAGTTCTTAAACCGAGGTACTATTTCTGGGTTAGCGGAGTCTGTAACCTGAAGCGTCTGTAACCTGAAGCGTATGTAACCCGAGGTACCACTGTATCTGTGTTGCATGTGAAAGATCCCCAGCATCTCCGTGTAGGGCTGGGCATGTCTCTGCCTGAAACCCTGGAGAGCAGTGCCTATTAGAGTGTAGACCAGAGCTGGTGTCAGGGGCTGGTCTGGATCAGAAGACTGGGGTATCTTAACAGAAGAGGAGGGGGAATACCCCCCACCTGCTTCCAGCGTTTCCAGAAGCATACAGGCAGGCAGAGACAGATGCTGCTCAGTTGAGAGAGGAGCTACCCAGCTTTAAGATAGTAGCTAAGCAACCAGAAGGGAGGGAGCAGCTGGGCTGAGAGTGGGGGAGGAACCTCCTCCCTCCCCCCCAAACTTGGAGGTCTGAGTGTGTCAGAGAACAAAGGAGATGCAGGGACGTTCCAAGGCGCGGGCGTGGGGGACGGGTTGCCCCGGGTGCCGTTCCAAAGGGGTGTGTGTGACAAAATGCTGACCCCCGATTGTGGCACCTCCCAGAGCGTATGCATGCCCCCGGGATGCATGCCACGTCCCTGGGATGCGTGTCACCCCCCCCCCACGGGCAGCATGCCACGCCCCCTCAGACAAGCGCCACTCCGGGCACCGGAGCAAGTTGCTCCGCCTCTGGGAGGAGGGACATCCTGTTGGCGTGCTTCTTGCTGCAGAAGTCAGAGTGAGCAACTGCCATGCTTGCAGAGAGTTGCCTGTCTGTGCTCGCAACATGATACTGTAATAAAAAGACTATAAATCTACCAAAAGCTTGTTAATTCTTATCGGTGAGCTATCAGAGGGGAGAGGGGAACTCCCATACTTGACAGCTGGCCAACCTGATGCCTTCTAGATGTTGTTGGACTTCTGCTCCCATAATCCCTGGCTATTGGCTATGGAGGTTGGGAACTGGACTCAAGCAACATTTGGAGAGCATCACATTGGATATCCCTAAAAATACTGTTCTGGGAAATGATATATAATGAAATGAAAAGGATGTTTAAAATGATGTTTGTAAAAAAAACCCAACCCCCTCTCCCGAAGCTTTTCTTTTGGGAATTATAGGGACAGAACTACACTAACTGTATAGAAACTTATTCATGTAGGTGACTATCGCGGCAAGAATGGTACTCGCCCCCCAAATGGAAAGAAGCAGAACTCCCAGCAAAGGAAGAATGGATACAAAAAACTTATGGAATATGCAGAATAGCGCAAAACTTACTGGAAGAATAAGAAATCAAGATAACAAGCTTTTAAAAAAAGGAATGGAAATCTTATTGAAGATTTACAGCTGAATTGTAAACAGATAAGAACATTGGCAGGATTATTGTAATAACTGGCCGTTTCATAAGAGTATATATTAAGGTAGATGAATAAATGAACAAATTAAGTTAATCTGGATATGTAGAAGATATTAAAAATAAATTTAAGGAACCGCAGAAAGAGGGGGAAGGAAGTTAACTTTGAAATGTTAAAATGATTGTAAAATCGGTGAAATGTATAAACCTGAAAAGCACAAAGAAAGAAAAATGAAGAAAGAAAAATAAAATACTGTTTTGATGGACTAATGATCAATGCTGGGATGGCTCAGTTCGTTAGACTGTGGTGCTAATAATGCCAAGGTTGCAGGTTCAATATTCACAAGGGACAGCTGCATATTCCTGCTTTGTAGGGGGTTGGACTAGATGATCCTCAGGGTCCCTCCCAACACTATGACTCAGTATAATGCGGCTTTTTATGTTACTATGGACTGCAGCCTGGTCTGGTGGTGGGCCTATGCCTTTGTTGATAATTACTTTCAGGACTATTTTGTTTTGTGCACACAAGTCGGGTATTTTCCTCTTGATTTATTCTGTTTTTTAGAACTTTCTTTGGCCACTCACCATGCTCAACAAAGAAGAAGGGGAGATGTCACATTAAAACAGCTCTCTGATCAATCTCACTGGGAAAGAGCCAAGTTGCCTTTTAAAAAAAACCCACGATGTATTTCATTTGGTTCTGCAGTTATTTGTTCAGTATGCAGTGCAAATTTTTCTGGCTAGAGACATGGGATATGGTAAACCTTTGCCTGGATCAATGTCCAACCTCTTTTAAGTTATGGAGCGAGTTACTCTCTCATAAAGTTCAGACCTGCCAGACTCAATAACTCTACAAAAATGTTCAGATGAAAATTGCTTCAAGCAATCCTAGTAGAAAGCCAGCACCTCACCCCTAGTTTAAAGTTATGATCCTTATCATAATTAATTCAATAAAGAAGTAATGTACTTCAACCTAGGCATAGAGAATAATTTTCTATCCTGACTGGTATAAACTTTCAGCTAGGGACATTTAAACTCTGGACCCGATCTTTTACTGAAAATAATAAATCACAGATCCCGAGCCAGCAGATTCTAGCTGAAGCTAAACCACTGTAGATGTGTTGCTAAGCATGAGGGGAAAAGGGAGAGGGGTTGTATTGTTGTATAATAAATAGTGTAAAATGATTTTATAAATATAGCAGTAAGTTTTTTCCATTGATAATTTCTACAGAACTGTGATGTTTTTCACTCTGGACAAGCTGTTAAGCAAAAGGTTGGTCAGCTAACATACTTTCCCTTCTGGGTTTAAAAACATTTTTTGCCACTGAAAAAAAAATCTGATTAATGAAATGTCAAAAGAGATTAACTGTTAAAACTGAGCATTTGAAGGCTCTAGAACTGCAAAAGTAATTCTGTAGTATCAGCTTTTTGATGTCCTGTGTTATTCTTTATAGTCCCCAATTGTTTTGTTTTAGTATTTTGTGACTTTTCACTAGGAGTGAGGCAAGCACGGCTGGAATTTTGATTCCGTTTGTAGTGGAACTTAAAAATCGCTCTGGACTAGTCAGTCACCTAGGCTTGAAATTTAAGCAGATAAAACAATTATCTGAGTCCCAATAAAGTCACTGGGGAAATTACTAATACAGTTCAGTTTTATCTACTACTATACTAGTGCATTCAAACAAGTATAAAGATTCACTAGCTTTTTTTAGTTCAACAGTATATTTATTTTCACTGTTAAGTATAAATATATTTCATAAATCCACATCAATGTATTTTTTATAAACATCACTGTCTTTTCTGGAATTTATGTAACAACTTTATTTGCATTCATATATTTTTTGTCTGCTTCCTGAGGTTTTTTTTTAAATAGAAAAGTTATAAAATTGAGATTATTTTAAGTATAACAGGAAGAATGTGTTTTTTCAATTTTTTAATAAGTATGGTATATCTCACTGCCTTACATGGATTCTACTCTCCACTAATGAAGCTAGGTTTGCGATATATATCGTCATTGTCTCTTTGATGATTAGCTATTTCAAAACAAGATGCTTTGCAGAGCAGGGTTTTGGGGTTTTTGGTTTTTTTTTTAATTGGATTCATGAGCAGGCAGATTCTCCTAAACTACGGTAGCTGAAATCCAGCTCTACATTTAAAGGACCATAGTACTCTTTCCATATGCCAAAGGGGATCCTGGGTTTCTTTTTCTTTAACAGTAGCTCCTCATGTCACGTGGTGATACTGCTTTTGAAATTGTGCTTAGTTTCAAAAGCATTCTGAAATATGGAATGGGTGGAGGCGGTTCTCTGCGGTGTAAAGTGTGGGAAGAACAAAAAACCAAATGGGTCCATGCAAGCTGTTGAAATCACCTAAAGTAGCACTTTGGAACTTTGCCATATACCAGCTGTTAAAAATTGTATTAGTGTGTGTCCTATAAATACAGCCTGTATAATTTTATGCTATGAATATGCTTACTACACAGTGTACTGCCTAAATGCTTACCTCTCCTTTTAATGCTATGGAGATAAATGCATGGTAATGGGCAAATTGCATGTAAATCCAATGAAGATCAGGCAACAAAGGTGGATGCTATCAATCTGTTGTTATAACCACCGGTATGAAATTTACAGCATGTAATGCCCTAAGAGAGAATATTATGAAAATGATATACAGGTGGTACATGACACCAGTCAAGCTTGCAAAAATATATCACTTGCCCGATAATAAGTGTTGGAAATGTAAGGAAAATGAAGGTACATTCTTTCACCTTTGGTGGACGTGCCCAAAGATTAAGGCTTTCTGGGAATTGATATACAATGAAATGAAAAAGGTATTTAAATATACCTTCCTGAAGAAACCAGAGGCCTTTCTCCTGGGCATGGTCGGCCAATTGGTGCCAAAGAAGGACAGAACTTTTTTTATGTATGCTACAACAGCAGCAAGAATACTTATTGCGAAGTATTGGAAGACACAAGATCTACCCACCTTGGAAGAATGGCAGATGGAAGTGGTAGACTATATGGAATTGGCGGAAATGACTGGCAGAATCTGCGACCAGGGAGAAGAGTTGGTGGAAGAAAATTGGAAGAAATTTAAAGACTATCTGCAGAAACACTGTAAAATTAATGAATGTTAAAATGATGCAGGATTGAAATGAGATGGTTTTAGTAACAAAATTAAAAGAATATGCAAAAAAGGATTGATAATTAGATGAAAATATGGTGTTTAATATGTTAAGATTTATAATTAAGATAAAAACAAAGAGGGAAAGGATTTGCTGAATTAACTATGTGAACTGGAATACAAAAAAGGGAGGTGTGAGGAGGTCAGGAAACGAGTAATTGAAATATAAGACATGAAAAGTTTGATTTGTTTTTAATTGTTTTTTTCACATATTTTGTATTTTTTTCTGTATTTTTGTATCTTTTTTCTTTGTTTTTTTATTTTTCTTATATTGTAATTTTCTTTCTTTGTAAAATCTCAATAAATATCTTTTTAAAAAAACAATTTGTTGTTATATATGCAGACATAACTATAAATGTTTGCACTAGATAGGGTTTAACGTATAGTTTTGGTATATATTTGGCTAAATTAAAATGCACTCCAATTCTCAGCACATCCAATTTTCTTCTGTAGGTATAGATCAGGCATAGGCAAATTCGACCCTCCAGCTGTTTGGGGACTACAATTCCCATCATCCCTGACTACTGGTCCTGTTAGCTAAGAATGATGGGAGTTGTAGTCCCAAAACAACTGGAGGGCCGAGTTTGCCTATGCCTGATATAGATACACATATGGACCATGCTGGCTCCATTCAGCCAGGTTTCTTTCCAAACCCCTTTGAGCATACATAGTCCTAACTTTCATAGAAGTGTATGAGGTGCATCACACGTACACGAGGTGTTTGCACACATTTTATGGATCAAGAGAGATTAATGGAAGTGGGTTTCTGAAAGCATGCACACCAACCCATTTATAGCACAAAATTCTCCATTTGGAACTGTTCATGTTCATCCTCAAGATGCTGCTTTCAATCTAGATTGATTTTAGATCCTGCTGTCCACAGGGAGTTTGGTTACCTGATGAATACTTGAAATCAATTCCTTTGGTCAGATTACCCATGCCTTTTCCTCCCTATACTTGCCCCAGGTGAATGAAGAAGGAAATGGTGATTACGATCTTTGTATATGCCCACTCAGAACATCACTGGACAAGTGTAAATATGCCCCTCATTGCCAGATCACCTAAATATGTTTTCAAATGGACATACTGCAGGGTAAAACAGAATCAATCTGCAATAGTGTTTATTTTCAGAAGCGTTTTTCAAGAAACACTTTTCAGGTGGCAAAATATCTGCAGTTGATCTAGCTTGTGTGTGGACTACATAGAAAAAACAAGTACTCTCTACTGATTCTAGCATAAAATGTTGTGTGTATGCAGCCTTATTGTATAGTGATAATAGATGTGCTTATACTGAATTGGCACAATCCAACAAAAGCTAGCCATGACTAAGGCAGCAGTTTTATGTACGTTCACTTGGGAGTAAATCCCAATGAGAAGACTAGTTTTTGAGTAAACTCAAGCTGGATGTCCCACTTACATGAATGAGCCAAGTTAAGTCCTTTCCAAATATCATTCAGCCAGAAGTCAATGGGACTTCTGATTCAAAACTGGAATGAGGACCAAATAAATGTATATAAAATCAACAGACCTCAAAGGTCATCTACGGTATTTCAACCCCATGCTGATGTAGGAAGTCCATGCTGCAACATCGCTGTTAGGTGGCCAACTACCTTCTGAGGCACCATCTTTTCCACTGTCAAACAACTTACACCATCACGGAATTCTTCCTGATATTTAGCTGAAATTTCTCTTCTTGTAATTTGATCCCATTAATTCAGTTCCTACTTTCTAGAGCAAAAGACAATATATTTGCTCCATCATCTACAAGTCAGTCCTTCAGCTATTTGAAGATCCAAATGAGATACAGATATCCCATTAGTACATTTGTAACATCATCATCTAGTTTTATAATGTATTGTATATAAGCATGATTATGCGAGCTGATCTACAGTTAAAACATGTCAACTGTGCTGCAAACCCTAGTTATAAAACCATACATCATATCTTTCCTTCTTCATATTATCAAGAAGGGTAGTATAAAATTAAAACACATTTTAAAATATGTTGACAGATATAACATGACTAACAAGAAGCCAGGGAGTCATTTAGGAACCTGAAACAAGTAAACACCCACACCCACCCCATAATATAAATGAATTTATTCGGAAATCAAATCAGCCCCGTTTTGGCACCCAAATGCTTGGAAGTAAACCCTATTGAAATAAATAAGGTTTACTTCCAAGAACTTGCATGCCAAAACTGGAGGAATTTAAAAAAATCCCTGCAAAAGTTCTTGGATCCTGAGAACACTGTAACAGCACTTTCTACGTATTTTTCTGCAAATATTTTCTCCAGCAGACATCACGTGGAAGGAGCAACTGAAGTCAATAGCAATCAGTTACTTACAAGTTGCAGCAAAACAACAGCCTAAAGAGGAAACATCAGCATATTGGACACCGGTTACATCTGAGCCGAGCGTTTGACCAACACTTACAACTCTCCTCCCTCCCTCCCTTGAGTCCCCCTCGGATTGATTAAATTGGCTCAAGATGACACCAATAATTGGCTCAAGATGCTGCTTCGACAGGCCCAATGATCCATATCTTCACATTCCCTAAAATCAGTCCTTTTCAGCTCTGTGTTAGATTTAGGATGGTTTACATTGGCTCTGTCACAAACATTTTAATAAAGTCCCAGGGAAACCTCAAACTGGTGACATCATTGGATGGTGTTAAAAAAAAAGTTTCTTTTTCCTGGTTAGCTGTTGGCCTTTAAAATCTCACTGGAGGTTTTCTTTTTCCTTTTACGTTGCTTTGTCATTCCATAATTATCTTGTGCAATCAAAACAGCAATATTGTTAAAGGGAAGAAAAATAATGTTTAATAATAACAATAGTTCTAAATATTTTGACATCAAGTAGCAATGCTATATATACAGTGTGTATGTGTATACCATATATATATATATATATATATATATATATATATATATATATATATGCATGCTTAAATGAGTATTGTATCCTAAAGGTAACAGGTTTTGAAACAACCTCTGGGTTATTAGGCATTAGGTGTCTTTAATTGCAGTTGGAAATTCTCTCACACAAACAGTTTAATATCATCAAGCTGATCGGAAGGGTTCAACAAGCCCTTTTTAGAAGAGGGATAATAATAATAAACCCACAAAACCTGGGCTCTGTAAAAGCCAGTATTCTTCCTGAAGGAAACTGATTCCTCCCAGTAGCAGCATGAAATGTCACAAACATTCTCACTTGGTTGCCACTGAACAGTCAGTTTTCCCATTGGAAGGATTACCGTCAAGGTTGTATTCTGGGTACAAGGACTTGTATCCAATGAAGTTGTGCAACAGGAGTTTTCCTCTCTTCTCCCAGTGTGCCCCTCACCTACTGAAACCTGTTTGATGGGTTCCCCCAATCCTCCAGAGCAGAGTTGTGGGAACTAGGGGAGAAGAGGGAGAGGAAGTCCCATTGCACGATGCCACTCTGCAGACAGGTGCAGAGATGGTGGCTGGTGGCAGAGAAGGAGGCCACGGCAGTGAGTAACACGCAACTTGGAGGCCAGATCTGCTGCCTGAGATGACTGCCTCATCTCGCCTTATGGGCCAGCCCCACAGTTGAGTCATTTACTGTTTCCAGGGCTCTGATGGAAACCTTGAGGTCAGAATTCAATTTCATAGGCCCATTTTACAAGGGAGGAAGTGAGGCTGAGATAAATTGCCCAAGCACTCATTGCATTCACAGTCTAAATGACATTATACCATACATAGGTTCTGCATGGCACTCATGAATCTTCTGTCTAAACAAATTATTTTGTGCAGCCTGTATGTTTATTGATAAGTGGGTCCCACTGCTTCCAAAGTAAGGATGCACAGGATTACAACAAATTTAGGGTCACTTTAAACAGTGGGCATTTCTCTATTGTTGTATGGCCTTGCCAAACCACTTCTGCTCCTGTTTGATATTTGTGGGAAAGCAGTGCTTCACTTGAACTCAAGAACTCAAGGCAGAAATCATTTCAGTGTAGGAAACAGTGGGTAACGTCTTGCATATGGACCAGCAGATTATGATAGGAATATATTGCAATGTGTGCGGGAGAACCTGTGACCCTCTTGAAGCTGTTGGACTACAACTCCCAGGATCCCTGAGCATTCAGGCTCTCAAAAACTGAATCCATAGAGATCACACCCCAGTGTACTAACATTGCAGTCTTTGGGAGGCTTTGCATAGTTATACGTTGCTGCTTCCGGTTTACAAGAACCACTATTTAATTTGAGGCCGGCTTCTGTGACCCTTAACTTGCAGATGAGCTGAGTTCTTGCAAAGAGTGCATCTGCCAGCAGATCTCTCACAACAGTAATGGTGATTATTTTGCTTGCCAGTAGCTTAGGTACTCCATGGCTTTCTTGAGATACAACCAAACTGAACATGTGGCAAACATAAGGCCCAAACACAGCCATATTGCTTCCGAGCCCTCAGGGGTGGCTAACTTGTGGCCTTCCAGATGCTGTTGGACTCCAGCTCCCATCAGCCCCAGCTGGTGTGGTCAGTGGTCAAAGATGATGGGAGTTGTAGCCCAACAACAAGCCACCCTGGCCTAATGAGTGCTTTTATATGTCAGCACTGGGCTGCAGCTGGTTAGGCATCTTTCTCACTTTCATCTGATTTTGAATGTTGTGTTGTTTTGTGTTGTTTTGGATACTGGGAGAAATAGAAAGAGGAATTTGTCTCTAGGAATAACAGATCCAGCTTCAAGGACTGGAGGAGTCTTGCTCCACTTGAGCTACAATTGGGGCAGAATTCAGACTGGGTTCCATTGGGATGCAGTTGAGGGTCGGGCAGGCAGGGATGCTGCCACGGTCGCTAAAGGGGCAACTTCCCAGCATCACCACCAGAGTGACTTAAGGAGGAGAGAGCAAACCACGTGGTGCATCTGCAAGTGTGGTCCAGTCCTACTGTTACGTTGAGGCAGCTGCCTGAGGAACCCAATTTATGGCATCATAAAAGGGCCATAATCAATTATTTAATCTATTATGATTGTATTCTTACTGCTGGGGAGACGCATCTGGGGGATTTTATGTCTCAGGTACCAAAATCACATGGCCAGCCCATTCTGCACCTGGACTCGGGGAGAGGCAGGCACTCTTTGTAGGCTTGCCATATGTCAGGACAATTTCTGACATGTCCAGGTTTTGTGGTGTAAAAAATGGTATTGGGGGGAATTTTGCCGAATCGGCAAAATGTATGGGAAAATCCAGATGTATGGCAACATGATGGAAAAAAGCAGTTGCATTTTTTTATCCGCCCCCCAAAAAAAGCTCAACAACTTGGGTTTTACTTTTCGAAATATGACAACCCTAACTATTTGCTTTTCCCCTTTAGGCAGCAAACTGTCCAGCAATGGCCCTGGGGCCTCAGTTGCTTCCATCCACACAAACTAATGAAGTTATCGGCCTGCTTATGCTTCTAGAAACCTCAGTACACAACAGGACAAGGCAACTTTCCGCCTGCCCCACTTCCTGGAATGCCTTGGGAGCAAAAAGCATCATGCTGTTTCTCACTAGCCTCTCTTCCTATAGCGCCCTGGGAGCAATGCAATCTGAAATGATGTTGCTGCCAAGATCTTCCCAGAAGTGTGGCCAGCAGTAAGTTATAAAGCATCTCACTGCCATGCCATTCTGACTCGCCACACTTTCTAGGATGCTTTGGGAGCAATGCAATGCAATGTGATGTTTCTCCCAAGCCATGTAGCTAGAAACAAGTTATAAAACCAGAAAACCCTTGGCCACTTTCCTAAGCAGCAAGCCTCATCTGAAAATTTCAGGACCATTCTCTTCCCTGCCCCTACTATCATTTGCCCCCCCCCCCTTAACAAAAAGGAAATTTGAAAAAGGGAAATTTCAGCTCAGCTCTAGTTTCAGTCACGAGTTTTATTTTATGAAGGAGCTGGACCTTGATTTTACCAAATAAGTGAGACCAGGTTCTCATTTGGCAGAGACTGGTAGAATTTTGTTGATTTTTCACTAGTTGAAGGCCTTGTTTGAAATACACCCTTCTCACCCAAACAAACTGTGGGGGCCTTGTGATGGTTACAGTTAATTTCAGCTTCCCTCCAAATTAAATACAAATAAAACAGCCTAACTATCAAAACAGGGATATATTTATTCTTAGCACATTAGTTGAAAGCATGATAGCATTTCTTAACTAGTTAAGAAAATAAACAGGACTTTCAAAAGTTGTAGCCATTCTTCCGTCTCCTGTTGCAATGGAAGTGCCTGCAGTGGGGTGTTAGCAACTGAAGCATCAAAATCTAAAAACAGCACACAAAATAATTACTTTCCCTGCAAGCAAATGGTTTTCAAAAAGGTGCCTCCATCCCTTCTTGTCCTCTTCATTTCTGAATATATTTTGGATTCTGGAGCTTAAAAGATAGCAGACCCTCCAAGTGTTCCTATTTTCCAGAAGCTGTCCCGGTTTCTGATTTGATCCCAGAATGTTCCACTTTTCCTTAGGATGTCCCCATTTTCGTTGGAGGGTATGGAGTTATTTGACCCCCGAGCCATCTGAAGGCAATCCTATATAGGGAAGTTTTTAAAATCTTTAATGTTTTCTTATGTTTTTATATAAGAAGTGGCTGGGCAACCCAGTAAGATGTGTGGGGTATAAATGGTAAAATTAACATTATGGAATAGGACGTCCCTATTTTCATCAGAGAAATGTTGGAGGGTATGAGATAGCCATTCCTTCAGGGTGCAGGTTGGGGTAAACTGTTTCTCCTTGCCGGGCCGGGGGGGGGGGAGAGTCCTTTCAATACAACATAAAAGTGTCTGATTAAAATATATGTCGATATGTTTTAAATCAGACTAACTGCAAACATATTTCCAAACAAAAATAAAAAGGTGATTTTCAGGTTTCAATATGCGACAACTTTTTAAATTATCCAATACGATGCCTTGATTCTGTGCAAATGTTTCTTTCCTTCAAAGAGACAAAAAAGCATGTACTGCCAGATCTGATTGTATGTCGAGAGTGGATCTGATCCCCTTGTCACTAAGGTTACTAATCAAATTTCCATCCAATATCAATACGCTCATGCAGGATTTCCTGATCAAACACTTAAATCTGCCCCCTCCGCACCCCCATTAGCTAACATGTTTTATATGTACTGGGGTCATCAAAAGTGTAATTCCCTTAAAGAAACCTAATCCTACCCTCTTGTCAACCAGCAGATAGCTAATAATGCTTTCTATCCTATATATTTTTTCCTAACATCAATAGTATGCCAGAAATTAAAATCTTATTTTTAATCTCACAACAGATGTTTAAAACAAAGGTATCCCATATGCAGACTTTGTGCATTTAAGAGAGGCAGGTGAGGGAAAATGGATGTTTCATTTGAAATTAACTTGTGTGTTTCTTTCCATTCCCAATGCAAACATAAAATAAATTCAGTTTCAGTTTGAAAGCGCTGATGTGTACCTTATAGTCCTAAACTGGGTAGTTGTTTTTTGGGTTGGTTTTTTTTTAAAAAAGCTCTCCACTTAATGAGTTGAAAGTACAAAAAGTACAGACAGAACCAGAAGTTATTTTTCAAACAAACCCGAAGAATGAAACTGATAACAGTCGGAATGGATGCAAACATACAAAATCAAACCACACACAGTAATTCATTACATGGAAGAATGTGCTTTAAAAAATGCAATTGATCTATCACTGCAAACTTTTGTGCAGACTTTATTGTGTAGTGATGATACTGACCACAAATATGACATAGGAAACCTGCTCTGGCATTTTCTCCTTCGATTTCTTGACAAAATGTTCATCTTGATAGGAAACAGATTATAGATGATAGATGGTGACAGATAGACAGACAGATAGAGAGATAGATAGATGATAGATATATAGATAGATCTCTTGTTTGTTTGTTGAGTTGTAAAAATGTATCTGCTACATTCTCTGCATGTGCTCACAGCAGAATCGTATCTCAGAAAGGTCACAATAAAATTACAACTACAACAAAAACTGTAAAACCACTAAAATCACCATCAAGGCCTTCAATAAATATCATAGCAACCAGCTCTGTCATGTTATAAACATCCAGTCAAGTGATAACCCAACATCACAGCAATCTGCTTTGACATCCCTCTATTTTAAAGAGTATGATGGTCACAATCAGATGTTGGAGACATCCGGAAATTTAATCTGACTTATCCAAGTCTGGTCTGAATATTTATGTTCTAGAACTCCTGGGTTTGCCAGGTGGCAGTGAAGTGTATGTATCTAAATGGCAAAATGGATTTAAAACACTGTCCTTTTGACTTAACATTTGCCCCGGGTATTGCCAGATTTCAGTTATTGGAAACATCTCTGCATGCTTTGGTTTTTGAATGACTCCATGTATGGTCCAACAGCTTTATTCTAGCTGAAAGCATTTTTCCTGGCATAAAATATTTTCCTAGTATAGAAAGAGGATCTATCATCTCATTCAGTTTTTAGGGCATATTGAAGTGTATATAAAAGACCAGCAGTTTTAAACGATACGTCATATTATCTGTTGGAATGTAAGGCTTTAACAATAATGCAATGCAACTGGTCCTTTGTAATGACGCTACGTGAAAATCATAGCCGCAGACAGATTAATACACAATTCCCCCCCACCCTCTTAAAAATGCTTTCTTGAGTTCAGGTTTTTATTGATTTCAAATGACTTTTTAAAGATAAAGAGGAAATTCATAAAGGGCTGATTCAATTTATATCACATCTTCTTTGTTCAAAAATAGCCTTAATGGAAAACAAACACATGTTCAGCATTTAATATAAATAAAATTTGATACAATGCTATATGGGAGGCATGTTGTACAGTAAAAGCATTTACAGACACCTTGGGAATACCATCTATAATAATGCAATCTATTCAGTGTACTGAGCATATCTGCCTATCAGTGAGAAATTTCAGCATTTTCCCCAAAGTGGGGGTGGGGGGAATTTGGAATGGGGAGAAAAAGGGAGAGAGATGAAATGTTCACATTAGTACATTAAACATTACCCAAAGTGGTTTAAAGTAAACCAATCTGGTTTTTAAAAAATCTGTTTTTCTGTTCCCAAGGAATTTTGGAACGTGGGCTATTTTTAAATAGATTTTAGATCAGAAGAGAAACATGGATTTTGTATGGTTTCAATTGTTTGCATTTGGAAGATAAATTTTGTTTACTTGTAAGTTTCAAATTTTCTATTAGGATTGCTGTCTAGATCCTTAGATATGAAGAAAGTTGCTATTTTAAAACTGTGCTTCACTGTCTTAAATGCAAAATATTTTCTATAGGGTTGAGGAGGGGGACTTTTATAGACACTCTAACTTTGTTCTAATAGTCTGAATTCCAAAATTGTAATTTGAGCCTAAACTTGAGATTTCAAATTAAAACAAAAATGAGTTATGCAAACGCAGCTGATATTGCATCACACTCTCAAATCTTCTTTAAATTAACTCAATGTCAAGGGGCTCCCCTAATAGAATGTGTGTGTGTGAAACATTTGAACAGTATCAGTTTACTCCAAGATTCAAAAGATCACTTGGTAATATTCCAAGGAGCAGCAACTTTTATTCCCCTTCTCTCTTTAGACTATAGTCCCATTTATGTAATAATTTAATCAGGTTCCCCCACTTACCATTTTTTTTCTTTGCAAACTCTTCCCACTGACACAAAGCTGACTGGAAGCAAGAATAATGGATCGAACAGTAACGCTTTGGATCAGCAACAAATGTCCACCGGACACTTTAAAAACATGTTACAGGAATATTCTGCATGACTTAAAGAGCCAGCTCCAGATTTTTGTGGCTCCCCAGTCAATAGACTATCCCATTTTGCCCCTAGACATGTGAAAAACAAAACAAAAGCAAGACAATGGGTTGGATCCAGACTAACATAACCCTACTTTAGTCGGACTGAAATCACTAGAACATGATAATGCCACATCAATTTCAACTGGAGTAAAACATGATTAACTTAGTCTGCATCCAACCCAATACACTTGAAAATATATTTGTTTACTTACCTTACCACTGCCTAACTACCTCTGAGATTAGGGGAAAGGCCTCACTTGTTTCTTCCACAAGTGTGTAATAGTTCTTCTTTTTATGTTTAATATTTATTTTGAGTTGCCATATTTCAAAAAGTAAGATTTGACACCTGCTTTTTTTAGAAGACCCCAGAATTGTTGAGCTTTTTGGGGAAACCTACACGCACAAAATAGTGATTTTGAGCTTTTGGGGCTGTTTTTCATCTCATTGCCATACACTGGACATTTTGCTGATTCGTCAATATTCCCCCCAGCACCATTTTTTCACACAAAACCCAGGACATGTCAGGAATTTTCCTGATGTATGGCAAGCCTAATTTATTATGATATTAAAGAGCGGTCTATTTAGTTGTTTATTGTGTTTTTATAGAACACAGAAATTCTATGGAGTTTATTTTGTACTTGCTGTTTATTTTAAATGTTCTAACCTTTGTTGTAAACTGCTTAGAGATTTGTTTCATATAAGTCATGGGTAGGCAAACTAGGGCCCGGGGGCCAGATCTGGCCCAGTCGCCTTCCCAATCCGGCCTGCGGACAGTCTGGGAATCAGCGTGATTTTACATGAGTAGAATGTGTGTTTTTATTTAAAGTGAATCTCTGGGTTATTTGTGGGGCATAGGAATTCTTTCATTGTTATTTTCTCCCAAATATAGTCTGGCCCCCCACAAGGTCTGAGGGACAGTGGACCAGCCCCCTGCTGAAAAAGTTTGCTGATCCCTGATGGTATATAAATAGTCAAAATTAAGTATCATGGAAGGAGAGTTATTTAATCATTGGGAGGGCATCTTTCTTCCCACCCAACCCACTCTTAGTGCTCATCTTCATGACACTGTAAGATCTGAGGGGCTCTAACAAACCAACTGTGCTTCCCCTCCATTTCCCTCCACTGTCTCAACCATAGGCCTAATGACCAGACTCCCAGCCTGCCCCCCCCCCCCCCGTAGGACAGGTACCTGCAATGCATGCATTTGCCTTTTCTTCTCTTCCTCATTTTGGGCTGAATGGTATTTATGGGCAAGGGTATGTATTTGTTTGTTTGTTTATGAAACACTGTTAATATGCGAATGTATGTTAATGGCAGTGTGCAAACAGTGATAGTATTAGTTGATGGGTTGTACTGTGTGTGGGGGGGAACCATTAAATAAATAAATTGTGTGTCCCTGGTTCCAGAAATCATTGAACCTTTGTGTGAAGATGCCACAAAACTTTTTGTTGATCTTGTGACCACATATTACAAACATGACTACTCTTGTGGTTAGCTGCTGACCATTGGTTGGAGAAATATACTAAGATTACAGTATCACACCCCCCCAAAAGAAACAACCTACCCAGCTGCTCGATGGTCTCCTATATTCTCATAATGCCTATCATTATCATCATTTTTTAAATAATAATTTTTATTAATTTTTCAATTACAATCCAATAGTAGCCTTATTATAACAATACCAAATTATAATACAACATCACCATTAGAATCATGGTAGGAAATGATATTATAATCCTGTTTGGTCGTTGAAAAAGATAGATGAATATATCTAGAAATAAACAAAGGAGAGTTCAGTTATAGGGTTGCACAATAAAATACTTGTGGTGAAATAATTCTTTTGTGGTTTGTAGTTACAGCATTGAGCTGCTGCCTTCAGAAGAGGGGAGTGCCAAGAAACAATTCAGATTACTGTTGTTAGTGCTTAATCCTAATCCTACATTGAGTTCTGTATGCTTACATAACCCTTTGCAACCCGGTATGGGAACCATGCAGAAAGATTTTAGATGAATTAAGAGAGGAGGGAGGGAGGGAGGGAGGGCTTTATGTCTTCAGCATCAGATCCAATACTGATCCTGATGGTCTTTCATTTTCCCTCACCTTATTATCTATGGAGAAGGTTTGCCCTGAATAAACCATATGCACTAACTGCAGGAAGTCACTTTCAGACACGTTGCAGGAGGTTTGAAACAGACCAGAAAGTGATGTTCCACTGCAGGCTTCCTCAAACTACAGTTCCCATCATCTCTGACCACTGGTCCTGATAGCTAGGGATCATGGGAGTTGTAGGCCAAAAAACATATGGAGGGCCAAGTTTGAGAAAGCCTGCTTTACTGTATATTCACAACAAAACTCTGACTGTTCTGATTCTCTCTCAAAGTCAGCTAAAGATGAATTGCTAACAGCCCCCTTCTATGCCTTTTTTAAAAAAATTAATGGCTACTGCTGTTAGAAGATGGAAGTCTATTGTTCAGAAGGGGTGGTAGTGCAAGAACTTTGGGCTGTGCAGTGGAATTTCTGCTTCCTCTCTTCTCTCCATGTGTGTGCCCACTGCTCCCAAGATCACCACCTGAGGCTCTTCTTTGTGTGCCTCCTCCAAAAGTGGTCCAGAGGATGGCAAAATGAGAATGAGCCTTTTCTGCAGTGGCTCTTCATTTGTGGAATGCTCTCCCCAGGGAAGTTTGGATGACACCTTCATTCTACACCTTTAAATGCCAGGTGAAAACTTTCCTCTTCAAGCTGGCCTTTGACTGATTAGCATCTTATATCCCTTTTAAATGTGTTTGTGGAAGGGTGATTATTGATTGGTTTGTTTGCAAATTGTTGCATGCCTTTAAAAGTATTAAATGGTAGCATGGAAAGTAATTTCGATCATGCAAACTCTCCTTATGACTTTAATGTCTGGAATAATTCTTACATGGCTGCTACAAAAAGCTATTTTAAAAGACCTGGGGGGGGGGGAGAGATGCAATGTTTAGATGGACTTCTGTTTGTATAGAATTGCATTTAGAAGATAGCAAAAGAGAGAACTGTGTGGTTTGGGGTGTATAGAGCTTTTAGAGAGAAATTTTCCTTCTGCTGCACACACCTCAGTTGAGCACATGCAATACAGATGAGATTGAGAAACACACTGTTTTGGGTAGAGGTCTGTCCATGGTCACAGTTGTCCTTCCAATTATGCTTTATGATATGTAGCACGCAATCCACAGATGGTAATTGTTTAGTCTCCACACTGAAGTCATCCTTATTCCCCTTATGTTGTAGATTGCACACTCTGCAGCAACGGTAAACTGTCTAGAGTAGTTTCATGGGTTAAATGTAATTCTCTTGCTTGCTAGAGGACATAAAGTGTGTGGACAGCTGCCTAGACAGCCACACTGTCCCCTGGTCACAGTCTTCTCCATTATGTGAGATGTGCTGCAGTGTTACTGAAATTTTAGTGTTGATTTCTGATTCTGCATCTAAACGTATGAATTGGCATATGCAGATTTCCATCCTCTTTTTTGTGGCGCATTTCCTCTTCAGGAGTGATACCTAACCTAGAGTGGCTACTTGCAGGACAAGGCATCCGACTTCCCATACCTCAACCCATATAAATAAGAGACCAAGAAGACTGGGTTTGGGGTAAAAACAGGACACAACTTTATTGAATACAGATGAATGGGGGTTGGCTTGGGCATGGGGCAATCTAAATACTTCTGGCCCGCCCACTGGAAGTGATGTGTGGTGAATCCAGGTGGGGGTTCCTAAGACTTACATCAAATAGGGTGACCCTCGCAGGGACCACCGTCCGGGGGAGTGCCTTTGGCCATGGCCCCCCCGGCACGCAGACATGGCCACTCCTCCCGGATCCCTTTAACGGTTTACCCCAGCATTCGGAGGGGCAGGCAGGGACTACAACCTCCCCTCCGTCCAAAACAAGGGATTGCCCCAATGCTCAACTGCCAACCGAGCACAGCTCGCCACCAAACCACTCACATCTGTATCCTGGCCTTAATGCCTTCAATCATGTCTGACAACCAAATATAATTGCCAGATGGGGAAAGATGCATGCCATCTGGGCAAAACAGAGTCTCGTCCGAAAATGTGATCTTGGGGTGCAAAAGCACCCAACCTCCCCACTGCTGTATGAGCGCCTCACTGTGCGATTAGCCTTTTTCGAGCGCGGTTCATACCCACTGGGTCTGGGTTGTGCCATTGACGTATCTCAAGCATCTCAGGCCAACCAAGGCATATAGAGGGATACAAGTTGTGCAACATATGCAAGTCCTTGATAATAGCCCACGTTAAATCAATGTCCTTGCGCTGGCCCAAATTGTTTCCCCCCAGCTGAATGAGCAAGCATCCAGGGGCCCGGGCGACTCAATTCTTGCCAAAGTCAAGGGCATAAATTCATGCCATTTCATGCCCTGGCAACCAAGCCAGTGAATTGCGAGGTCAGATGGGAGCCCGAGCACAGCTCCCAGACCACTGGTGATGGCGTGCATCCGAGCCCAATGCACAATACTGTGCCCGCAAATCCAGATGTTCTTGCTAGGAGAACTTGAAAAGAAATTGTGGTAGAACACACACCTGCATTGCAGGGCATTGGATTAGATGAACCTTGAGGTCCCTTCTAACTCTACAATCCTATGATTCTGTGACAACTTTTACTGTGATGTCTGTAAAGAGTGGGCTGTGAAACAAAGATTGAAGGGGATCTAGCAGACATAAAGCCCCACATATGTTGGGGCTTCTTTCTTCTCTTTAGAACTCCTCATGCCACAATGAACTTTTGCATGAGGCATGAGAGAAAGTCTCACTGCTCAGGATAGAGCCCTGCTTTTGCAGAATCACAGAAGTTGCAGAATCACAGAACTGTAGAGTTGGAAGGGAGCCTGGGGATCATCTAGTCCAACCCCCTGCAATGCAGGAATATGAAGCTGGTCCATACAGGGATTGAACCTGCAACCTTGGTGTTATCAGCACCATGGTCTAACCAACTGAGCTATCCAGGCTCAGTTGGAGTTCGGCACCTCCAGCATTGCAAGGATAGCAATGATATGGTTAAGCCATTCTCTTTGCTAGCTCGGTGTCAAAAGAAGCAACCAATCACATGGCATAGAATATAAATAAATCTTTGGAAACTCCCATATAATACTAAACAAAGCAAAGCAAAATCCAAAATGAATCCAATATGGTCTGCCCTGAGCAAAATTTATAGTGTGTATAATCCAAGTTGGCTACACAAAAACGAGAATGGCTGATAAATAAGCCCAGGAGGGTGCTTGTGAAATGAGGCTAAGAAAAACATAAGCGCCAGGATGAAGGTGGGGGGCACACTGTGGACACCCCTAAACAAAATAGGGTGGTGGATCAAATGTTGATCAAGCATGTGGCCAAAGCACTGTCATTTTTAGCCCCACATTATGCTACAACCGTGTGCTGCGCTGGCTTGCCAGATGCAGCTTGTCACGCTGGCCACGTGACCTGGAAGTGTCTGCGGACAGCGCTGGCTCCCGGCCTATAGAGTGAGATGAGCGCACAACCCTAGAGTCTGGCAAGACTGGCCCGTACGGGCAGGGGTACCTTTACCTTTTTTATGCTACAACGATGAACAATTATTAGCTCGGTATGTATGAATATGGCCAATAGCTATTCAGCTGCTAAATGATTAAAAAGCATTACAGATCTTGGAAGTGTGTGCTGCCTGTATCTTGTTCAGGAGGCTTTTAGTGCTTCAGATATTTACTCTACTCCTATGGTATTCCCTAGTGCCATTCCATTTGGAATGCTGTAATCTAAGAGCTTTAACAACTGTATGAGGTTTTGGAGGAGAATTGGGGTGGGTTGGTGGGGCCGGGAGTGACAGCAGCAAGTGCTTTCTGGATGCGTTTCTCAAGCAGCCTTTAAGAAGGAATAATTATTTTGCTTCTTTAAATTCATGCTGCAAGACAGCATGTGCACCGACCTCTTATATAATGAAGTCCAGGGGTCCCTCTGCAGGGTCCTGTTTCACCGTCAGGGGGGTCCTTTCAATCTCTCACTCGAGCCGGTTGCCAAAGATGGAGGTCAACTGTTTTCTAAAGTGTTTGGCTCGGCCATCACCCACTCACTGCCTTTTCACGGGCAAGAGGAAGGAGGAGAAGTGAGGAAGATGAAAAGAAGAGCAAAGAAATCATGCTCAGAGTTGTAAAGGGGAAGAAAAGAGAAAGGGGAAGAAAGAGAAGCCAGGTGCTTTTGAGGTTTCAGAAGGAGAATACAAGGAAGCGTATCGCTCGCAATGTTGCCAACGTCTCAAGTGTCACCCTGCAACTTAAGAGTCCTCCCTTCCATCCCCAAAGACAAAGCTTTTAAGAAGAAGATTGTGAAATATACTTACACTTGTTCTAACATTTCTACAACTTCCACATGAAGAAACGATGCAGCACAAAGAATAGTTGATTGAAGATGAGAATGCCTGATATTAAATGGAGTTCAAATATTCATTGCTTTTGTAGCTAAAAGGAATTATAAATCAGTGGTAACCAGTGTGGTGCTCTCCAGATGTTGTGGACTACAATTCCCATGATCCTTGACTGCTGGCTATGCTCGCTGGAGCTGATGCAACTTGAAGTCCCAAACATCTGAAGGAGCGTCTCCACTCCCATCGTTTAGCCTGGACACTGAGATCCAGCACCGAGGGCCTTCTGGCGGTTCCCTCATTGCGAGAAGTGAGGTTACAGGGAACCAGACAGAGGGCTTTCTCGGTAGTGGTGCCCACCCTGTGGAACGCCCTCCCTTCAGATGTGAAGGAAATAAGCAGCTATCTTCTCTTTAAAAGACATCTGAAGGCAGCCCTGTTTAGGGAAGTTTTAATATTCAATGCTGTATTGTTTTTAACACTTGATTGGAAGCTGCCCAGAGTGGCTGGGGAAACTCAGCCAGATGGGCGGGGTATAAATAATAAATTGTTGTTGTTGTTATTTACCACATTAGTTACCCACTTCTAAATTATTGGTCCATATTCCTCTTCTCCCACTTTTTATTGTTACTTCCTTAAATTAAATTAGTTTACAATTTGGGCCATTTGATGCCCCTTAATGATTTTTTTTTAAAGGCAGCTTAGAAAAGCTGCAGCTCTGTGGTGGAGCACTTGCTTTGCTTGCAGAAGGTCTCAAGTTCAGGGCCCAGCATCTCTAGGCAGAGCTGTTAAGAGATGCCATCCAAAACCCTGGAGAGCACCACACTGGGATCCTTGGGATGCCACTTATAATGCATCCTTTGTTCATCATTTCCCCTCCATAGCACAAGGCTTATATATGTTGTGCATTTCCCCACCTTCTTTCCATATCATGGGCTGCCACTGGTGGGCAACATGCAAGAGGCGCAATATGACGATGCCTCATAGTACATAGAGATTAGGATAAATGTGGGTAAGCTGGATTCAGTACATCTGGTCTGATGGCAGAAAGCAGCGATAGACTCGTTATGAAAAAAAACAACGAACTTCATTACCTGGATTCCAAGGAAGCAGCTCATTTTCTGCTACTGTGGCTGATACTGACGGTAAGGGTTAATGCACAAATGTGAACAAACTCTTAATTAGCATATTTATATTTTGGGAGGATAAGGAGGTGCCGGTGACTTGTAAAAACCTGTTATAAAATTCTCCATTTGATGATAGGGAGTAAGTTTTTACAAGCCCTATAATTATGAACAGTATTAAAAGAAAATCCACTTAGGAAATGTAAATACCAAAGAAGCTAAACATATATGGTACCAATTAGCTAACATCGTAAACGCTTGATACAAAGAAGTCATTTCAACACTTTTTTCTCTCTCTACTTGAATGTTTGTGTAGTGAAATAATGAGAAAGAGCTGGAACAAGATCCCAGTCCACTTATCTTCAACACAGTGGATCACCTTTGATTGATGCCCATCTGTATCTAGGATTCTATTTAATTAATTAAGTACCTCTTGCAAGCAGGCAGGCACATTAGGTAGTTATCTCTAAAATGATGCATCTCTGCACTTGACAAAGTAGTCTATTTTCTACAAAAGCTCAGTCTGTAATACATTTGCTAGCCTTTAATGTGTTACATTAATTCTGAGACGGTCTTGTGTTAAAATGACTTTGGTTATAAATGAGCAATTAGTCACTTTGGCCCCAGCAAAGCGTGAAATATGGACTCCTAGATTATTTTTATTTGAAACATGTATCTTCATGTTCTCCTACATTGCTAATGTATACAGTGAGAGAATGATCCTTTATCCTTGATATTTTTACTGTTCTTTTGTTTTGTATTCTCTGCAAATTTATTTATTCCATAAAATTTATAAACTGCTTGATTGTAAATAAATAAATAAATAAATAAATAAATAAATAAATAAATAAATATTAAAGAACAATCCAACCCTGAGGGATCCAGTTTTTATTTATTTATTTATTATTAATTGAATTTATATACCACCCTATACCCAGAGGTCTCAGGCAGTTCACATAATAAAATCAAAATATAAAACCACAAAATACAGAATCAAAATAATAATAAAAAAAACAACCCAATAACATGCCCCCACCAAAAAAACCCACATTTTAAAAGGGCATATGAGAAATCAAATCAACCAAAGGCCTGGTTAAAAAGGAATGTTTTTGCCTGGTGCCTAAACATATATATAATGAAGGCGCCAGGCAAACATCCCTGGGAAAAGCAATCTAGAGATGGGGAGCCACTACAGAGAAGGTCCATTCTCGTGTTGCCACCCTCTGGACCTCTCAAGGAGGAGGCACATGGAGAAGGGCCTGAGAAGAGGATCTCAGGGTCCTGGTAGGTTTGTACGGAAGAGGCAGTCCTTGAGGTATTGCTGTCCTGAGCCATTTAAAACTTTATAGGTCAAAACCAGCACTTTGAATTGGGCCCAGAAACTAATTGGTAGCCAGTGCAGTTAGACCAGGATTGGTGTAATATGCTCAAACCATCTTGCTCTGGTGAGCAACCTGGCCGCTGAATTCTGCACCAGCTGAAGTTTCCAAACTGTCTTCAAAGGCAGCCCTATGTATAATGCACTGCAGTAATCTGACCTTGAGATTACAACAGTAGTTAGGCAACCTAAGGCCCATGGGCCGGAAGTGGCCCGCGGAGGTCGTTTGACCGGCCCACAAGCCACCCCCGAACTGAGTTGCCTGCTTGTCCACAGTGTGAAACCAGCGCAGCACAGCATGGGGACTCACTTTTGTGGCATCGAAAATTGTGTCTGAGCATGCGCAGATGCCAAAATTGCATCTGCACAGATGCTGAAAATCACATCTGTGCATGCACAGACACACGCCCGCGATCCAGCCCACGGAGGGATCTCAGTGGGACTGATCTGGCCCAGGCAAGATAAACCTTGCTGACCCCTGAGTCAGGCTATCCCTGTCTAGATAGGGATGTAGCTTGGCCACCAGTTGAAGCTGATGGAAAGCACTGTGGGCCACTGAGGCCACCTGAGCCTTGAGCTACAGCAAAGGATCCAGAACTACCCCCAAGCTACCAACCTGCTCCTTCAGAGGAAGTGTAACCCCATCAAAGAGTAGGCGGTCTCCCACCCATCCAGTCTAGGGAACCACCCACCAACAGTGCCTCAGTCTTATCTGGATTGACTTTCAGTTTGTTGGCTTTCATCCAGTCCACTACCGAGGCAAGACATGGATCCAGCACTTCCACTGCCTCACCTGCAGCTGTATAGGAGAAATAGAGCTGAGTGTCATCAGCATACTGCTGACAATGTACTCCAAACCTCCAGATAACCCCACCCAACAGTTTCAATTAGAGATTAAACAACGTAGAGGATAGGATTCAGCCCTGCAGAAACCCACATTGAAGGTTCCACAGAGCTGAAAAGCATCCCCCAAGCAGCACCCTCCGGCAAAGACCATCCAAGTAGGGCTGGAACCACCGCAAAGAGGTGCCACCCACCCCTAGTTTGGACAGTCGCTCCAGAAGGATACCATAGCTGATGGTATCGAAAAGTGCTGAGAGGTTGAGAAGAATTAACAGGGCCATATTTCCCTTCTCTCACTCTCAACAGAGGTCATCATACAAGGTGATCAAAGCAGTTTCTGTGCCAAAACCGAGCCTAAACCCAGATTGAAATAGATCCAGAAAATCAATTTCTTCCAAAAGCACCTGGATCTGGACTGCAACCACTCGCTTCAGAACCTTGCTCAGGAAAGAATTTGCCATGGCCTCTGAAGGTAGTTGTGTACTAATCTCAACTCAAAAAGAAAAGAAAACAGAACTATCAAGTACACTAAGCCCACAACTTACACACATATAACTTCTGTGAATTCAGCTTTATGTGTGTGGCAATAAATGAATAAAAGGGAGGAGGAAAGGGGGGCGGTTCTGGGAAAAATGAATGTGGAAGTCCTGCTCGCCACTTAACACAATCTTCTTTGACTATACACGATTTGGGCTTTAGACACAGTTCCCAGAAACCTCATTCAAATTGCAGGCCTACTGTACTAAAAAATCACTTAGATGCTCAATCAGTCCAAACCAACATTTTCTGCTACCAGCTACTCTCTTGATCCAGCCAAGCTTTAGACTTAAGTTGATGTGGCATGCAGTAGGATGAGCTCAGAGGTTCAGCCAGCTCAGACCATACCCATTTTGCTATCAGATCCTCCCTCCTAAGTATGACGTTCAACCCAGAGACAGAATGAATCCATGGCCTATATTGCACCGCTTATATCCTTCAGTGAAGCAGACCCACCTACTCTTGAATTCCAGTTCAAGTGCTTTTCTATCCAAATTCAAATTCCACCTCCTCATCCCGGACTTTATCCAGGGTCAAGCTGTGGAAATCAACCAATCAGCATGAATATCAAAAGGGCACAATAGAAATTTCTTTTTGTGGGGGGAGCCTTAAACTTCTGACACACATTTGACTTGTGCAAAGAAACAATGAAAATGGCAAAGTGAGAAAGGCAGAGCAACCTGACATCACGTCATCCAGACAACTACAACTGTCATGAAAATGGCCGTTCCACCATACCATATTTAAAGGTGGGATTGAAGAGGTGTACCACAATATAACCCACATTACACTGCAGCAGCAGAATAGGGAAGGAGGTCTATAACACTCTTCTAATCCTCCACACCAAAGCCATTGGCCACCAAGAGGGATCAGCAAATGCCAGGACCATCTAGTTGCCATTGTGGTTTTTGAAATTCGCATCAAAACATACAATTGGTCCTTCCTTTTCAGTCCCTCAGGGAAGGTCATTCCAGCAAAATCACTCCCTGCAGGCCTAACAAAGGCAGTGGAAAGTGCAATCCTATTGTTTTCATGAGGCCTGTAGACTCTCATTATGAAATAATGATTTTCCTTTCTTCAAAAAGAAGTGGATGGTGAACATCAAAACAAAGCAACTCGCCTCCCCTCCCCTACAAACTCCTCAAAAGATCTGACCAAAATACAGACTCTTGCCAGCCAAGAAGTAACAGCATATTTCCTGACACGGTCCCTCATCAGCAGCCTGAGTGTGAGTCTGGGATCCATTTCAAAAAGGTTGTTTCTGAATACCATAAACATGAAAGCGACAATTTCCTTCATGCCAGCAATACAACGCAATACATATCCTCCCAAATGTTGACATGGCATGTAATCGAGAAAAAACATAATACTGGAGAAGCTCTCCACACGCTGTTATGAAATGTGAGAATGGCAGTTGCGGAGTGTTACATTTTTGTTGTGCAGTAGTTTAAATGAATGCTTATAAAATAAAAAGCCGGTGGCAACTGAGATCACATGGCCAGATGGCTGAACATTTAGGTTGCTCTTTTCAACAGTTGTCCTATGTGACGGTGCCGCTGAAAGATTACTTGTATGCTTATGAATGTGCAGCTTTATTCATATAGCACCATTTTCATTCATTTTGGGCACTGCCCGCCCTCCTAGGTTACTGGATCTGACAACTATACAAGCATGTATTGAATTTTGAAATGCTGGAGATCTTAGTGTTTGGGGAGTGACTTGTGGCACATGCTAACTCATGATATCTAAATCCAAACATGGCGTTGTATAGATCTTGGTTATATTTCAGAATTAATGTATCTTGGGTGGAGCATGCCACAAGACCTCAAAGAAATGGCATTTATCCTGCTTATTCCCACATCAAGAGTAAGCATTTTCTCCTGCCAAATGTTACAGGGCACGCACTCACTAACTTTTCATTAAACTTGGCTCTGTAGTCGTCCGTATGATCAAACAGAAAGCAGTACTGTGTAAAACTTCCAGGAATGGCATGCCCCTCCGAATTTCCTTGCTGTATGTCAGATCCTCCAATACCTCTGCTCATGTAAAGCTACCATGAGCTTTAGAAAGAAAGAAAAGAAAACCCAGGTATTATGTTTCAGTACCTGAAAACACATCTAAGCAACCAGTGCAACTTCTGGTTCCACTCTACCTTTTTATTGTTATTATTAGGGTGAAAGCTCTTATTGGCACCAACTATTGTATGTGGTTGCCTAAATGGGTTCTCCTGATCCTCTTTCCCATGCACTCCTTGACCCTTCTGACTTTTGGAATAAATCTTGGAGCTATCCAAAGATATACTTGGAACTAGAAGACCAGAAACAAGATAGGTTTCCATGCATTCAGAGCCAATTATACCCGAGGATATTTTTTACAACCAAATGGAAGCTGCTCGGGGATTACATTATACTCACAAAATGTCAACGGAATGGAACTGGAGCTGCCAAAATTAGGTTCCTCAAACTAGATTACGATTTCCCAAAGCGGGGTTCCTGGCCAACCCTAGAAACAGGTCACAAGATATTGCAACTGTCTGGCTCTCTCACAGCCTGGCTGAAAATGTGAGCATAATGGACCGTTACCACATACAGGCAGATGGAAGTGGGATACATGTTTTCCAAATGCTCAGGGTTGTAAGGCATGAAGATTTCCAGTCTCTGAACCAGAGAGTGATGGTAAGACACTGGCCTTTTTCCCTGGGCTCCTTCAAGTTTCCCTGGCTGATGAAAAACCTGCTGGTTCCATTTAAAAATAATAATAATTTGGAGAAAGGGCTGAGAAAGTTTCTAATGTCCTCTCTCCCAAGTTGCTTTTTTTTTTGTTACTCATCCCACCAGCTGGTCTTTCAGTATGCCCATATTTGCATTTCTACATATAAATCATAAGTGTATAAATATATATACATATAAATCAACATATTCAACTCTGTGTCTTTTATTTATTTAACAAAAAAATAGACTTCTTAATTTTTTAAAAAATGCATCTCTTAGTTGTTTGTATAAACTATATACTATATAGTTTATACTATATACTATAATTCCACAAGTATTACAAAAAAAATACATGGTAAGATTAACAAAATACAGATCAAATCAACAGAATTTAAAAATAAATATAGTTAATCAAACTACATGCCTGGGGAGACCTGCTGAAACAGATTTTTTAAAAAGACAGGAATTGAAAACAAAACAATGAAAGTGCCTGCCTGATATTGAGTTTTAGATGCACAGTAGATACACTCCTTTTTTGGAGATTAGTAAGTGGCTACCCTGTCTTGCGAACCTTGCCACTGAAATCTCTTCGCCCTCCCCAATGCCCTTGAAAAGGTAATCCTGATTCATAGGTTTGTTAATCAGGCACTCTGTAGAGAAATAAAAAAAAAGCAAAGTTCCTCTGACTATAAGAAAACTGAAACTACCTTTTGTGAAGCCCGTGGGAAACGGAAATTGTTTTAACTCTTTATTTCAGGAGAAAGGAATTTATCACACCAACCAGTCAGTCACTAATGTCCAGATATTCAATTTTCTCATTTTCTTCCTTTTTAAAAAAAAAATACAAAAAGAGTCACAACTGGCTTTCATTATATTTAGCTGCACCTTTAAGAAAATGTAATCTGTTTAAACTGTTTAGTCTTTTTTTGCTGATGAAAATCATAAGTCAAATTCAAATTTGAACCAGTTTAAACGGCTATTCCTGTCAGCACCTTTGTTTATGTTAACATTATAGGCATGAAATGATGAGCCTAACTAAAATAAAGGTAATAATATAATGCCTCAAGTGTAGAATGTTAACACAAGTCTCATTCAGAATAGTAAGGCCAAATGAATTTGATGCACTCATATATTTACAGGGGATGTTTCTTAAACACACATAAACAGACACCCTTTGACTTTCTAGCTGTTCTTGTGTCTAGTTTTTTAAACATATTTATTAAGTTTCATTGAAGACACATGTCAAGAAGTACAGTTAATGAAAGGAAAAATCGATGACCCAAATAACACTAAAACCAAACCACAAACCACACAGCTGCATAACCCAGGTTATAGATAGTAGTTTCAAGAAACAGAGGTAGATATCAGAAGAGAAACCTCTAGTCAGCAAGATATATTGCATAACAGATCAATAAATCACTGCTATTTCTAAATCAACCACTGCCCTCCTCTCCTGAGCTTAAGAACCTGGTTAGTTATACAAACTTGACACTAGATTTCTGTATATATATTGCCTATATTGTTTTTACTTTTCCTTCAGAAGACTACATGTAGGGCAAAACAGGAAGCATACAGGGTGAAAAGACTGTAGACTCTTCTGATTCTTGACCTCCCTAAACTGATATGCAAGCCTATAACCGTTATTTCCCATTCCCACATTTGTGCTGTGTTAGCTTTTGGAATGGAAGAAGACGGAAGTCTCCACTTTCCCAAACAGGCTATTTTAACTGACAGGAACATGCACAACAACAGTACCGTACATTAGGGGTGCCCAAACTTTTTTTCAAAGAGGGTCAGATTTGATGAAGCGAACATGCGTGAGGTTGTTCAGCTTCTTTTAGGATTTGACCCCAATAAATAAATAAATAAATAAAACCGGCCATGGGCCAGATTAGGCCCCCAAAACTGCCTGATTTACAGTGGTACCTCGGGTTCAGAACTTAATTCGTTCTGGAGGTCCGTTCTTAACCTGAAACTGTTCTTAACCTGAAGCACCACTTTAGCTAATGGGGTCTCCCACTGCCGCTGCCCAATTTCTGTTCTCATCCTGAAGCAAAGTTCTTAACCCGAGGTACTATTTCTGGGTTAGCGGAGTCTGTAACCTGAAGTGTCTGTAACCTGAAGCATCTGTAACCCGAAGTACCACTGTACAGTGATTAGAGATATTTTTAATATATTCAGAGATACAGAATTAGCGGAGTCTGTAACCTGAAGCGTCTGCAACCCGAGGTACCACTGTATATGCAAGTGAACTGATGGTGACTGTCAGTACTGAACACTAGTGCAAGTTATCCTTATAAACTGCAGTAGCACACACTGTCCTTGTCACTTGTGCATGACAGTCCCCACATTTGACCAGGTCCAGAATTTTAGGCCACATGAGCATTCCCACTACCACATGCACTTATTTCTTAACAATAGGGGATGGGTAACTCCTATTGACCTGAAGCCCTCATTCATCCTTGGCCAGCCCTGCAGATTGTCACATGCCAGCACTGTGTGTGGCTGCCCCCACAAACTCTTGCTTGCTCACACAGAGAGGATACAACAAGCTACCTCTATATTTATCTGGTCCCTGGGCTATGAAAGAAGTAACACTGTCCAAAATTGTTGTTGTTGCTGTTGCTGTTTATAAACCACCCTTCATCTGAAGATCATAGGGCGGTTTACAATAAACTATTCCCTGCAGAGCACTGAAAAGCTCTAGGATTTTTTGAAAAGTGTCATAGGGGGCTTTTTTATTTGTTTTTTATTTTACAAAAAACTGAATTATGTTCTGTTTTAACAGCAACAACAAAAACAGCTCCTCTGCAGGGAATGTTCTAGATATTCTTAGGCCTTAGAATGTAAGTCTTGTAAAAAGGCCTACTGGAAGACTTGCAAAGACAGTAAGGCCTGTCAGAGGACACAGCCACCAGATAGGAAGGCTGATGTGGAGCTGCAAAATTTTAAAAAATGTACAAGAAATTATGCATTGTATTTATTTCTTAATTGTTTTAAAATAAAGTTATAAAGTAAAGGAAGCACCCTAGCTCCAGGGTATTTTTGTGCGGCAAACAGGCTCATGCCAATTTAATGCTCAGACTTTTCCCAAAGGTTATTGGGAACTGAAATTTGGTGAAAGAAATGAGAACTTTACATTAGTGATTTCACAGATAGCTTCCAACACCCTTTAGGGAAACAGGCTGGTTATTAACCCATTGAAAGTCTACTAACTACTTTATGGATGGGAAAACCTAAAGCCCTCCACTCCAGTTCTCACTATCCCTGACCATTTGGCATGCTGGCTGGGGCTGATGGGACCTGGAGGCCAACAGCATCTCTCGAGTTACAGGTTTCCCATCCCTGTTGTATAGCCTCAGAAGAGTTTGTTAATGTGGTGGTGATGATCTTCTTAAAAAGAAGGAAGATCTGGTCTCACATCTTCAAAATGAATCTCATGTTCCACATTCAAGAGATAATTTCCCAAGGCTGAGCTTGTCATTTTTTGTGCGAGTCTCTTACATATTGAATTTGAGGTCCAGGAGCCGTGGTTCAGCAGAGTACAGTTATTGGGGTATTCAAAGGCTATAGCTTCTGCCTTACGATCAATTCACAAGAGCACCTTATTTTCTTCAGCCTAGTACAATGCAGATATCTTAGCAGCC
Organism: Podarcis raffonei; assembly: GCF_027172205.1. Classification (NCBI taxonomy): domain Eukaryota; kingdom Metazoa; phylum Chordata; class Lepidosauria; order Squamata; family Lacertidae; genus Podarcis; species Podarcis raffonei. The sequence goes on from NC_070606.1 coordinate 68,535,835, forward strand.
AAATTTCTTGGAAAAGATAAGAGAGCAAGGCCATGGAAGGTCAATGAGATCAGAATTCCAGAGTGGAGGACTCTCTCCCCTTGTGCCTCATCTTATCAGGCATTAATCCACCCCTATTTAGATTCACATGAAATTGTGGCCCAGTTTCCTTGCTGTGAACCTGACTTGCCCCAGCTGCAATTCGCTTATCTACATTTGATTTCTTTCTCTTTCCGCCCGCTCACCATGATCTTCAACACTAGCATTTTAATTGCTTTGAAATACCAAGTTGTTTTGGTGTGGTCAAACCACAGAGGTGACGTTTATCACAGCCTGTTACACAGCGAGCCAGTTCAGTTCTCACCCAAAGGAGCTCTTATTCCCATTAGTGACATTTTGTTCTAAAAGCAAGGCTACCGATTTGGCGGATGAAAACAAAACAGGCTCTATCATTCGGAGATAGCTCCTAGACTCTCATCTCCATTACCGAGAGAAGTTGGGAAGTGTCAATGGGCCAAGGATAAACCCATTCCTACTGATACAGGCCTGGAGTAAATAAGACAAAGTAAGCTCCTGTATTAACGTCTGGCCTTCTGATGGATTAAAAAAAGAACTTTATGGCCTTTTCATTAAAAAGGACAATGTGACCCCCATTTGTGTTAAGACTACTGTAAAATATAAACAGGCTTCAACAAAACTACTCCCACTCTTGGGGGGAAATGATACAAATGTTTAGACTTTCAGCTTGGATAATAAGGAGAGAGGAAAGTTGACATTTCTTTTTCAAACAAAAAGTAAAGTTCTTATAACTTTATTAGGACTGACATAGCTATTAGACCCAACATAACTTCATTAGGACCAACTAAAAATCTAAATGCAGGGAGCTGGGTTTTGAAATCCACAAAATTTTTCCTCTAACTTTATGTGTTTAAAGAAAGAGGTGGGGGAGATGTTGCTATTTAGAGTGCAACAGAATCCAGCCTTCAATGTGTGTACTGTATTGGGGTGTCCAAAAAGACCGTAGTAAGCAGATTAAGCACAACTGTATCCTAAGAACAAAAGGCTTATATATTGATCTGTGCTCTCATCCAGTGATATTTTGTGGGACTCCTATGCAAATAAACTTACACAACTGCAAAAACAGACCCATTTGCTTCAACAGGTTGGGGCAGCTGTGTGGCACACAAAGGACGTGCATTTACAGTGCATTTAAAGTTGTTTACAGTTTACATTCATCCTCACTACAGCTTGGAGCCAAAAGGTAAGGAAGTTCACTGAAGGAAAAGTTCTCCTTCCCTCCTACCCTCTTCACCCCCTTTTCTAGGGGATTAGGGGGCCTTCCTGAACCATGTAAGATGGAGTGCAGAAGGATGCCGGAGTGAGAAGGGGAGATAAAATGTTTCTTTAGTGCAGTTCCTCATATTAAATTATCCTATGATTCAGATCCAATTTTGTATCCCATCATCTCATGCTATTCAGGAGCCCCTGCCCTCCCACCCAGCTAGGAGGGAGAAGAAAAAATTAATTCTTTGACCTTCCATCAATGTATCTTAGGATCCAAGCCAATCTCTCTGTGTGGTAGGATTTGAGAATGTGAAACACTGTCTGAAGTGTAGCAACCATGGCAGACTCACACCTCACACTTTGTAAAAACTTGTAAGGCACTACTGCACAGAGACCCAAAGGGGGAAATGTTGTAGTGAAAAATTCTGTCACCATTGCTGAATCCGTGTTGTGCTTCGATGCTTTCAAGGCAGCATGCATGTACTATGTGGCTTTGGGTTTTCACATCTCTGTCTACCACAATCAGAACATCCCCTTGGATGGTCTGTTGCCAACAAATGTGTTTATGCATCTCAGATACAAAATGGATTCTTTGTCATCCTGCTCTCTCTTTTCTTGAAAGTAGCTTGAACAGAAATCCCTGTGGGAGACTGAAGAAGCACTTCTTTGAAACCTCCCCCCCCCATAGTTGACTTTTTGTGGGAGGATAATGAAAGAAGGTGGCAGTTCTTCCCTCTGTAGAGCTTCAGTGTGAGTGGGAACCCAACTATGCCATGTTGTCAAGTAAGATAATGATAAGAACCCATTATTCTGTCATGCTATATGGTGGTAATTTTGGAATTGAGTAAAAAAATAAAATTGTTGCTGAACATTCTTTGGGGAACAATGTGCAGGATTTCCCTTTGGAAATTACTGAGGATGTGCCACTGCTTGAGCTGCTAAAGACACTAAAGTTTGATTCTGTCAGTGTCTGGGACACCCAGAGCACAATGAAGAAGACTTTTAAAAGAGTCCATTCCCTTCCATTTTATCCCTTCTTTTAATAGACAGATAGGTTGACTTTAGTCAAGATTGTTCCAAAAGAAAAAACTGTCAATCCTGAATGCTAAGGCAGAGCCAAAGCTACAGGGCTACCCTGGGTGAAGCCCCTAGAGGAGGCTCCCAGCCTGTGTGTGTGTGTGTGTGTACACAAATGCTCATGGTGTGTGAGTGCCAAACTGGGTCTTTGATCCGGGTGAAATAAAGCCTAGTTTCGCCCTTAGCTAAGGCGACAGATTAATAATTTGTTCCTTCCAATGGTGGCCAGTTCCTTGCACTCTTTGTACACTGAAGAAGGAAATGCCATTCCTCTCTTAGGGCATGTCACACAGTGATCAGCAAGTCAGAATCTGGTGGGTAGGCCCCCAGCTCTGAGGGAATAGGTCTGTCCTGGGGGACCTGATTCTCAGGTAGTTTTCAATGTAGTCCATGTTGTAAATAGTGCAGTGCTTCAAGGTAGCAAATGTAAGGGATACTTTATATCAGCTCGCTGATTTTTTTTTAGAGTGGCAACATCTCTGTTGTAAATTAAAGATTCTGCCCCACCCGCAAAGGTAACTTCCAGACAGAATTCTCATGCCATTCTATCCCTTCTGGGAAACTCTTGGGATGTGAGGCATTCTCCAGACAGGCCAGGTACAATAAAAAGTGCAGTTGGACGACACAGGAGTGCATTTTTCAATGGTAGTGTGTACTCCTTTGAAACATGGTAAGCCAGACCTGCTGTATCCAGAGGTCTTCCTGTTCATTCTGCTGAGTGGAGCTTCAGACTTCTGACCCACGTTACATATTGCTGAAGATTTCTCCATGGGCTGTATCCATTTGCTCTGCCATTTTAAAGCCAGAAGAATTGCTTGTTCTTGTTAAAGGTGTGCTACAAAAACATAATGCTCATACAATAGGTTGCCAACCATTAGAAATAGCCTTCAGAAGTTATAATAAATGAAATAACAGACTGTGCAGTGCACAGTGCTTTAATGTTCATAGACATGCATGTGCACTAAGGACAACATATGCTCACTCAGACTTAGTTTCCACTATATGGGAAGAGAGCTGAATGAACTCTACAGATTAAGAACTCTAGCAACTCGCTCTTCACAAAATTTAACAAGGCAATCTCTAAAGGCAAAATTAAGGACAAAATAGGGATGCAGGCTAGAAAATAGGAACTATCTTGCTAAACAGGGAGTGTATGTGCTAAACACACCTTTTTTTCAGAAAACAGCCTGTGCTGTGCCATAAATTCTGAAAAGACTTTCCCCCCTCACTCTACGCTGGGGGAGGAAAACACTGTCCAAAAAAAATGGCAGGGAAGTGACTAATAAGGACGAATACATTTTTAAAAACAATTTCAGTTCCAAAAGGTGAGAGAAAACATATCTTTTCTTTCCATGGCAAAGGAAAGGGAACTGAATAGATTAGCCTTTCACTCCACCCATCAATGGAGGAACTTAGCATCAAAGAAAAATTGAGGGAAAGTAAAATGAATGTCCAAAAGGTCTAGAAAGCTCTGTTATTTGGCCTGTGCACACATAGATCCTATATTTGAGTCTTCACTGAATCAACAACATAGAATATGTCTTCTCATTTCCTCAGCTGGTTAGGGCACCTCTAGACCACCTAATTTAAACCTGCTGCACCTGGAACTGAGTGTGGAGAGTGCAGCTGAATGGGAAACAGCCTTGGGAAGCTTGAGGAAGTACCATCCATAAAAAGCAAGTCTAGAGTGAGACCAGGGGGGTGCCTGCTGTTTCCATGAACACATCTCACTGTGAGATTTTTGTGGGTAAGCTGAGAGTTCTCTGGGCAAGAGCCCAGAAGCTGAGAGGGAGGGTGTGTCAAGAAGGAACATGAATAGATATATTGATCTTTATATATTAGTAACTTTGAATTAATGTAACCATTTAATATGTAACTGTGTATTTTTATAATATTTTGTTTCAGTTGTCTGTTGCTCCAGTTTTTTGTACAGTGCAGGTAGATAAATAGCCAAAGTGCAAGTAGATAAATAGCGGTGGGAAGGTAAACAGCGTTTCCATGCGCTGCTCTGGCTCACCAGAAGCGGTTAGTCATGCTGGCCACATGACCCGGAAGCTGTACGCCAGCTCCCTTGGCCAATAAAGCGAGATGAGCGCTGCAACCCCAGAGTCGGTCACGACTGGACCTAATGGTCAGGGGTCCCTTTACCTTTTACCTCTGGTTAAGAACTTAATTCATTCTGGAGGTCTGTTTTTAACCTGAAACTGTTCTTAATCTGAGGTACCACTTCAGCTAATGGGGCCTCTCGCTGCTGCTGTGCCGCCACGCAATTTCTGTTCTCATCCTGAAGCAAATTTCTTAAGCTGAGGTACTATTTCTGGGTTAGCGGAGTCTGTAACCTGAAGCATCTGTAACCTGAAGCGTGTGTAACCCGAAGTACCACTGTACACTGATTACAGATATTTTTAATATATTCAGAGATATAGAATTAAAAATAATCCAATCAAACATACACTTTTTGGACACATTTGGTTGGAGAACTGCATCATAAAATTCAGATAAATGTGAACTTTTAAGGAAAGCTGTGCTTTGTTTGGGGAAGTGAAAATTAAATTTCTCCCCCATTCCTAGCTTTAATCTACTTTAATTGCAGAAGCCTAAATTTGCTGGTGTGTGATTGAATCCCTCCAAGAAAATAGTGACATTCCATACTAGAAGACAACACTGGAGTAAAATCCAGTATAGGTAATTGGCAGGGATAACCACATTGTGCTATTTCAGGTACCTTCTCCGGGAGCAATAATAATTCCATATCAGTCCTCCTTAGACTAACCTGTAAGAACAAAGCAGAGCTCACAACTCTGTTGGGTTGTGTGATCATATCGATTAATTGTATTTTGATCATGTATGCAGGTCTAGGCTCAGATTTCTAAACTGGAATAAGGCTGATAAAATTTGGTAAATGCCTATGTTTTACCTGGGAATACAAGTGAATTGTTTCCAAATTTGTTGGTATTTGGCTGGTTATTTGCAGTCCTGGGAAAGTATCTCATATACTGATTGCCAAGATACTTTATTTCTAAGGAAAGTTGATATTCTATGAAATCATCATCATCATCTCTGCTTCCCAGCAGCAATCTTACAAAGCAGAAAATTCCACATTTAAGAAAAGCTATTTTTAATGTCAATAGCATCGTCATAATAATCTCTGCTTCTCAATAAGAAAAGCATAGCACATAGGAAAATAGACATTTTCTCCCATCAGTATAATTTAAAATCTTTTAAAACTAAATTGATATAAAACAAGAACAACACAACTTAGATAGCCAGAAGACTGAGCTCTGAAGTAATGGTTTTTCCTGGAAATGGTATTTCTTCGGTGCCTTGTGGTATCTGTCTTCAGTTTGGGATCAATTTATGAAATGTGATGAGACTTCTGGAGTACAGTTCTGACTCCACTGTTGTCCGTTTCTGAGTCCCCATTGGCTACATAGTTTAGATGGTCAGCAACTTTTATGGGAGGGGATTGAGGCTGATGGGCCAACTTCTCACTCATGCTGCAAAGCAGACTGCCAGAAAGCCCCATGGTCATAGCCTCCTCCTTGTATTTCTCTCATATCTGAGAGGGCAAAGTAGGGATGAGTCACTGGTACTTCTCATGCCGTTGGAGATGGCAATGGGCCCTTCCCTGCTAATCCATGATCTGGGAGTTGTGATATTTGGCAGTGAGAAACCTTCCCTCCCCCATGCCCCCAATACAATGACACTGCACACTTGGAGAATACTCAATCTGTGTGTGTCAGTCATGTCTTTAAAAAGTTGTTTTTTAGTTGTGCAAAAGACTGGTACTTGGCTATTCTGACCAGCCATTACTGTCTCTCAAATCCCAGGCAGTCAATTGCATCACATGCTACCCAAAATACTTTTAGCTGGATATGTCAGGGATTGTACCTGGGGACCATCTGCATATCATTGAGCCATGGTACCTCCAAGCCCCCTAAGGAGGCTGCTGAAGACAGAACTGGAAAGTATTTCAAGTGCAGACTGAAATGGCTTCCTGCCACTTTCTGACTCGCAATCCCTCCAAATAGTTTTGCACTGTGGGTTCTGAAGCAGCCTGCTGTTCTGAAGGAGCTGGTGGCGTAGGCACATCTGTGTCTTTAATATTTCCTCGGTCTGCAGAAACACCTCTTAACATTTTTGCCAACTTTGCTTGTAATTGACTGTGCTTAGTGCACAATTCCACAAACCATCTAAATCCAAGTAAATAGAGAACAGATTCTTCACAGAATTTTCAGGTGGTGTTTAGCAGTAACAGCAAACCAAATGGTTGAATGAGGCATACAGATTTGTTACAAATACTATAGCGCCCTACTGGGATGGAACATCTAGTGCAACAACCTGTTTTTATGGTGGGCAACCAGATGCCGATAGGAAGCCCAAAAGCAAGACATGAGCACAGCAGTGCTTCCCTTGCTTGTCTTACCCAGCATCTGGTATCCAGAGACACACCATCTCAGATACAGGAATTGTGAACAGCCATTATGACTCATAGCCACTGATAAGCTTTTCCTCCATGACTTTCCCTACATCTCATTTTAAAGCCATCCAAGTTGGTGGCCATCACTACATATTGTGGAGGTATATTCCATAGTTTTAATGATGCACTGTGTGAAGAAGTACTTACTTTTGTCTATACTTAATCTCAGCGTTCAGCTCCATTAAACTATCCTAATGCACTACAAGCTAATTAAGGCGTAGTATGCCTTTCCATCTTATAGTATTTTATTGTTATAGTGGTGTTTTAGCGACTGTTTTTTGTTTTTGTTTTTTTCCCCCTACGGCTTAAGCTGTCACTTATGTGTTGTTTTTACCTGTATGGGCCTATGGCCGTAATAAATGAAATGAATGGTATCCTAATGCATGAAAATGTCAAATTAGCCAATTGGAAAAAGATATAATATGCTCAGCTGTGTGCTTATTAAAGCTGTGCATTTAAATCGGGTCATGTAACCATATATATAATATCCTCTTAACTCAGTGCCACCTTGAAACAACTTACGTTAACATGTAGTAATGCCACAACAGGTAATATATTGCAGTTGTCCAAGCACCTAGGCTGCAGCTTCACAAACAAATGCAGAAGCAGGACTCATCAGATTGAATGGGGCTTAGTTTCAAGTAAAACATACACTGGCTTGTGAGTTTATAGGATATATAGGGAATATGATTTCTTTTTCTCCAACCAGGAGAATATTTTATTCATATCCTGCAAGACACACACACATACACACACACACACACACACACACACACACACACACACACATGGGGGGGGGAGTGCAGTCACACTTCAGGAGTCTAGGACAGGAAACAATGAATATCATAACCAGCTGAAACTACAAGGGAAATTAATATTAGGAGGATATAATTAGACACATTGGACCTTAGCCAGGACATCAGGGTTAACACTCTTATGCTTGTAAAAAGTACCCTGGGATCCTTAATGACCACATGTGGTTTTCCCTCCCTTCTGGAAAACACAGGCTTGACAAATAATTAAGACACCCCCCCATCGAAATACACTTAAAGCCCCTCTGAAGTCAGTCATCTTCTTTGCCCACACAGGCCTGGATTTAGGCTGAGAACTTAAGCCACACTTTTATATGGGTGTAGTAAATCACATTTGCCCCCCAGGGATGCCACTGAGAGCAGCAAGTGATCACCAGCCCAACCTGTCGCATTATGCCTCTCTCCATGCTCGCAGCCTCCAGAAATGGAAGGTAAGGGCCCAGTGATTCCTAATGTAATAGCTGCAATCCCTATGGCAAGCCATTTTGACTCACTGCTGCAGGGCTACATTGCAAGACATATCTCTGGCAAGTGAAGCGTGCAGTCCAACTAGGGATGTGCAAATCTGTCAGTTCTCATTTCTCTCCGTTTCTCATTTTCACACTCTAAAGTTCAGGTCTCCACATTTCAACATCAGTTTGCAGAAATTTTTAAGCCCTCGTGACAATTGCTCAGTGTTTTGGTGTGACTTTCTCCTAAAATAATATTTTTGCAAGGTATTTTGCACAGTGCACACATTTTTGCAAAACAATTTTCCTAAATAGAATGCATTTCCAAATGTTATTTTTACACACACTGTAGCCTAGTATTTTTGCCCAGATTGCTTGCCTGGAGAACTGCATTTCAAAATGTGGAGAATGGCAGATTTCAAAGGTTGGCCGTGTTTAGGTTCAATCATTGTTTCAGAAAGTGCAGATGTTATGAACTGGCAGGACAATGAGGAGGTGGAGGATCCCACCGAAGGGTGTAGCTGGGCCTGGGACATACCAGCACCTGAAATTCCCTTTTCTATGCAACTTCCAAATCATGTTGCTCATTGTGTCCCTTTTCTGACCCCTGTGTGAAGCAGCATGTTACTTAATGCAAACTTAATGTTCATTGTCCCCAAATGCCAGAACTTGGAAGGAATTCTTCAGGGGAATATTACAGGGGAGTCAACGCTAGACATCAACATGCTCATACCAAGTTATCAAATAACAAGGGCATTCTCAGTACAGCTGCTTCCCCGATTGGCTTCTTTGCATCTGCAGAGATAGCAGTTAATTGCTTCAACTGATTAGAATTCACACCTGCATGTGTTGTGTAAAAGCTTCTGGAAATGAAGTAATTTAACAACCCACAAGTAAATTGCTAGGGAGAGAAGCAACTGGTCAGGAACAAAAATTATGAATATTTGACCAAATATATTTTTTTATGTTCCTTGAAGAATCACCTTGAATTTGAGCTCACTTCAATATAGGCTAATAATGAATTAATAATGAAACCAACAGAATTTACTTCCAAGCAAACATGATTAAGGTCAGCTAATATTTTACATTTTTGTTTTCATGCAGCATTTGGGATTCTTTTTAAGCAATATAAAATCAACATAAAAGAAAGTTCAGGAAATTATATATATTTATTCCTGTCTTTCTAATTGGCAATTTTGTTCTACAGAGCACAATCCACAGCCTATTTACTTTGAAACAGCCCTATGATTGTTGTAATGAAAAAGTTGTGGTGAGCAGCCAGAAAGGAGATCCATTTTTGGCTGTCTCTCCAACCACATACTCAGTGCAATAAATGATTTTACAGGCTGTATTTGGCTTGTATAAGAAATAAGGAAGAAGGATGCCATCATAAAGATTAAAATCCTATTATTATACTGCAGCAGAGATTATCTGATCACACTAATATTGTTTATGCTGTAATAATGAAATGCCACCAGAACCTGTGCCTGGTAACCGAGCTTCAGATCTAGGTATGAATATCCCATTAGCAGGCCAACCTGTCTGTTTACTTCCATTAAAAAAAAATGTATTGCCCTTAGTGAGAATACATTGATAAAAGTAATTTACCAATCAAAGCTAATTTCACTGAAGTAAGAAATAAGAATTTCCGTTGATTTAAGTGGGGCCTGGCTTTGAATGCTCACTTAATTCTACTGACCCGATTTAGGCTAAAAATGAGATTCTTGGCAAACTTCATTGTTTATCTCAAAGTTGCATCATTTTGGATGTTCTTATGCTTATTGTCATGAGGAAAAAACGTCTTGTTGCTAATGCAATTGGGTTGGTTTCCAGCATTCATCTATCTTTCAGAAACACACACACACACACACACACAGAGAGAGAGAGAGAGAGAGAGAGAGAGAGAGAGAGAGAGAGAGATTTTCATCCTAATGCTTTTTGCAACTGGGTTGAGTAAAAATGTAAAATGTGTGTGTGTTTAGCACAAACTCTGACATAACTTAAACGATGCAGTTTAGAGAAAAGGAAGATGAGTTTAAAATTACATTTTGCCTTTTCTTCTCTGAGAGCACATGATGCAGCCACCTGCTGAAGCTAAGCAGATCTGTGTCCAGCCAGTGCCTGGCTGGGTGACCATTTGGAAATCCTTTGAATGCTGTCTTGAGTTCTATCATGAAGGAGAGATTTAAATGTTCTAAACCAGGAATGAACAACCTGTGGCTACGGTAAGCATCAGACCTCAGCACAAAGCCACCAATGGGCCTCTGTACCTCCATCCAACACATACACAACCAACACCTCCATAACAAATGTAGTTGCACTCCTTTTTTCCTGCCACCATGATGACAACAGCAACAGTGACCACTCCTCACTAGGCCCCCGGGCATTGTGTACTAGGTAAGCAGTGGTGCCACATTTTTGGAAGCCAAAATTGCCCATCTTTTGTGGCCACAGCAGATGGTAGCTGATCTTGGCTTCTAGAAAAACTGCTTTGACACCTGCCCAATGTGGGGAGAAGGGTGGTAAGGTAGCTTAGCTGAGTCAGAGGCCCTTCTGAGCCACTGAGACCCTTGACCAGTGACCAACCTGGTTTACTGCTGGTGCAGGCCTACCTGTAACCTTCCAGCAATAGTCTTGACTCCTTAGCCTACGTTCCTATTATTGTGATTATAACCCATAACTCATTTCCTATCTTCATGCCTTATCTTCATTTCTCCAATATCGCCATTACAGTGATCAGATATAGTCTAGGACTTCCTGAGAGACATGATAGGGTATTACGTCTTAGGAAGCAATAGGTGACAGGTGAGCAATAATGAAATCAGAGAATGAGTAAAGTAGTCAAGCAGAGGCTAAACATCTATTTCCTTTTCATGGGGTTCCTCCTTTATGCTAATAATTCAAATGGTAGCATTTCTTTGCAAGATTGTTTGCATTTCTAATTTGAAGGCAAAGGTTGCATTTGAGTTGGCTGATGACATTTTGTGAAAGCTCAATGTGTTTTATGAGAGGAACCTATATCATCAGAAGCAAGCACCACTGAGTTCAATGGAGTTTACTCTCAAACTTTTCCCAGGTTTGCATTTATGTGTATCCGCATCAGTGCTTTTCCCCCTAGAAAAATAAGTCCTGGTACTCACCATGAAGCTGTTACAGTGAGTGCCACACTTTTTAACAACAAACAAAAGAGGTGCCGGTACTGTGTATCCCCTGAAAATTAAGCACTGATCCTAATAAATAGGATATTGTGCTCTATATACTGCTACTCTTTAATGTGAATAGATGGGTGGCTAGATCGATAGTCCATCAGTCAATACAGCTGCCTGCATTTTTAAAATCTCCTTGAGAGTGTGGTCTTGGGGGCTGTCATGATGTGGTTCTGCCGTTCAAAATTTAGCACTCATAAATCACTGGGCAAAATGCACAAAGCTGGAAGGAAATGGACTTAATGGCCTTTGGAGGTAATGTACATAGAAATGGAGGGGTATATCTAAGCCAGTTTCTCCCCTTCTATGGTTCACTCTCTGCAGTCATGATTGTAGCCAATTCATGCTTAAGCAGCAGAAAACAGAAACTGGACGGGACTCGGCCTGCACCATTTTTTTCTAGATGTTTATCAAATTGGAAGTCTTTAACTCTTTTATGGATCTGAGCTGGATCCATTTTATCATCCAGTCCACTTAAGGAAGATTTTATTTTAAAAGCTTTTCTGTATCTCCTTAATCCAGAGTCTATTTTCTGTGCGCAGAACATTACACTTCCTGTATGGGCACTGACCCATAACTGTGAACAGATGTGCCTCTTCGGAATAGACGGAGATTAGAGATGTTCTCCTGCCAGAAAAACTGCTGTTATTTCAGTGCAGAAAGAGGAACTTAGAGCACCTTGACCCATCCGAGGAACACCTTACCCTTTGCTTTGCTGTGTTGCCAGCTTTTTCTTCTTTTCACATAATGCCGTTGATGAAGCTTTAATGTGTGGGAGGCGAGGCTATTGCTGCTGTTTATCAAGCCCTTTGAAATGTCCAAAACCTTTGCCAGAACTAGGAAGCACAAGGTTTTTTTAGCTGACTCTGCAGTGAACTCTATGGAAAGCGGTGGTTCCCCTCCCCCCGCTAGGTAGGCATTGTTGTTGTTTTATAACTTATAAACCACTTCACAGCCTAAAGCCATCCAAGCGGTATACAACAAGATAAAAATGAGACAAAATATTTTTTTAATGCAAGTTCTAATTCAACAAACCCATTCTACAAAGTTTAAAATCGATGCTACTATTCCTACAAACTCTAAAAATAATAAATATATTTCTACAGATGCACAGTTAATGTTCCATAAAAGAATGGGTCACACCACAAGAAAAGCCATATATATATATATATATATATATATATATATATATATATATATATATATACATATATATATATAAAATTAAATTTTCTGTTTTACAATTTAAAGTACTTATTTTTATATCCTTAAGATAGGACTTCCCTTTTTCTCTTTCCATGGTTCATTTTACATATCATAAATCCCTGCATATTTTACAGAAACTGTACCATTCAGTATTCCATTATTACATCCATCAAAACTTATTTACACTGTTGAATTTATCTTAATGCTGCCAGCGTTTTCAGCTGTACACAGTTATTTCCTGTATATTCAATAAATGTTTTCCAGTCTTCTCTAAACGTATGTTCTTCTTGTTCTCTTATTCTATATGTTACGTCTGGAAGCTGCACATATTCTGTCAACTTAAGTTGCCACTCTTCTTTGGTTGGGAAAGAAAAGCCTTCTTAACCAGTGTAAAGAACACAGCAGTGGTTTTGGTAGATAGGATATAAATTGTTATTACTTTCAGACGGCTGTCTTATAAAGCATTGCAGTGTGGTGCTGTACAGGTTACTGGTGTGTGTTTGGTTGTGGGAGGTGATGGAGGACCGTTTGGACAGGGTCAAATTGTAGAAATCATTTTATTGCCTCTGGCTCATAGATCAGCAAAAAGAAAAAGGGCCAGTTCCAAACCTGGTTTCATAGCCCATTCCATGCACAGATATGTACTGAACATGCTGTACTGTATGTTCAGGTATGTACTAAACATGCTGTTGGCTGCATCCTCCAGCCTCCATGCATTGAGCAAATTATGCGAAATGTGCTGTAGGAGGTGACAAGTTTCTTCCACGTGATCCCTTTTATAGGCCCTTTTGACCACTTTAGTCATCAAGAGAGAAACCCTGTTGGTGGCACCATGCTGCACAGATAACCATTATTTTGGAGTTGCAATTCAAAAGTGGGCGTTCTCTACAGTTGCCCTTGTACTATAGAATGTTCTTCTCTCTGTAATTCATGAGGCACCAACAGTTGCCTGCTTTTAGGTGCCTCTTAAAAACATAATTTCTTTTGCTCTGGCCTTTCCTGATCCTGAATTTTGTACCTTTTCCTGATGCTGTATCTTAATGTTTATAATTTTATGATGCTTTAAGTTTAACTGCACATTTCTCTGCCGCTTAAACATTCTCTAATATATAGTGGCCTATGATTCCCTCCCCCCAAATAAGTAAACATTTAAAAACCTCCCTGATCAAGATTCCCAACCTGGGTGAGTAATTTAATTAAATTTAACATTTATATACTACCTAATTGTACATGGAACTTCTAAGCAGTTTACAAAAAATTTGAATCAACTATTAAGTTAAGTTACTTAACGAAAATTTAGTAAACAAATCTTTAGCTTGTGTCTGAAGGCCAGTAATGAGAGGGACACCTGTACCCAAGTTGGAAGCCACCGTGAAGGGAGTCCTGTCTCACGTAACTGTCCCCACATTTATTTTGGGTGACGCATTCTCAACTAATGCACTATCACAGTGCCTTAACTGCCACATATCTAATGGAACGAACATCCTTTCGTCATAGCAATTCCAAGCCAGCCAACTTCTTCTGGAAGACTCCAGGTATCCAGCCAGTTACCAAGAGGACACAGCATGCACAGCACACAGTAGACTATTCAACCTCTTCTTTGTGGGGAAAGAGCACAGACTGGAGACACTGGAATCTGCTTTCCAGCATTTACAATATTTTATAAAGCAAAAGTACTGTTCACCCTTCTACTGTACTTAGAGGAGTGCACAGAGCGATGCTTCCTCTGAACTCATGCGCCCATGCCTGCCATAGTCTCTGAGCCAAGGGTATTTTTGGAAATTGAAAAAGAGGGGGGGAGGATAACTCCCAGCTGGGCCAATTAAAAAAAGATGGCAATGAGCACTTTAACAATGTCTGAAAATGAAAGGGAGGTTCCAGGTGGTCCCAGCTGTTATCAAAGACATTTCTGACGGTGCGGTATCTGAGCTAAATGCTCTCCAACATACCATTCTTCCCTGCCAGCCCGCTACTTAGTCTTCACTTGCATGCCTCAAACTCAGTACAGGAAGTCTGGATGACATCCACAACTTAAACATATTTCTTTTATTTGTCATTACATATTCATCATATTTCCTCCAAGGATCTCAGGATTAGCTTATTCCAGCTGCACAACAATATATACATAGTAGGTTAGGTCAAAAGGTAGTGATTTGTTTCCTTCTTCCTAGTGAGCTTCATAGTTGCTGCTTTTCTAGGACAAACCATTCTATGTGTTCATGGAATTGTAGAGTTGGAAGGGACCCCGAGGGTCATCTAGTCCAACCTCCTGCAATGCAGGAATCTCAGCTAAAGCATCCATGACAGATGGTCATCCAACCTCTGCTTTAAACCCTTAAAAACCTCCAGGGAAGGAGGACTCCTGAGGGAGTCCATTCCACTGTCAAACAGCTCTTACTGTCAGAAAGTTGTTCCTGATGTTTAGTGAGTGGAGAATCTTCAGAATTTGCTGAACTATACAGTGGTACCTCGGGTTACATACGCTTCAGGTTACATATGCTTCAGGTTACAGACTCCGCTAACCCAGAAATAGTGCTTCAGGTTAAGAACTTTGCTTCAGGATGAGAACAGAAATGGTGCTCCGGCAGCATGGCAGCAGCAGGACGCCCCATTAGCTAAAGTGGTGCTTCAGGTTAAGAACAGTTTCAGGTTAAGTACACACCTCCAAAATGAATTAAGTACTTAACCCGAGATACCACTGTATCTGACTGGGGCTGTTGGGAGTCCAAAAACATCTAGAGGGGCACATGTTCAAAATTCCTGGTGCAGGCAGGTGTGAGCTATTTAGATGGACCAATGATCTGACTTAATACAGTAAGCCCACAACTTACTGTATTTAACTTGTGCACACTCAGCTTTGCACACTGGGCAAAATATTGAAAGAAAGAAAGAGGAAAGAAAGAAAAGGGGGAAAAGGGGGATGGTTGGAAAGACACTGATAATCTCACCCGCCATTGAACCCAATGTGTTTTGACTATAAGTGATGCTGGCTTTAGGCACAATCACTGGAATGTAACCCCTGAATAAAGTTGTTGTTGTTGTTGATGATGATGATGATGATGATTTGTACTCTGCCAGCAAACTGGGCTGCCCCAGCTGCTGGATGGCTTCCAGCATATATAAAAACATAGTAAAACATTAAACCTTAAAAAATTTCCTTATACAGGGCTGCATAAGTTGTGGGCTTACTATGTTCCTATGTTCCTTTGTCCCTAACAATGCAAATACAGAGAGGAAGTCGGTTTCCCAACTAAGGTTGCAGTCCTGAACACACTAACCAGGCAGTAAGCCCCACTGAACATGGCGGGACTAATTTCCAATGAAATGTGTGCAGAAGAGCATTATAAATGCATATAGTTAGGTGTTCTGTTCCACATCCATTTCCATTCCTACTTGGAGAACCACACCATGACCTAAATGTAGCTTAATATTGCTAGTTTAGGAAAGGAACAATGCCAGCATATATATATATATAAACTTCCATGCATCCATAAAATGAACAGGCAATATTCCAAAACACCTCTCTTTTCAGGGAGAGCCATTGTGTGCGCGCGCACGCCTTGGCCATTCTATGATGAAATTCTGAAAAAGCATAAAACAAATATCAAGCTGTTCAAGCATAGTTGGAGTC
This sequence comes from Podarcis raffonei, assembly GCF_027172205.1. Classification (NCBI taxonomy): domain Eukaryota; kingdom Metazoa; phylum Chordata; class Lepidosauria; order Squamata; family Lacertidae; genus Podarcis; species Podarcis raffonei. Next base: position 68,551,959 of record NC_070606.1, read on the forward strand.
AAGATTTCTTCTTTTGAATGTTTCAGGGTTTTACTAACAAGCTACACAATATCGTCCCTGCTCTTGAAACTCTTTGCTCCGAAATCACTTAAGTCAAACTTTGCAATCACAAAATGAGCACGGGCCATCTCTATCAGGGAAACATTTATATTCATAAAATAGCTCTCAACAGCAACAAGTATTGCCAGTATGTGGAGTCTGTGTGTTTGGAATTGATTTTACTTTTCATTCTACTATGTACCCAAACATAGAAGAGGATAGACATAATTTACTTGGGTGATACTGTGACTGTTTTCTGTTCCAATTCCAATTGCCTCCTCTACCCAAATGCTTGCAGCCATAGACAAGGCACCAAACTGAAGCAAGTTCAATCTCCCCATGCTATTCCCTATTCCCTAACAAGCCAGCCTTTGATATTTATTCAATGCCCACATGCTCTTCATATTTCTTCAGCTTAGGGGACTTGAGGACAGGGAAACACACACTGAAAAGATGCAAAGCACAAAAAGTTAAGCTGAACTCTGTTTAGGAACGAGGGGAAATTTTGCTTTGATTTGCATTTGAACATAAACCTACCTAATTCACACCTCCTGAAACCATATGCGAACCTCTCCAACTTTTACAATGGAGTAGTCCAATCAGATAATATGCACATAAAATGTTTATATAAGTGGAAAAGCCCTCCTTTGGGCAGGATTTAAACTCAATAAATGATAAATAAATATAATAGAATAAAAATATATTGTTGAGAATAACATACAAAATATGGCAGAAAGTTGCTTGCAAAAAATGCATATCAAAATGTGTAGATCAGGAGAAACACGAACTATAATGCAGATGAAAATTATTGAAGAGCTTTTAAAAAACAAAACAAAATTACAACCTTATGCGGGAATGTCAATAACAAACTTAAGATTGGGGGAAAAGAGCAACGGGGAGAAACGAAATTGATAGATTAGCCCATCCCTAGATCTGTTATATAAGAAATGCCATAAAGACCCTCTGAGTCTTACCAATCCAGCTAAGGTTGGAATTTGTACAAGTAATGTTATCTAAAGGAGAAACATATGAGGGCAAATTGAGCAACACAGAATGAAAACGATTAAAGCTGAACCTAGAGGCAAAGTACCTTTAAAGGATCAGCCACGCAGTCCTATCTTTGAAGGGCTGGCTCTCTAGATAACTTTGATTATCATAAAACAAATCATAGTATCAGTCAGGTCCCCTCCCCCCCAAAAAGGATACTTTTGGCATCGTTCTGAAACTGTCTCAGCAGCACACGCCGTTTGCATTAACTGTGGGTGTTGGTTCAAAAGGGGCTGATACTTGTAAGAACGGACAAATGCTGGTGAAAGCATCAGTCTTGCATGCCCCAGAAAGCTATATATGAGGGAGAGGGGTGGGTGGGGAAATCAATATTTGCTGCTGAAACTAACAGGGCACCGTTGAATCTATTATTTTACCATATCCAATTATGAAATGATTCATACCAAATATCTCTACAGTATGTCATTTAAATTAGGAAAATATTGATGGAACTGGGGCATTGGCAGAAAAAGCAACAGTTATCCAATATGCATGGTTAATGGGAAATAGCTGCATTTGTTGGGTATAATACATGGGTTTTGTATGCCTCACATTGTGGCATGTGGTAGGTTGTGGGGGGGGGAGGAGTGGAAAAGAATTCTGTTCCATGCTGTGTCCTATTTGGCTATCTAAAAGAGAGAGAGAAGGGCGGGGGTCCTTGCACTTGCATGTACCAGTGGGGTGCGCATGCTTGTACAGTATATGGATGTCAGTACGCACTTTGCCACAAAGAGCCATTAAGGGAGAAATGACGCACTTCCATGATCATTTCCCTTTAGAAAAGAAATTATGTCAAATCTGTAAAACTGCTTTTTTAAATTCAAGTGGAAGGACTTTGAGACTTCTGAACAGACATGAGAAAAATGCAACAGTATGAAGATCTCAGCAACCGTTTGTATATAGAAAGGGGTGTCCTCTTCTGCTTGCACACCTGGAATGCAGATCTCTAGAGTCCATTGCTGGGCCTGAACCTATTAACTGAGAAGGGTACCCCAGGCTACCGAGTGCAAAAATGCAGAGTTTGTCTTTCAGCGGTACTAGATATTTGCAAATATGTTTGGTTTTTTAATCGCTTTCAGTCGTTTGCACTATATGGACAGTGTGCAGTAACAACAAGGAGGCTTTAAAAAGCGTCAGGTGGGTGTGCAGAGAACGTGCACATGACGAAACTACTGGTGCAAAGTCATGTATTTACATAAAGGTAAAACTCAACACAAGGCAGCATAACCAATTTTAAAAATAATTAAGGCTGACTTTCAAATAAGAATTGAAATGGAAAGGGGATGTTTTGATATTGCAGTGGGGGTTATTCATAACTCCACAGCTCTGGGCTGTACTTTGCTTTAGCTTACATCACCATACTTAAATTACTCTTATACAGTGGTATCTCAGGTTACGTATTTAATTCGTTCCGGAGGTCCGTTCTTAACCTGAAACTGTTCTTAACCTGAAGCACCACTTTAGTTAATGGGGCCTCCCACTGCTGCCGTGCCACCAGAGCACGATTTCTGCTCTCATCTTGAAGCAAAGTTCTTAACCCGAGGTACTATTTCTGGGTTAGTGGAGTCTGTAACCTGAAGCATATGTAACCTGAAGCATATGTAACCCAAGGTACCGCTGTACCAGAATTAGAGTTCCATGAACACATCATCTCACTGGATGAGGAACTGGACATGCAAACTGGATGCAGATCCACAACCAGTTGCAACGCGTATGGCAGAGTTGACTAGCCCCATGAGATCCTAGATGAAGATGCATGACATGTGCTTGTAGTGTGAATACAGAACCACATCTGCTGCCACAGCCATGAGCAATACAGCAACTGCATGCAGCTAGCTGCAGATGAGAGAGCCTGGTTCAGAAAAGCATGTGTTTCTATGTGCGAGTTCAGAAACTTAAGGCACCCCAACCTGGTACCCTTCAGATGCTGCGGGACTATAAACTCCCATAGCCACTGGCCATGTTGGCTGGGGATGATGAGAGCTGTGATCCAAAATCATCTGGAGAACACCAGGATGGGCAAGGCTGGTATAAACCTCACTTAGCTTAGCTTTGGCAATCACTCGTAGACAAGTAAGATTGTCTTCCATGAACATGGCCTCAATGGTGTGTCCATAAGTGACTGTGGAGGCCAATTCTGGATCCGAACATCCTTCCACTAAGCTAGGTCTGACTTGCAATAAGGCAAGCCTGTATTCCTCCATTTTCCTCCAATGCCACAAACCAGAGGAAAATGGCCTTCCTCCCTAGAGCTGCCACTGCTGTCCACAGGAAGAAAAAAGCACACCAAGAACTCTGGCCAATATAAATTTCAATAGTGGGAGTGGCCCCTACTCGCAAATCAATAGTCAATTGTAACAAAAACTAATCCATTCAAAAGCATGTATTCTGACAAGGATTACAAACTCAAATAAAGATTACAAACTCAAACTCATAAGGATATGTATAACACAATAATTTGTTACAGTATTAAAAATAAGAGTTTATGAGTAGACATAAGTTCATGTAAGTCCATAGTAAGATTTGACGTGAAGATCTTAGTTTCAATCATTGAGCAGAAGCCAGAAGTCAATTATGGATCAGAAACCAGGACAGGGCCCTGTTTCGATTCATATTCACCTTCATCAGCTGGAAGAAAGCAGCTAACCAATTGACAGGTGGTCCTTGGAGGGACCTAAAGTGGACAAGGAAATGCACCCCCCTAATCTACACACCCCAGCCCTGATCTTAGTCTCCCATCCCTCCCCATCTGCTAATGCCAGCAACGTGTACGGTTTGGATCTGGAAGAAAAAAGAGTGGCTACAGTGATATATCAAGCTGCGGTCATGGAGAAGGCTGAGCTCCCCTTGCCCTCATTCATCTTCTATTCTAAACCTGGGGGGGGGGGACCTCAGGGTCAGGGACCAAATGCACCCACCAAGCTTCTCCATCTGACCCTTGGAACTCTTCCCAGGCCACACCCCTCACTCCAGGCCACACCTCTCATGGACCCTGCTTTGAACACAGAGTTTTGCCTGGCTGGAATGTATCCTTGAACTCTGCTGCAGCCTTTTCTTTGAGAGAGTGTGTGTGTGCAGACGTTTGTAGAAGCTAATCTGCTTTACATTTGTGGTTTGACCATGTCTGAGGCCATGTTGCCCTCAGAAGGTTGCTCAGAAAGAAATGTGGCCCCTCAGGTTGCAAAGGGTTCCCCATCCCTGTTCTAAACCTTGGACCAGCCTAATGCTTTATATGCCATTGAGGTGGCCCCAAGGATGAGGAAGGTGGATAACATCATTCCACAGTTAGGCCAGACTCAGTTATGTTCCCTGTAAAAGAAGGAGGGTGCCTTGCAATGACATCCCACCCCACTTTGAGGGCTGGATTAGGGCCTATGCATGCTTTAGCAACATCTGCTGCTGCATCAGATTGCTTGGCTTTTGGAGTTTTCCCCTCATGCACATCAGCTGCCATAGCAACACTGGCAGATGGGAGGGAGGCCTCTGCCAAAGCCTCTGTGGCTGTTCAGGAGGGATGGACGGATCTGTCAGTTTCGGTTTCTCATTTTCCCAATCTCAAATTCAGTTCCCTTTCTGCAGAAGTTTGTGATTGATTTATTTTTCCAAATCCTCATGAAAATTGATTAGCATTTTAGTTTGAATTTCTCCCAACAGTACATTTTTCGTATGCTGCTGAAATATACTCAGAGTCGCAAAGTGATTTCATGCTCTTTATCCAGCTCATAGTGGTGAGGAGGAATGAATGAATGTCCCCTCAAAGTACCTGCTTTATATACATTATTTACACAATGGGCTGCACATGATTGGCTAATTCCGGAATTCTACTGTAAGCCAATCAGGTTGTGGATTCACTTCTATCTGGAGCATGATTGGGTAGTTCCTGCCAACCAATCATACCGCTGCATTGTTCTAGGACCAATCAGACTGCTGCATTCTGAATCCTATTGTTCTATGACCAATCAGACTGCTGCCTTTTGGATCCTATTGTTCTAGGACCAATCAGACTGCTGCAGTCTGGATCCTATTCAACTCAGTACATAACACCCCTCCCCTCTAAGTTCCAGTCCTGCCCGGGAGGTCACATTCATAGTCCTCAAGGTACGCCGGCGGCCTACGTGTGCGTTGCTGCCTGGGGTGTTCCCTGGTCCGGGGTTCAGGTTCTGGCTCGTGTTCCAAGGATGCTGGCTGTGATGGGGCTGTTTGGTCTGGCGCAACCGGCTCGCTCAGACGTGGTTCTGGTTCCAGTGTCCTTTCGGCCTCACGGGTCCTCTCTGTATTTACTGATTCTGCCTCTCCTGCTGGCCCCTGCTGCTCTATTGGTCCTAGAACAATAGGATCCAAAAGGCAGCAGTCTGATTGGTCCTAGAACAATAGGATTCAGAATGCAGCAGTCTGATTGGCCCTAGAACAATGCAGCGGTATGATTGGGTAGTTCCTGCCAACCAATCATACCGCTGCATTGTTCTAGGACCAATCAGACTGCTGCATTCTGAATCCTATTGTTCTAGGACCAATCAGACTGCTGCCTTTTGGATCCTATTGTTCTAGGACCAATCAGACTGCTGCAGTTGGATCCTATTCAACTCAGTACATAACAGCTGCTTTGACAAATACACAGATTTTTACAAGTTCTTTTTTTTAAATGGCTGAAAGATTGTGGAGAACCGAATCTAAGAAACTAACAGATCCTCCCAACCCCAGACTGGAGGGCACGAGGTTGGAAAAGGCTGCCTTAAGTGTGCTGGCCTTTCAGTCATATAAGCTTGGGTCTTCTCCCTACATCAAATCATGTGTTTCCAAAATGGATTTTTGTGTGTACCCCTGCTAGATAACTTTATTCCCTTGTTATGCTCATTCAATTTCTGCCTTGTATACGCTGCATTCTGAACCTTTTAGCCGGCCTCTATACCTACCCCTAAAGGAAACACTGTATATACAATCCCCAAGTAGCCATGAAGGCAGGTTTCAACTCTAATCAGTGTTAGCAAAACATTTCTTGAATTAGCTGCATGAAAAAGAGTAATGGTGATCCTCAGCACCACCAGCCAACCATATCATTACATTAACCTAATCTAAATAACAACAGCCTAGTTCAGCAACTAAAGCCAGCGGAATAAGGTTTTACTGAGCAGAGCTTTGGGGGAACTTCCAGTTAATGCTAAACAAATATCATAATTTAAAATCACAGCTAAAACAAATCATGTAAGCGAATCCAATTTGGATGCTAATCATTGGTATAAAAAGGGAAATGGCTTCAAATGGGGAAAAACAAACCCCAAACCATGAGGCTTATTACTTGACCGAGCTTGATAAATCCAACACATATAGTCAGATCGGTAGTTCCACTTCTTACAACTGTTTCTCATTGCTGTGATTCTGTTGTTATTAACAAAGAAATTTTAACTGATTCACCTTATGGTGAAGGGAAGAAAAGATAATAAGAATAAGAATAGGAACTATAGAGTTGTACACAAATCATTTTGTGTAAAACCCATGTTGGTTTATAATGTTTAGATGGCACTGCTTAAGTTTTTATTTGATATAAAAAGGACATTATTAACAACAAATGCCCTTCTTAATTATTTTGTATATACAGTGGTACCTCAGGTTTCGGACGTCTCCATTGCCGAATGTTTCGGTTTTCGAACACCAAAAAACTGGAAGTAAATGCTTCTGTTTTCGAACACGCCTTGAAAGTCAAATGCCTTCCGCTGTATTTTTCTCATTTTTCTCAACAAAATTTACAGACCACCCATTGTGCCTCAGTTTTCAAACATTTTGAAAGTTGAACGGTCTTCCAGAATGGATTACGTTAGAAAACCAAGGTACCACTGTATGCCTCTTTTGAATGTATGCATCCATCACCTCACAATGAAATCAATGAAAGGCAGGGGCAGCCTGAGACATATTGTTGCTGGAGGCAAAACACCCTGACACTGCCCTCAACCCCATGATGATGCCCCCCCTCCAGAGATCCAGGCCCCCTTCTCCTCCCTGCCCCCACTGTCACTCTCCCCTTCCTGCCAGCCTTGTCACCAGAACTGTATCCTCACCCACAGCTGTGCCTGTACTGCAACCAACATGTAGCAGCACTGGCTAAGGCAATGGGGCTGTGTTGGTGGCAGGAGCGAAGCACTGGCATGGCTGGCGGGAGCGCAAGGGCAGATGAGGGAGTGGGTCCAGTCTACCACCTGAAGCAAATGGCTTCACCTTGCCCAATGGTCGAGCCACTCCGATGAAAGGGGTACATCTAAAGATAAGATTGTATCCCAGCATGGTGTCGTAAGAAATAGAATAACAGCCATGTGGCCTAACAGGGACCACCATGTTATCTGTGACACAAATATGCCACTAAATGTTCAGTAGTGTGGAGCAGTGGTGTAGTGGTGCAGGGACCGACAAGGACAAACTGCACTTTTTTCATAGCAGGGCCATGCTCTTTGTGAATCCTCTGCATGCCACAAGCTTATGTCAGAGAGAAACCCACTCAGAATGGTAAGCAGAGGAAGGGCTAGCTTACAGTAGCATGCGTGGCTAAGCATTTATACTGTCACTTTTATTTTGAAAAATCCCCAAATCGCTTTGTTATGACCAGTGCTATTTTTCTAGAAAAATAGGTGCCAGAACTCACCATGAACACCTCCCTCAGGCTCTTAGAATGACAATGGTGCCCACCTGAGAGGTGCCGGAACTGAGTTCCAGTTGAAAAAAAGCTCTGGTTGTGACCAACCAAAACATCACAAAATGGCAAGCAAGCATCTGAGTCTGCCCTAACTTTTCATCCAGCTGGATGATAAGCAAAATGGGAGGGAGAGGGGGAAATAACGCTAGATTGGATTTTGAAACTTATAATGTCCCTGCCCTCTAGCTAACAATCTAAAACGACATGAAGCAGATAGGAAGTAGCTTGGGAAGGAAAAGGAAAACAAACCAGAACCATTTTAAATCCAGTGTACTTTCCAATCAATGTGTCTCCTTCATTCAGTTTACAAACAAGGACACAATTTAACCAAAGATGAGCACTTCCAGGTCCCACTGAATTTACTGGTAGAGAACTAAGCAAGTTTTCTCACCAATAATCAGTTAATTCTCCCAGTGAAATCAGAAAGACCAAAAAGACTGGAAGGAGGCTTAAATACAACAACCATCTGTTCTTAACAGAGGTCATGAAAATGTCTGAACATCCATCTAGCAGGCTGAATCGTACAATACACTGAGTGAAGTGGCTGTGAGTATACTTTATTCAGAGTAATCATAACTTTGAATTGCATTAGACTGATCAGGTTTAAGCAAAGCCATTCATTGTATGTAAGGAGAGGAAAATGCTGACCCTAAACATTATGCTGCCATCGAATTAGGGAGGTTTTTGCTGCAATAAATCTTGCTGTGCAGTAGGTACTATGCTGGCAGATGACCCAGTGTTCAAGCTGGGGGTTTTTTGTTTTGTTTTGTTTTTGCTATGACCTGACAACTATAAAAAAAGATATTCTGCATTAATCTCCACCAGATCTCCAGGACCGTTTTCAAACTTAGATGAAACTCTCTCTAATCAAAGTTGACTTTGGGGGAAATGAAATGCACAAGGAAATGACAAGCTAGCAGAAGGCTAACCACTCGAGTGCCCCAGAGGCTGCTTCAAAAGTTCACAGCCAAACCAAGACCTGGGTGTCGACCCCAAATGTCTCTCCTGAAGAGATGTGACCCGGGGTGTGACATCTAGATGACATGGTCAAACTACCTGGAACAGACCGAGCACTTGCATAGATCAAATCTTTGGAATGCTTTTCAATTCCCATGGCTATTAACAAAGACTTTGTAGCTTTCATTTTCGCCAAGCATCTGTCTTGTGCTTGACTTGAAAGGTAACTCCTTCCACCCCCCCACCCCAAAATCCCTTTAGGATGTCTTGTTCCTTTAAAAAAAAAAGTTGCCATGATAAGGTATAATTTAATAAAAGGGGGCAAAAATGACATCTAATGAAAAAAATGTTTGCTTCAAAAGAAATGGAAAAGCGTAAGTCACATAGAGATGTAAAAGTGATACACAGGTGCATAGTGCATATTCCTTCTAATGTCCTTTGTGGATGTTGTAAGCAACAGTTAAAAACAGGCAGGCGAGCTTGGCAAGTTAGTGTGGTCCTGGGAACCTGGTGGAAGCCTGGACTCATGAACTCACCCAGCGTGAATTCTCACTTCACATTTTGTTCTCTTGTACGGACACAAAGTACAAAACAGATAAACAGATGTGAAGGGCACATGTATAAAATTTAGTGCATGTTTCTTTAAAATTTTCAGAAGTGTATGTGTGGAGAGGGGGGGTGCAATGCAATCTGATTCTGAATTTACTTTTTGCACTCTGGCATGGATACCCAAGCACAAAATACATAAGTTGCTCAACAAGTGCAAAGGGCACACATGTATAAAATTTGACGCATGTGCCTTCAAAATGTTCAGAACTGGGGGCCCAATCATTTCTGGAGCACCACTTCTAAGAATTTAAAGAGAAATGCACCCAATTTTACACACATGCACCCTTCACACTTGATGAAAATCTTATGCATTTAGTACTCAGGTACACAACATGCAAAACAAAAATTGGCCCTGAGTGGTCTTGGCTAGTTTCTTGTCTCCCATATTTCATTTCATTTCATTTCATTTTTAATATGGACCAAATTCCTAAATGGAGAACACTCCTGTTTAGAAAGAAGTGGGCAATTCAAAATTAGATAGTCTTCTAATTCAATGTACATGGAATGAAATGCACACCACTCTGGCTGGATCTGGACTTGGGGGTGGGGCACTCAGCACAGTACCATGATGAGCTCTCTCCTACACTGGTGTCCCCCATTGTGGGTTATGGGGCAGGGAGTGTCCTGATCCGACTCTCCTGTGTTCCCCTCAATGTTCCTCATGAAGCATAATTCCAGAGTGTTGTAGGATATTTAGATGCTGACCATGTGGTGGCCCAGCACTGGGGAATGGGGAATTAAAGGAGGGGCAGGCCAGGCATCACAGCAGACCTGTCAGGGCATCGCCCCCGGCCAGTACCTGAGGATTCCACATGGTCACCCTTGACCTGCACACCTCCAATAATTCCAGGTGGTGACCTCAGAATTAAAACAGACATGCATTCTAAAATGTAGCTGAAGTGGTTTGAACATACATTTCTAAAAGAAAAGAAAAGCCTTTGGTTTTGCTTTGTTTGCTTTTGCCTCTATACATTTTGAATGTTGCATTGCAATATTATGATTGCCTAAGACCTTAAATAATAAAATCAACGGGCATTAGCTACATTCCAATTCATTTTGTTTTCAGGTCAAGGATGTGTGTTCAGACAATTTTCACCAGACCTAGAATGTCTGTCTGTCTTCTGCTATGTCATGAAGGGTCACTTTGCTTGTTTTACATACATTCAAACAGTAATTAAATTATCACAGACCATATGTTTCAGATTCCATTGCCATGTAATGCCAACTTCTAGATCCCCTTCCCTTTGCACCCATGTGTATACATACCTGTCAACTGAGGATTACACTTCGTGCATCTGATAGACTCTAGTCTACGAAAGCTGATGCCATAATAAAACTGGTTAGCCTTTAAGGTGCCACAAGGGCTGTTATTGTTTTCGTCTTCACCCCGTCTCTCAGGTTTGTGTGCTATTTGCTACATATGAGTTCTTTGGATGTGGCAATTCTGTTGCACGTGGAGCAAACTTAAGGGAAGCCTCCCTCGCAGCATTTCTGCAAGAAGAAACAAAATAGATGTTCCAACTCAACAATTCATTTACCCTCTTTCTATTCCATTCATTTTGGATGGAACAACTACCCCATGCACATATTTGTTTGTGCATGAAGATGTGCTCTTCTTTAAATGAATGAAGGTACATATTGGAACATACACTGAAGGACCATGAGGTGCAGAATTGGACTGGGGAAACAAGACCATGAAACCCTTGCACATTAAAACTTCAAAAACAGATCAGTCTCATGGTCATTTTTTAATTCAGCACCATGCAACTTGAATTTAAGATTTCATTTGAACCCATACAGTAAAATTTGAGGTTTATCACAGCATTTTTTTCTGGGCCATAACTGTGTCAGGACCTTTTTTCTACAATAATCCTTCTTGAATAACTCACAGAAGGTGTATTAGATGCCATCTAGTCTAACCTGCTGCTCAGTGCAGGTTTTGCAACACAGGATGCATCTACAGCCCTGTTGGATCAATGTGAAAGAAGCAATGCTACATCTAATATATGTGCACAGACAGTCCTTTTTTCCTGGGGGGACGCAGGGGTATGCATACCCCTAAACATTTTGTGAATCTAAGTTTGGCCTCACTGAGGGGCAGTATTTCAATACGAGTAGGAAAATGAGAGTACCCCTAAACAGTTTTTTTTAGAAAAAACCCACTGTGCACAGATATCTATGGTTGCCTCCAGGCTGTCATTATTTTGCAGGAGGGCTTCGAGTACATACCACAAATTTAGATTTACACAATTAAAGTGTATTCAAGCACTCTGTCTCACTCGGGAAACAAACCTACTTTAAAAGAAATGGACTTCTTGTAGTTAGCAAAGTAATGCGAAAATACATTTTAAAATGCCAAATGAACAAATGAGTAATGGGAACAACATATAAATACCACTCAAGCAAATCAGGATGAATGCTCATTGCCTTATATTCATTCCACAACGAAATCAGAAGGAAAGCTCAGTAAAGACTGGGCATAGTCTACTCTCTTGTGCAAGAAACAAGAATGAATTATTTCCTCCGTACTCAGCTTGAGAAAAAACTGAACTATGGAACTCCCTGCCACAGGGATATTGGCCATTCCCAAAGTGGTGTTAGATAGCAATAAAAAATTATGTCCGTATTTGTCAACTGATTAGGCTAATATCCATCTGCCACCATTTTGATGTTGACTCTGCCCATGCACTAGCATTTTGTGACTGGTTGGCTTCAGGGATTTTTAGTCTTCCGAAGTGGACCCTGGGATTAAAAAGTGCGAGAAGCCCAAATTAGATCCTTAGGTGATATATTTATTTACAAAATGCATATTCCAGAAATGTACATATTATGTTCTCAGGATGGCTGACAATGTAGTAAAAAAGTATGCAAGAGAATAATATAAAACATGCAAGCTAATGCATCAAAATTAAAGCAACAAATTAAAGTAGCAAAGCTCATTTAAACCAAACCAAGTTAAAAATGTTTCCATTAGCACATTTTTAAAGCCTAGGAGAACAGAAGAGATTTTGCCTGGTGCTTAATTATAGCAATGAGGTTTCCAGGTTGGCCTCCTTGGAGACAGCTTTCCAAAGGTGAGGAGCCACCACAGAAAAGTCTCTCTCTCTCCCCCGCCCACACTTTATGTTTGTTCAAGGCTCCTATATTTGCCCACTCATGAGATGATTGTTTTATATTGTATAAGCCATCATTTATCCATTATTATCCTATATGTGCCATTTCTGATTTCCCAGGCTTCTTAGAGGCAACTAGCCCACTCCACATAGTCATCTCATCCTGAGGATTTTGGAAGAACAGTATAAAGGTAGCTATGTAACAGAAAAATAAAAATAAACTTTATGCATCACTGCAACCTTATGCTAACTTGAGAATAAGAATTAATTAAATAGGATTACTTCCAAGTAAACACTCATAGGCTCAGGCTGTGCAGCTGAAGATAATTGCCCCCCCCCCATTTGTTCAGCTGATTGCACTTTAACTTCCTTATGAGATTCATTCGTTATCTTTCCAGAGTGATTCATTTGTCATCAGAGATCCTTTTCTAGATCAGCCGCTGTTTACATTGCTTTGGTTTAGCATTCATTTTATTTTATTTTCCATTCCAAGGATATTTTACTGCATGCTCACTGCTAAGACCTTCAGCTATGACCACACACATCCTAAGTTCACTTCCCACATCAGCTGGAGCTCATTGCTGTGTTGAGATGGAATAAATGAATAGAGTGCTTTCAACATATTTGACCAAAGGAGGTGGGAGTAGAAGGAGAGGAGAAGCTAGAAATCCAAAATAGGGAACTAAGCCACAAATAGAAGATGCTGCAGCTGCAATCATTATGGCCCGTTACAGTTGGGAAACCTCATCAAAAACAATAGGACATGCATGTGATGCCCATAGGACTGGCTGCACATCTCTGAATGCCCATTTACCTGTATGTTCATTGCTCACTCTACTCATATATGCCACACTGAACTGAGTTTGGATTTTAGATCATGAATAGGAAATCCAGCTGCCACTTCTGAGGATTTCCTGTTTCTCTGAAGGACGCTGGCTCATTTGCTCATCCCTTTACAAGAAAAAGAACAACTATCTGTTGCAATTCTGTGGTTAGAAAGAAAGCAATTTCTGTACAGGAGTACATTTTATAAAATTTGCAGTGTTTCTCAAGCCATGTAATGTGTACAAAAATGTATATGTTAGGGCAAAGTGTGTATATATTTCAGAAAATAACATACAAGAATGCATGTTATTAGGGGAAATTGTTCTGCAGTGGTGTGTGTGTATTAGGCAAAAGTGCATGCAACATGTGTCTGTTTCAGATAAATTCACACTAAAATGCTGCTGAATTTTCATGTTATGCATATTGTGTGAGACAACAGAAAATGAAGAATTTTGTAGGGAGCCACCTATGGAACAACTAAGTACACAGAAGGCTGGGGCTGATAGCAGGCTCTGGAAGGCCCCAAGTCAGCAAAGGCTGACTTAAAGCTTGATTATGGTGATAAATCAATACATTTTTTTACTTGTGTAACTAGCTAATCAGAATCCATATGTCAACCATAGGGGGGAAAGGCTTTCTGCTTCATCCATACATTCCTCAGTAAGCCACTGCAAGGTTGTTGTTTTTTGTTTTTGACAAAAAGCTTGGGGAGTCTGTAACTTGATTATTTTACAATGTTCACTTGCAATGGAAATAGAAGCCAGGGCCAGCCCAAGACAAAATCCTGCAAGCATTGCTCCCTCTCCCTAGCAGTGAAAACACAAGAATAATATGTTAAAATAGCTTTAGCAATTTGCTACATGAGACCCCAAACCAGAAAATACAACAGAAAATGAGTGCATTATGTAGTCACTTGTGGAACAGTTGTCACAGTGAAAGAAGAGGTGCAGATGTGATGGAGACGCCTCACTCTGTCTCATGGTGGAGCTGGTCCTTGCTGGTCCTGTGGCTTTTCACCCTAGAATAATCTGGAATGGTGGTGTGATGCATTTTTCAAAGAAACTCAGTGCTCAAGAGAAAGGCCAGTCTATCTTGAACTTTTCAGAAGCTCTTTCATGACAAGTGAAAGACCCTCCCTGCTTCGGTTTCTTATAAACCAGAATCTCCATATTTGTTGCTAACTAGGGCAAAGCAAACCCAAAAGCTGTATTCACACGGAAGTGGGTCAGTCAAAAGCCTCTGCATTTCTTCTAACGTAGACATTCTTGCACAGAAGTTTCCTCAAAAAGGATACATTTTTGTATGTTTTTTTCAATAATATGTACATTTTATTTATTTTTGTTTGACACGTTATATGCCACTTAACTACATTTTTGTACATGTTATTTGGCTGGGAAATTGCATTCCAATATTCAGGGAAGTGCACATTTTGAAGGATACCTATATTTCAGATCATATATTGCTCCTTAAAGTATATTAGGTGGGTTTGCTTTTTAAACAGGAACTGAATTGAATTTATCCCTCATTCCTACTATCCAGACACTTAAAACTATGGCCTATTTCACATAGTATGTGATAGGAAACTCAGGTTTGTCCTTGACCTGTATTGATGCAGGTGTTTGTTGCGTTCACGCTTTTCAATTATACATAATACACACAAAAAGTGCAAATACTATTTCTGTGGCTGAGTCCTCACTTGAGAGAGATCTTGTGATTTTAATAACTATGTATCAGGGAGAAATCTGATAACTAATATTTGATAACTAAGATTGTGTTCCAGCTGGCTGAAAGTATACCAACTAAATTACTTTCTACCACCAGATTTTAAAAGGGATTGGTGGATTCAAGCCTTTCCAACTGAAACGGAAGGTGCAATTATGTTGTGGTGGATCTGACAAAGGAATCACTATTTGCAGGACTTGAACCAATGCATTCAAGTTACAAGAAAGGAGATTCTGATGAAACATCAGGAAGAACTTTCTGACTGTAAGAGCTGTTTGACAGTGGAACAGTCTCAGAAGGTTGTGGACTCTCCTTCCTTGGAGGTTCTTAAGCAGAGGGTGCATGACCATCTGGCATGGGTGCTTTAGTTGAGATTTCTGAACTGCACGGGGTTGGACTAGATGACCCTTAGGGTCCCTTCCAACTGTACAATTCTATGATTCTGTGATCACAATACATTTGTTGATCCTTAAGGTGTGATCAGACTCCTCACTGCTTTGTAAACCATTTCTTTTTCAGGTTTCCCAGATGAAACAAAATTGCTAATTTTTCATTGCTCTGACTTGCAACATTGTTTGTCGTTTTACTCTAAATATTTGCCGAATGCAAAACCTAGACCTTTTGCATCTGTGTTCATTATGAATTGTGTGCACTGTCCTGTATGTAATTTGCTCCTGTGTTTCTCTTTGAAAAGGGCCACTGCTTCAGTCAACAGTTGGTAGGAAAAGGAGATGCACATATTTGAAATTGAAAGTTGGTTGATTTAACAAGTAATCTTCCATACTTGGCATTTTGTGAGTGTGTGTGAGAGAGAGAGGAGAGGGCATATAAATAAAAAAAGATGTGAGTGCCCTCTAGCTGATAAAACTGCACTTCACATCATTTTCAGACCCATGAAGCCAATCTCATATTGTAAAGTCTAATTGTTAAATTCTAAAAAATGCTTTTCTACTGGTTTCAATTGGATTTGCTTCCAGATAAGTGTGCTTGGGATCACACCATTAGTGGCAGTAATGCATAAAATTCTATTGAAGGTTGTTGTTTTTAGCTCTGACATTGATAAACCACATTCGCCCATATATGTCTCCACCTTCACTTCAATTTATTATTATTATCATTTTAAAAAAATCTCAGGGTGCTTTCGCTCTAAAGCTCCAGAATTGTGTAAAGGATGTCATAAAAAGGGACATGGGAGCGAAATATTTTCATTCCTTCCTGTTGTCTAAGGAATGTTCTGATGATATCAGGGTCTGCAAAATTCCTCTCCCTTCTCCTCCAACCCTGAATATCTAGTAATTATCTAGTTTTTGCTTAGACAAAAGAAAGGCGCATGCTGAGCTCACACTCCTCTATCCCATCCAACAAAATGTGGCCTTAAATAAAACTCCCGCAAGGAAGAAAAGCTTGTCTACAAGGCACTAGAATACTTTTTTCTTTTTTTAGAAAAAAGACTGAGCAAGTCCATTACTTTTTTGCAATAAAAGCACAATATGCTATAAAATAATTCAAAAGAAACTAAAAAAAAGATTTTGCAGAATGATATATGAAATTTAATTGCTCCTGTAGCTCATGTGTATCACATGAAGGAAGACAGCGCCCCCTGGTGTTCTTCAGAAAAGATGTTCCTACCCACACAGTGCTTAGGTTCTGAAACCAGCCTGACCCAAAACTGATCCAAGTCACTGGGAGAGCAATTGCTGGTAAATGGATGGCACTTGACTGCCATCTTAATATGTTGCTGCATGCTTGGTAAATAATGCACATGATGTCAAAGTGAGATCAAAAGGGAACCGCAGTAAAATTATGCCCAGCTGTGTTGGTTGAGACTGATGGTAACTAAGAAAGTTGCCCTCGCCTATCCAGCTATTGAACTGACTGACTGTCTGGCTGTTTAATAATACCTGTATGCCTTTCCTTTCCTATCCTTCCACTCCATCCTGGAAGATGCTTAGAGAATGGTGTTCAAGTTTGGACACCATCGTTTAACAAGGTAAAGGGACCCCTGACCGTTAGGTCCAGTCGCGGATGACTCTGGGATTGTGGTGCTCATCTCGCTTTGTTGGCTGAGGGAGCCGGCGTACAGCTTCCAGGTCATGTGGCCAGCATGACTAAGCCGCTTCTGGTGAACCAGAGAAGCACATGGAAACACCATTTACCTTCCCGCCGGAGCAGTACCTATTTATCTACTTGCATTTCATGCTTTCAAACTGCTAGGTTGGCAGGAGCAGGGACCTAGCAACGGGAGCTCACCCCATTTCAGGGATTCGAACCACCGACCTTCTGATCGGCAAGCCCTAGGCTCTGTAGTTTAACCCACAGCGCCACCCGTGTCCCTATTGTTTAACAAGGTTATGTACCAATTGCCTCCTTGGTAGTCGTGCCCACTCTGTGGAACACCCTCCCATCAAATGTCAAGGAAATAAGCAACTACCAGACTTTTAGAAAACATCTGAAGGCAGCCCTGTTTAGGGAAGTTTTTAATGCTTGATGTATTTATCATGTTTTTAATACAGTAGTACCTCTGGTTACGTACTTAATTCGTTCCGGAGGTCCGTTCTTAACCTGAAACTGTTCTTAACCTGAAGCACCATTTTAGCTAATGGGGCCTCCTGCTGCTGCCGCGCTGCCAGAGCACAATTTCTGTTCTTATCCTGAAGCAAAGTTCTTAACCCGAGGTAATATTTCTGGGTTAGCAGAGTCTGTAACCTGAAGCATATGTAACCTGAAGCGTATGTAACCCAAGGTACCACTGTATTCTATTGGGAGCTGCCCAGAGTGGCTGGGGAAACCCGGCCAGATGGGTGGGGTATAAATAAATTATTCTTCTTCTTGTTGTTGTTGTTAGCTGCAGGAGGATGAAAAGACTAAAAACCAATATGAAAGAGGAAAGGGAGACAGAATTGGATATATGCAGCTTAATTCTCCACCACCATGCCTAGTTCTGTGCTGGTATGGTGGTAATACAGTTCTCTACTCATGGGAGGGTTATTTTTTTTATTTTAAAAATCTAGCGCTTTACTTTTCAACTGATTCCCCCCCCCCCCAAATTCATAAGTTCAATAGTAACACTGGATAGGTGCCAATTGCAAATATAATATTAGGCCAGCTTTGCACTTTCAAAGTGCTTAGCTTTGCTTACCAAAAAGAGTTGACAGATTGATAGAATCATAGAGTTGGAGGGAACCCTGAGGCTGAGGATCATCTAGTCCAACCCAAATATGTAGCACAATGAACATGCTGCAAATGAAAAACTGCACTATGCAGGTACCCTGATTTGCATAGGAAAGTGTCTGGGTAAATTCCAACTATTTTTAAACGCATGTCACTGCTTCTATCTATACTATGCTAGTGTAACATTTTAACTTGCCAAGTCAAATCAAATGCAAGTAATTTTTTGTAACTGCATTCATGGTCAATGGAAACCATCTTTTGGAGACTCCTTGCAAGGAATATGGAAATAGCAGGCAATTAAGTGTAGTACCTTACAGCCTAAATAAACGCAATTTACTAATTTTGATAAGTGCTCTCTTTCAATCTGAGCACCATCTCCTTTGTTAAATAAAAAAAAAGGTCACTCCCATTGGAATCATGATTATACGCAGGTGGAAGTGGCTTTTAGCCCATACTAGAGCATCCCTCGGGAAAAAGAAAAATCCACACAACTGCCAGCACACGACTTCCATTTCGGAAAACAGAAAGCCAAACACTAATTTTTGTATAACCGGCAACGGCATGAAATGTGACTTTATAGCCAAATTACACGGGCCAATCTCTTCCCTCATAAATGCCAGATGGAATTTTTGGGCACAATCCAGCCAAAGTTCAGTACTTTTATATACCATCAGTTTCAATGGCAGAGTCACACACATGTTTAACTTTAACAGCGAAGTCCTATGCGTGTTTACTCGGAAATAAATTTAAAGCGAGAGCAGTGGGACATTCTCTGAGGAAAACAGGCGTAGGATTTCAGCCTAAAGTCCAATCTGTGCCATTTAGAGTCCTAGGTTAGAAGTAAAGACCCAATTCTCTATGACATTTGAGTCACCTTTGAGTGGGGCTGAAGCCCATCCCAAATGGTTCCAAGCATAGTCAGTCATGTGCTGGAGTAGCTCTGGAGTGAATCCAATGCTGAACTGATTGACCAAACTAGATAGATAGATAGATAGTCTGGTCAATCAGACCTGGTCAATATATATATATATTGAGTCTGGTGTGTGTGTGTGTGTGTGTGTGTGTGTGTGTATGGAATTTGTATGCCACTTTATTGTAAAAACTTCTAAGAGGCTTACATAAAATATACATAATTTTAATTTTATGCATTAAAATTATTGATTAAAGTCTCGTGCCTGCCCTTTCCCCATTTTGCTCCCTGTTCGAAAATCAGCCCTGGCCCAGATTCACCTTCCTCTGCTAGCTACCATTTCATTTCCTCCTGCTCATTTCCTCTTTCCTTTACATTGACTTCAGCTCTGATCATCCACTTCACCCACCTCCTACGTGGCAAAGAGTTCCTGGAAATGCTCGTGTGCCATTTGAAATTGAGCAAGGGCTCACAGCTTGAGCTGGACGTCCTCCAGTGAGGCTCCAGATTTGGGAGCATTGTGGGAAATTTGCATGGTGGCTAAAACTGCCTGGAACTGCTCAGAGTGCCAGGCTTGGGGGTGGGGGGTATGGGGGGGGGGTTAGAGCCGGCATCTGTAAAGGGTCCTGCCAGCTGCCCAAATCTACAAAGTGCTGAAGGCATGTATGGCATTTACCACCAACATATGCTCACAACATACCTTTGTGCTCACCAGCGCCCATGACTGTTATAGACTAATTTCACATCTCCAAACGTGTTTACAGAGTGTTGACTCTACTTACATGATTCAAATGCATGTCCTTTTGTAAGCACCACAAACTGACTATACCTTGATTTATGATTATAAATATATATGGAATTAACTTTATCTCACATGCCAGCAAAGCTAATCCTCCCAGCAGCTGTTCCCACTCAAGTACAAAATGAATATGATTTTAACTACGCCTGGATCTAACCTAATAAATTCTATTGTTTTCCTAAGCACTTCTGCAAATTAAAGTGAACTCTGGGTTGCCATCCAGACACACGTATTGGGCTGAAGTGGCTTTTAGGCATGTAGCCAAATAACTTCCCAATTCCCTAATAGGGTATATAGAACTCTCCCTCTAGAAAATATGTGCATCAAACGTGGAAAAACAAGCTCCTTTCCATTTCCTTTAAGTTTTTTTTTAGAGTTTCCTAGCATTGCCAAAGTGCCTCGGCAGGATTTAACTGTGTGACCTTGTGGCAAAGAAGTGTGCAGCCTCCAAGTCTCCCACCCTGCAGGCCTGTCAACTCCGCCATCAGCAGCTGGCTCCCCCCTTATCCCGTCTGCTCAAAGGTGCATAGTTAGGGGTGGACAAATCTATCTATTTCACTTTCTCATTTTCCAATCTCCACATTTCCCCATCAGCTCATTTTTTTTAAGTCCACATGAGAATTCAGCAGCACTTTAGTGCAAATTTGTCCAAACTTAACATACTTTTGTACACAATTCTACTGAATATAATGCATTTTACCGTATATGTTATTTTCAGTTCACCCTAACATATGCACTTATGTATACATTACGTACTTGCCTGGAGAACTGCAGCACAAAATTATGAGAAAAGCACATTTCTTTTTTTTAAATAAATATTTTTATTAATTTTACAGTACAAAATTATAAAAACGTAACACACACTTTCTCGCAAATATATTCTTTTTGGACTTCCCTCAGCTCTTCTGATAATCCTCTGTTTTAATCATTTCTTACGCATTTCCTGTTTTTATATTGCCTTATATTAATAACCTCTCCTCTCTCCTTTTCCCATTTTTACAATATTTCTAATATTAATTCTTCACAGAGCTTCTTGCAAACCAACAAACGTTGTTTGATCATCGCATATACTTTTCAAATAATCTACAAATTTACTCCAGTCCTCAGTGAACTTCTGGTCCCACCAGAAAAGCCCATTTCAAAGGATGGCTGTGTTTTGGTTCACACATTGTTTTGGGAAGTGCAAATTAGGTAGGTTTGCCTTTAAATAAAAACTGAATACTCCATCCCTATGTTGGCCAGATTTAAATTTTAAGAGGAAAGGAACTTTTGAAAGACTAATGCAATGTTTCCCAAACTTATGATAGCTTAAACTGTTTTGCCTGTTGAATCTTGATTTCGGATTTAGGGTCCACAAAGGTGTTGGAAATGTAATGTTTTAATAAAGATGATGATGATGATGATGATGATGATGATAATAATAATAATAATAATAATAATAATAATAATAATAATTATTATTATTATTATTATTATTATTATTATTATTATTATTATTATTATTTTATATGCCACCCATCTGACTGGCTTGCTCCAGACACTCTGGGTAGCTCCCAACAAAATATTAAAAATAGAAAAAAACATCAACCATTAAAAACTTCTAGAGTTACAATTCCTGGGCAGAACCTTTCATGCAAGTCTGTTGTAAGGTGTTCCTAGTCAAGGGCTGTGGAAACGGTGGTACTCTAGAGGTTATTGTGCAGGACCAGCCCCTGATCACTGCCTATGCTGGCTAGGTCTGATGGGAGTTAAACATTTGGTGGGTTAGCTCCCCATTTCTCTCCTAGTCCAAGCGAGGCTTGATCACCATTGCTCTTCTGTATTTTTACAGTTGGTGTAAATATGTGATTGATTGATTGATTGATTGATTGATTCTTTTTGGCACACCCAGATGTGTCATCAAATTAAGAGGCAGAAAATCCCCAAGACGGCATGGGGAGGGATGGTACCTCAGGTGGGGGACATGTCATGCTCCTTCTGGGGCAGTTTGTCCAGCTTGCACTCAGCTCTCACCTGTGGCTCCTAGAAGCTGTCAACATGTGACTGGCCGCATGCTGGGAACAGCTTCGACTGGCTGGCTGGCTAAACCAGGTGAGGGTAGCCAATGGCTCTCAAACCTTTGGTGAGTTAGGGACTTCCCCTGCATGTGAAGACAGGCTCCAGCAGACTTGAGTGGACAAGACCAATAGGGGGGCCAACAGTCAAGAAGGCAGTTCTTTAGAGGGAAGTGAGGGGCAGATGGGGCATGTCAACCTGGGAAGGTAGCCCATCTCGGGAGAAGGAAAACTCTGATCTTAAACCTTCACTGCCTTCAGGGATATATATCTTCAGGAGAAGAGGGGTGAATGAGTAAACCCTGCACAAATCCAGAGTAGAGTCCCTATGACATTTGGATGGTGTCTTGTATGCCTCCTTCCAGCAACTCCTGCAGCCAAGCTGGTGCCGAACATCTTGCTCTGCTTCCCTTTGGACCACATCAGCGAGACCGAGAGGGAGGGTCTTGTCATCTGGGCAGCCCAGGATCTCCATACACACTGCCCAGGCTTGCACCTTGGGGAGGCCCCCTTGGTTCTGCTAACCCAGCAGTTTGAGTTCACCCTGCCTGGAGGCACACTTTCATTACTTTCATTATTATCATTTTGTGTGTGGGTGTGTGCACATATGTGTTTTTTTGTATGGAATGTTTGGGAGGGAATAAGACGGTAAATAACAAACTAAATATTGATGTATGTAATTTTTATTTCTTAATTATATTAAGTGGTAGTATGGTTGTATTGCTTTTTGTAACATTAAATCACTCAATAAAGATTATTTAAAAAAAAAAAAAAAACAGCAGCAGCTGGAGGGGACTTTGCCCAGCCACGAACTCAGGCATAGGCAAACTCGGCCCTCCAGAAGTTTTGAGACTACAACTCCCATCATCCCTAGCTAACAGGACCAGTGGTCAGGGATGATGGGCATTGTAGTCCCAAAACATCTGGAGGGCTGAGTTTGCCTATGCCTGCGCTAACTCTTAAAACTGAGCCCCACTCGCGTCACAGGGCAGCGTTTGTGCTGCCTTGAGCTGCCATTGCAATAAATCGCGCTAAACCAGGACGAGGTGCCTATCTCGAGCGCCTCCTCTCTCGTGTGACTTTCTCTTCCTCCCACCCTCGCCTCTCCTTCGGCGCTGCTGCTTTTTGCACGCAAGCAAAGCTCCACAGTGCTGGGTGCGGGCGGACTCAAAAGCCTAGCCAACAAACCAGCACCAGCTCTTCAAACCGGCGCTCTCTCTATGGCGCAAGCATAGAGGCCGTTGCCCCATCGGAGCCTAGAGCGGATTGGTCAAACTCCGCTTCCGGATTGCGTTACCTTAGAAACCCGCGGCGCTGCGACCCGGAAGCGCTTGGCGGACCAGTTCCGGGTCGCCGCGCCATGGCTGCGCTAGGAGCGTCGGGGTGCTTGCGGGGCGGGGGGGTCGCCGTGGCTTCGCTGCTCTTGAGGCAGCGGGCGCAGGGACGCCGCGCCGCGTGGGGATGGCGGGGCCTCTGCCAAGGCCCGGAGGCGGGTGAGTCTTTCCCTCGGGGGGCGGATGCAGGCGGACAGGCTGCCCCCCACGTTGGGCGCGGGAGGCGACGCCGCGTTTGAAAGCGCCTCCTGTGGAAATGGCTCACCTGGTTGGGGCTCAAGGGCTGACCAAGGAGGCAGGTGGGCAGGCGGAACTTGCTGCTGCTGCTGGCTTTTGCCGGTTAACGACCCCACCCCAATAAATGGGACGCTTAGGGGAAGGGGCTGGGCTGGCACCGATCTGCTGGGCCTGATCCAGGCATCTTTGTTGTTCTAGCCTGGGAGCTGGCGCAGTGAAAGAAGCATCTTTCCCTCCTCCACTGGCCCACACAAGTGGCAGGGCTCTGGCCAGGACGTTAGGGTTGCAGCCTAAGTCTTTTTTGTAAAACATCCAATATTGCAACCAAAAGTTAGTCCCCATGTGTTTAATGCGACTTACTCTAAGATAAAACATGCATAGGTCATGCCTAGGTTACAGCTGGTAACTTAGTAGCATCGTTATAGTCTCACTTTTCAAAACTGCATTTTAAAAACGGTATTTGAGCTGTTGCTTTCCTGCCAGACCAGAGCTTTCCAAACTTTTCACGTTGGGGGTGCACTTTTTGGACATGCATTACTCCGCCACACAGTAATTTAGTTTTACTAACAAACCAGAGATTAAGCTAACCCCTTATAAGAGATATCATACGACACACTGCAGCTGACGCAGTAACACATTTTGGAAAGCTCTGTGCTAGACCAACCACTTGTTTTTCAGGGGAGAAGAAATCTGATGTTCCAAAACCTTCTTTTACGGATGAAAAAGTTCAGAACTTACTCTTCCAGATGACAGGACTGAATTTGCAGAAAGTCTTTAAGCCAGTAAAACAAGAACTCAACCCCCCAACGTACAAGCTTATGACAGAAGCGCAGCTGGAGGAGGTATATTGCCAGTGTTCAAGAAATAATATATATGGGTTTAAGATATGAATAGAAGACACTTCTGGTTGTTTTTTATTTATTTGCTTTGGCCGTAAGAAGAGTTAGGAAATATAGGCGCTCAAAACATTTATATATTTGTTAAGATGTATATGTTGTGGTTCTAACATACCAAGGTAGTTGCAAAAAACATTTATAATAATTTAAATTATTCAGAGCAATACAATGACAATATAATATACCTTGAGAAATGTATTGCTTATGCAGTGGTAATAATGAGCATGAATGTTGAAATGTTGTAAACAGTAACTGATTCAGAGTAGCCCTGTACAGCAGGAAAAAAATCTCTGTGTCTCATTTTGATCCAGATGGCAATCAAGTACATGAAAATTGATGCAATCTAACTTGAAGTATTCTAATGTGGTCACAACTCTTTAATATCCCAGGCACTTAGTTATGGGGCATGTAAATAAGTATTTCCATGAACTCAGATCAATAATAGTAGGTGCAGCTTGTAAAAAAAAAAAAGTATCTGCTCTTTCATTTGTCACTCATGTTTTCATTAGTATTTTTGAACAATTATCAAATGCTAACATGTTTTGCCAATGAAATGACAACAAATAATAATTTTTGTGTAAAAAATTGTAGTAAGACATGCAAAAATATCTGAAACCTTTGGGTTTAATTGTCACCATTTCAATTTGCATATTTTTGCATGGCTAAACCATTTCTCCCCCTGTCCTTCAAAAACCTATATCTATCAAATATTCACACATTCTTTATGTTAGATGATTTTCCAATATGACATTTTCTGTGCAATTAATTACTCACTTCTTCCTTTTAGGCCACAAAAGCTGCTGTTGAGAAGGCTAAAGAGAGGCTCAAAATGCCTCCTGTATTAAGTGAGCGGGAGCCAATTCATGATGTATTAGCAGAAGACAAGATTCTGGATGGAGTAGAACCTTATAAATATGTATTTACTGACCTAGCATACAGCACCCCCCACCGTGTGAGTCTGTTAGCTACCTTGTAAGAACATCAATGAATTTTACCCACTTTGCAGTTCCACTAATACACACTGTAATCTACAAGGAAATGCACTGTTTTATTGTACACACAGAATCACAACAGCAGCTGCCTCTGGAATCAGGATATGCAGTTTTAGGATAGATAGCTGGGTCTGCTTTTTTGCTGTTTTTTAATACCATTGATGGATTTGAGGAAAGGAAGAATCTTTACCATCCTCCAGCACAGAGGCTTTTTGCTCATGGCATGTTGTGACGCTATATTCTTGGGCTGACCTATACCCTCTTGTAAAGTGGTACTTGATGCTTCTCAAAAAACACTTTCCCCCCATGGACCACTTGAATATTGGCTGAGTCTTGACAGACCACATCACAAATTTGTATTTTGTAATACAAATCCAAACAAAGCTCACATTTAAAGAACTGCAGTCTTGCCTTTTTAATAGGATGGGCCTGTTTTTGTGAGCAAAGATCTGTGAAATGGTAATGTTTGTCAGCTTTATTATCAGATCAGGTGCAGCATCCATCCTGCTTCTTCATTTTGAAGTATGGTGATGTTAGCCTTTTCACAGGCTATCATGGTGGAGATTGCAGACCACAAGTTTAAGAACTTTTGCCCTATCTGATCCCACTTGTCCCTCAAGATACTTCCCATGGGTTCAACAGAGGCCTGAATCATTTTCTTTTGGATGACTGAACAGGGAGGGCTCTGTCTCCCTTACTATAATCTTTCTATTGGAATTAAGTTTACACTTGAACTTATAGAATTCATTGCTACAAGATGCTGTGCCTTTTAGTACAGGTAGATTTAAAATGGATTAGATAAATTCATACAGGATATGCCAATAAAGGGATACTGGGTATAATAGCTAAATGAAACCAAAGAGAATGATTTTCCAGGTGTGTACTGACTAGCCTGTGACCTTTCTAGAGACTATTGGCTGACTGTTGTTGAGAGAACAGCTGGATTAGCAGAACTGAACTAGTAAGGTAACTCCCATACTCCTAGCTTTTTGCTCTTTAAATCCCTTCCAAGCAGCAGTAACATCAGCTTCAGGTAAGCTGAACAAGCATGTTCTGTTTTCGCTGTGCAGAAGACATGATACAATTCACTTTTTCAAATATCTTGATAGGAAGTTACTGAAAAACAGTTGGCCTTTTGAAAGTTTGCACTGTTCCATATCTTAAAGTAAAGAGACGTGATGGAACAGCTGACTACAAGTGCAGCTTACTTCTCTTTTCAATTTCAGGAACGCTTTATTGTAGTTCGAGAAACAAATGGAACATTACGCAAGGCCACTTGGGAGGAACGGGACAGAATGATACAAATATACTTCCCAAAAGAAGGGCGCAAAATTATTCCTCCAGTTCTATTCAAAGAAGAAAACCTTATGGTAAAAGCTAGTATTCAGCCTTGTGCAAAGCAATTAATCTTACTAACATGAGCAATATGAGACAAATATATTTGCCCTACTGCACCTTTGCCATTGTCTCAACTTCCTTACCAGTATCCTTCTTCATGATTTTCTAAATTATCCTTAGGCTATATGGCCTATTTGGAAACTCAGTTCTCTGTTTGCGAAACCATAGTTTAAAAGCTGGGAATGAGCAGTGAAAATACACACTCCATTCTCACTTGTCTTCTGGTTTCCTTCCTGTCTGGGCACTTATTTCCTGGTATAATTAACCTGCAGTTTGCCATTATGTCCAAAACTCATTTAATGAGAGTTTTACTTCCCAGAATCTTAAACCACATTTTGAAGTTGCATTTAAGAATACAGTAATAAACTACCATTCTCAATTTGGGTTATTAGAGCAAACTGCAGTTTAATTACACCAGGATGGGATGAGGAAACACATCCTATCCTTTGCAGCCTATGGGAAGGTGGGAGGACTTGGCTGATAAGGAAGGTACCTCATCAACTTACTGGGAAGGTCACAGGAGGGCCCTGAGACCTGCAACCTTCACAGACCCCAGTAAGCAGCCCTCCATCTTTTAGTGGGGGCACTATGCACTATTTTGTTTTTGCCCATGGACCCCCAGAACAGAGTCCTCATGTAAGTGGTGTAGTATAAAAATCCAATGAAAATGAAGCTGATAAAACTACTTTGAGATCCGGATCTTTGACAGTGCTGGTAATCTTGATAGAATCTATTAAAGAATGGACCCAAAACGTTTGCGCAACTGCAATCGGATGGGAACCCTAAATTATTGCCATTGTTTAGACCTGGACTATTACTGTTATTGAGTCTGTTTTTTTTGATGCAAGATGCTTCATTTATATTTCATTCTTGTTACAATTGTTCCAGACGACGTTTCTTCAAGACCGCCATGAAGAACTCCTTGATCGTTGCCTTGTACAGTTTGAGCCAGATTCACCTGACTATATCAGAGTGAGTTGCCAACATTTGGGCAGCGAGTGTGGGGCTGAGACAGCTTCTGTTTCCAAAGGGGTAGTCATGTTTTTGTTGCAACAGTCTTAACTTTCTGCACAACAAATAAATTTATTATGGCATAAACTTTCATGGGCTGCAGCTGACCAAAGTGTTATCCTATATGCCAGATGACACCACTGTTTACAATCCCCTTCTTACTTGACCCTGTAAGATGGTTGTGTGTATACCTGCAATTCAGGATAACATTACATGCAGATGAAATGGACTTGTCCATGAAAGGTAATGCTATATAATACATTTGTTTAGTCTTTAAGGTGCCCCAAGTCTTTGTTGTTTTTGCTACATACACTTATTCCGGAAACTTACTCGGGAAGCTATTACGACGTTTAAGCATTATTATGTTTCAACTTCTGCACAGGTTCATCAGCGGACGTATGATGATATTGAGAAACATGGAAAATATGATCTGCTGCGTTCAACAAGACACTTTGGAGGAATGGTGTGGTACTTTACAAATAGAAAGAGGATTGATGGATTGCTGATAGACATGCTCCAAAGAGATTTGTAAGTGCTGTTTATTGAGCTAGAGTTATCTAGGTTCTCCATGGCAATATAGAATTTAAAAGTTCATATTTAAGCAGCCTATCTGCTGAGATTAGTTGCACTTGTAAGCATATGTGTTCAGGATCAAAGCACTGGTTGACTTTTATTCAGGAACTGTAGGCTGGGTTCTTAACGATCATTAACATACTTTGAAAAAGTTTGCCATGAGACACTAGTTAATAGTGTTTCCTGTCAATAATAGACTATGCCTAGCTAGCAATTCCTGCAGTTATTGCTTATTTTCATTTCCACCTGTATGGGTAGGATAATTCAGTTCCATTTAATATTATTTATTAAACTTGTATATCACCCTTTATATACCACTCCATACATCTCTGAGTGGTTCACAACATAAAAATACAAGATAAAAAAGAGAAAATACATAATAAAAACAAGAATAATCCCCCCCACATTTTATTATTATTTAATCATCCGAAACATATTTTGCTGTCATCCAGGAATCAATTCAGTTTGAGTAAGGCTGCAGAACATGATTGGAGTGTCAGGGTAAGGTATCAGATTGGATTTTCCTGTGAAGCTGCAGTCCTTTGGAATAATCCCTTTAACTTGGTGGGAAGTAAGACTTCTCCAATATATGTTCATCAGTGATGCTGGATAGTTTGGAGGTACCCAATATTGAAAGGGGGTGATTTATATTGTAAAGGTACGTGTGTGAGTATAGAACGCCCAGAGCAGGTGGTGTGTTGGAGAGGTCTTTCTACGATATAATCCCTACTGCTGGAATGGCTCCTATATGGGTCTGAACCCAAATAGAGACACTACCTGCACAGGTGGCAAGGGTGAAGCTGAGATCAGAAATGAATTCAGCTGGGTAAAAACCCATGTCTTTGAAGATATTTGCTCATAGTGGTGGCTTACATCTGTTAGTAATTCCTCAAAACTTAGTTCTTTTAGCTAGTGAATTTAATAAAACAAGCAGCTAGTTCCAGTTTAATGTGCTTGTGTGGAGTACTAACTGTGATGGTTCCTGGAAAAGCAATTAAGTCTTGAATAACTTCTGTATTTCAGAATCGAGGACGCAGTAAGCTTAGTTACTTTGTATCACATGCTCCATCCTGATTGCCAGTCAGCAAAAGAAGCACAAGAATATGACATACAAGGACTAGATTTAATTAAGGTATACAAATCTTTTATGTGGGCCTCTTTTCATGTGATAGGTACTTATCACAGCAATTTTCCTTTTTTGGAGTTTTGGGACAAGAAATATTGTACACATTTGTGAAAGCAATTCATCCATGGAACAGTTTGTTAAAATGCCAACATTTCATGTAGCTGAAGTTATCTTTAATCAGTGTTAAATAATCCCTATATGGACTAGAGACTGCACAGCTTTTAACTTCATAACCTGTATCCTCCATTTCACAAAATGTAATTTAGAACATAAGGTAGTTTCGTCATTTTGAGGTTACATGCTAGAACCCAACCCTAGTAACACCGTCAAAAGCTTGCTGGCTACCTAATCATTTACATTTTTGTACAGGTTTTTGTGAAGACAGAAACACAGAGAGCTGGATACATTGAACTTGCACTCCAGTCTTATCAAGCAACTACGCCTAGGTCTGCAGCTTCATAAAGAACTTATCAATCCACTGAATATGTCTGTGAGTGGAAGGGTGGTGTAAAATGTATATAGAATTCTGAATAAAATACTTTTTGCTGTATAGCGTATGGGAAGTAGCTTTAGTTAGCTTTCAAAGCACAGTTGGCCTGTTTTGATTAACAGAAATACAGAGAACTTGTCATATCGAATAGTTTTGTGGGTACAATGCTTAGTAATCAAAACATTAAAAGGGAATCTACATTTTAAAAGACATTTATTACAAGGCATGGTCTTCATGTGACAAGAGCTTGGAATAGTATCTAAGGAGTTCTACACAACAGAAATAGATACTGCAATGCGTTTCACAGGTCTAACCCTACTTACTTGATCCAGCTTGCATATAAAAACCAAGCTTCTTTCCACCATGAAGACTGCAGTAAATGAAGTTTAGGGAAAGAAATTTGTAAGAAATTTGGTCATTAAAAAAAATATTCAGTCAGACATCTCTTCATCCAAATTAATATCGGTAGTATCAATATCCTCCAGGTCTAAGTTATCCAAGTCTTCATCCAGCTCCAATAATGCCTGTGGCAGGAAATACATAGAAGAAAATGGCTTACTAAATACCATGCATCTATCATTGCTAAAGAACTACTTACTGGGAACTACTTATTTTATTTCTGCAAATTGAAATGCTCCAACTACTGCTTTTTAGTGATATTGGACTATCCTGCTACCACATTTGCTTATTATAAAACACAGTCCCAAAATTTGGGTATAATAAGCAACTCTGATTTAAACCAATGTACAATCTGTATGTTGAATGAAGAGGAAGAGGACTTGTTTCTGACTTCTTAAAGAACTGTGAAACCTAGAACACTTATCCAAACAGGGCTACTAACACTCTGAGCAATGGTGATTAAGGCAGTTTTAGAGGCTGTATAATAGGACAGTATTTACATTAATATCTAAAATACTACACATTCCACAAGCAGAAGTAAGTTTACCTAGGCAGTAGAGATGAGGATGGGGCAGGGTTTGGTACAGTACAGCAAGTCAGCAGCAAGATTAAAATGAGGTTATTGGCAAAATTGGTTTTATCAAAGATATCCTGTGTTCTGTTGGGATAGTCACTATCTCTGACACAAATATCTGACTGGCTTTGATACAAAGCATTGACAATGAACTGCATCTGAATAAGGACTTCCTGGAGAAGTAGGTTTGCATGCTGATAGAACTACTTTAAGGTTGTATCCACTGCTGTCACACATACAAGAATGGACTTCTGCTCGCACAATGGGACTTCACTGTCTCCTACACACTTTCAATCTGCTTTGGGACTCTGGAGCAGAAGAGGAATGCAAGTCCTGTGGCACAACTGGAAACCTACTTGTGCAACACAGGATTCTGTCCTAAAGAACCAAAACCTAACAAGCTGAATGGAAGAATTCAAGTTTTTATGCAGCTAGGTTCAAACCTGAAACCTATGGCTTTAGCTGACTAGTGTTGGATATTGCCCCTTATCTTGTCATACTCTGGGCATGACTTAAGTCCACTGACTTCAATGGATCTACTGGGAATATGACTAATCTCGGATATCACAAATACCTATCTTGCTAGAAAGAGTTAGGGAACGTTCAGTTTTGCAGTCCAACTTGATCGTGGTGTATAAACACATTAGGGATATGTGGGAGAAAGTTGAAGGAAGCATTCTTTTTAGCACACACTCTGCAAAAAAGCTTCATGTGCCCAAGTTAAGAACACCCATCCTAAACAAAATCTGATTACAGCCAAGAGCATGCAGTAAGAATGTACTGTGATGTACTGATCAGAAATGTAAACAACTACTAAGCACAAGTTTCTATATTCAATTAAGAAGAAATCAATCCAATGGCAAACTTTCCTAAAGAGGTCAGATTAACATTTAGCCACACTCTGGAGAAAGTGTTTTTCTCTCAAGAGCTCTCAAGTACAAATCTGATCTCAAAGGCTGATCTTCACAAGAAACATGTAACATAGGAAAGTGAGCAAAGTGGGGGAAATTGCAGAATGGAGTTAGCTTGTCACTGAATTGTTATATGCAGAGTGGAAATGTAATGGTAGAATTCTAGATTGTCTCACTCCCCAAATGATCTGCCTTTAATGTTCGTACATTGCAAAAGTAACTAAACCAAGCTTAACCTCATGTGCCAGTTTATTACATTGAGGGAGATTTGCTATCACCAATCTTGAATCTAAAGCTCTGCTGACTTACTCTTATTCTTGTAGAAAAACTCTAATTTTTCTACTCTAGCTTGTAGAAACCTCTAATTTTGAAACTTCCAATGACAGTTTGGAACAAGAGAACAAGAGAAATAAGGATTGCTACTGGGATAAGAACCTTCCCAGCTTTAGGGTTTTTCATGGTGCACTTGACGTTTTACCTTTTCATCTTTTATTGTTTCAATTGGGTCCTTCCCTGCAACCGGAGGCACTATCACAGGCTTAGGAACTAGTTCTTCCTCTTCTGAATCCTTATGACGAAAAAGGAAATATTTAAATATTTGATAAGGCTCATATAAGGAAAAACTGGATCCCATTCTTAGGTTGCGTAACCCAAAGAAACAGATTCAGCAAGAAAGCGTGTAATACAAGCCCTACACAAAAGCAAATTCGAGAGAAGGCAGCATATGGAAAGACTATGTACCATTTTATTCCATTAAGACATTGTTCCTACAATCTTACCTATTGCCCTTAGAACCTCTGATCTAATTGACACTCGCCCTGTTCAGATGACATAACAAATAATGACCTGGTCGTGACAAAAATAAACTCTAGTGAGCTACCCATTTTTCTAACACACACTCAATAGGGAAGGAAACTTAAAATGTCTGGTTATATTTAAACAGGTACAGCTTTGCCCTAACCACAGTTAACATACCAGGATCTCAAAGCTAGTTTCAGATCCTTGTTTATTTGAATTAACTTTGGTTGGAACTAACCACAGCTGCACATAGTTAGATGTAATGGGAAACTGCAAAATGTTCAAAACTGATCAAAAGCTTTAAACTTCTATCAGGTTGTTGGAGCACAGCATTCAAACCTGAGCATTCTCATTACAAGAAACTATAGTTT
Source organism: Podarcis raffonei (assembly GCF_027172205.1). Taxonomy (NCBI): domain Eukaryota; kingdom Metazoa; phylum Chordata; class Lepidosauria; order Squamata; family Lacertidae; genus Podarcis; species Podarcis raffonei. The sequence continues at coordinate 68,584,997 of NC_070606.1, forward strand.
ATTGTGACGTGAACCAGGTCTCTCATTCCTGGAATGTGCAACATTTGCTCGCCATTCCTTTCTTACTACCCTTCCTTCTCCCTTGCTCCCAAAATTTAGTCTAGAAGGACAATCTTCTTAGATGTTGTGAAGTATATGTGGATGGCCTCATAAAGCGATAAATAATAAAAAGAAAACTAAGAATTTTGGAGCTGTTGCTCAGGGCTATTTCAAAGTGCTGAAAGCAACTGTGATGGGAAGAAATGCAGCAATGTTCAGGAAGACAACCGATTTATTCAGACACAGAAATCAGGAAAACTGACAGCAACAGAATTAACAGAAGTGCCAATGCTATCCATAACGGTTTCTATATTAAGGTAACATAGTATGAAAAGAACACAATTACACAGCAATTGCTTATCACCAAAGTAAATGTAAAATTTAAAGAGGACGGGCAATCTAAATGGCTCAGTTTTGTTTTTTTTAAACAGTCCATAAAAAGCCACAGGATTTTGAACATTTAGTGGAGATAACTCTTACTCCAGAATTTCAATACCACTGACCTGCAATGCTTCCCCTATTTTTGGTGTGAAACCTTTAGCTTCTTCCAGTATGTTTCGCTCTTCATTTGGCTACCAAAGAAAGAGAATATATCATGTGAGTAGAGACTTCTGCTGACACTAAATAATTCTCAAGGTTGTACCAGATTCTATATGACATTGCTCATAACTTGTATCTACTTACAGTGACTAGGGGATATTTATTGGCTGGCCGCAAATCAGTTTGTGTTGCCTTGATGTATTCTTCAGCAACAAAAGCTTCCTTTAATCCAGGGAACAAGTTTTCATATTCTGTGGGATCGGCCAGCGATTCTGCAGCTTTCTGGTTGACTTTAGAGAGATTTTCTCTCCATAGTTTTACAACCCTATCGATGGAACAGATGGTCATTGCAAGCACCTCCACTATAAGCAAAATATTTTTACAAAACACACACTAACCACTTCAAAGTTACCTTGAAACTTGGCTCGGCAAATATGTCCGTGCTAGGAAAGCAGCTTCTGGTAAGCGTCCGGTTTTAATCAACAGCTCAAGACAACTGTCAAGCCTACAATGGTACATTTAAAGAAAGTCACATTTTCATTTGTTTGGGTTTGGTTAAATAAAACAAAGCAAAAATAAAAGTAAAATCTAGTTTTTAAAATGTACCCATTACTGGAGTATAACACAAATGTGACAATAGTAATAATCAGAGGATTATACTAATATCAAACCATTGTGTTCAACGTTACTGGCAATGTGGTTTTAAAGGCTAAGGAATGTCTAATGCCCTGATCCTATGAAGCAACTACATAGGATCAGGCATAAAGCTGCTAAGGTTTCTTAGAGGAAACAGGTTATTCTCTTATACCATTTTGGCTGTGAGTCCTGGAAGACCTGCTCCCTGCCTTGCAGGCCTTTTTCCACCTGGACTGGGACCTTGCACCCATAGCCTTTCCCATGTCCATTTAAGTCATAATCCATTTTATTGTCTTTCCAATGCTGGCTCTCTCAAAATTAAAGGATCTCATTGACCACCTTTCCTTGTTGGTTTCCATCCTCCCCCCCCCCTCTGTTTCAGGTACTTACTAATAACTTTATAAGTAATAATAATAATTTTTAAACTGCCCACTACTACTGCCATTTGTTCCTGGTTTCTTCTAATCAGCTGCTAACTCAGACAGTTGCAAAGCCTTTGGCTGCTCTGCAGAATGACCAGAGGTCAGATCTTTTGTCAGTCAACACAACTCAGCTGTCTGAGCCAGCAGCAGCAGAAAAAGATTACTACTGCTGAGTGATTCAGAAAGCACTGTAAATCTGGGAAAGAAGAACTAATGCCAAAGCAATTTGGGGGCAGTTCTCTGCAGAAACAAGTCAAGTGCATCAGTAGGAAACCACATCAGCAAAATAAAATGATGATGATGATATCACGACCAAAAATTTGCCAAGGGTGTGTGTGCATTCAGGGCCCACATAAAAGTTTGGGGATTAGCCACCCCTAGTATAGATGAGAGATTATTTGTTACTTACTTTCCTTGCAGGAAGTAGCTCATAAATGCAACATTGTTCTTCCCATCTTTTTCTGCCCCTTCAGCCAGCTTGTTCACCATGCTAGTATTTCCTGAAGCTGTGGCCAACAGCAGTAAGCCACCGTAGTCTTGCGCATGGTGCAGACACTCTTGGGCAAGGCCAAACTGGCATTTACTGATAGCAAGCTCAGCCAGCTGCTTCCACTTCTGCTCAGACTGCGTAAACAGAGAACAATTCCACATCAGCCATGTTTGACATTGTTCTGAAGCCTATTCAGACTAAATTTAGCCCAGTTAGGTTTTTTATCTCAGCTTTCTCATCTATAGTTCCCCACTTGCACTGAATGTTTCATTCAAGGCACACGGTCATGCCTTAAGAGAAGATACTTATTGCACTATTTGGACACCCAAGAACTATGGGTATGCCTCTTCTAAAAATTAACTCTTGGTTAGCCCACAGTAAACTTCTCACTGCCCAGATCACCCTCAGTATTTTCAAACTATGCTCTGTAAACCAAAAACTATGAACCTGGATAGATCTTGAGACTATCCTAGACATGTGGACTATCTTATACCACTGAAACATCATTAGAGCAATCTAGTCAGACACTCCAGATAAGCAGCAAGACAGAAAATATATTTTAAAAAACACTTGAATTAAGCTGCTTGCTGCTGTCAAAATCTGGGGAAAGCTATCTTGCTCTCACTTCAGCATTACAGACAGAGATCATGTCAAATAATCTTGTTTAATGCTTTACAATAATATAAAAATCAGGAATTCTAGAACTTCAGTGGGCAATCAGTATTTTGCACAGATTCCATTAAATTCAGTTCAGCCTTGACACTAAACAACCAGGTGGACGTTGCACCTTTATTGTTGGCATCCATTTGTCTCAAGAGACAACGGAAGAATGCACCTTTGAGGGTAAAGTCAAACCACTGGAGAGTTACAGCACCTGCTGTGGCTGCGGAGACTAATACAGGAGAGACATGTTTTACTGCAGGTGGGGCAGGTGAAGGTATTTCGTTTTGCTGCTACAGGTGGACCTTTATAGCCAAAACATTTCTTTCATAAGAGACTATTCTTCTGCATCTTAACATGGACATTGGTAATTCCTCCTTTGTTTCTAAAATGGTGTCGGCATACCTCTGCTTCCACTGCAAGCTGATATGCAATTTTAAGTTCACCAAGCTGAAGAGCAAGCTCAAAGCGGTGTTCTGGGTCTGTGGATACTGCGAGTGCTTGCTGTTTGAAGCCCTGAATATTACAATAATAAAAAAAGACATTAGTGAAGGAATCTTCTTAGCAAACCACAGCAAAAATTGATACACAAATACATCTCCCTTTTTATACAAGTCAAAAACACACACACCATGATTATTTACCTTGTATTTAAGAGCATTTAAGGGCCTAATAGATATGTCCACCCCTGCCAAATTAGATTTGCAGCCATTTCCAATTCCAGTATTTTAATCTATATTTGTTTACCAAAGATTCGTTTGACAGAATGTGTCAAATGTTTTCACCTGCTTCTCAAGGAAGTGTGCAACTCTGGTCCTCTGTTCCTTTGGAATTGTGGGAAGAACTTTGTCAGCCATACTGAAGTCTCTCCTCATCACGGCAGTTTGATACTCTAGCACAGAGACTAGCAAGGAGTAACTCACTATGTTCAGTTCTTTGTCACCAAGGTAAAGCCTGTTGTCTTTGGGGATATATCCAAGTAAATACATTGTCCTTTAAGGAAAGGGGGTGGGAGAGAGAGGTTGCATTCATTAGAATAACTTCAGTCCGAGAAATCATCTGGCAGAGCGATCCTAATGAGGAGCAAGAAATAGCCTAGTGGCAGTTGAACCACCGCATCCCAAGCTCCACTGGCTCCACTGGCTGGGGAAGATGGTGGTGGGCTGGTTCTTCAGTATATTTAGTGCATCAGATCCTGGCTGGTGTAGCAGAGAGGCACAAGGACCCAACTGGGATGCTTTGCTTTCCACTGCTGATGGAACAACAGCTGGCAGCAGCTTTCTACTAGCATGGGCAATAGCAATGGTCTTACAACTACCAGCACTCCTGCTGGCCAGAAGAGAGCCATTAACACACCATCCTGACCTGCATTCCCCTAGCCATCAACACCACAGTCCTTAAGATTGCACGTTGAATTATCAGGAAATTATGTAATTCACTTGAATTAAACTGATATGCTAAAGATAGTGAGTCTCTATCAAACTGTGAGTATGCTGAGGTACAGAAACTCCAGATCAGTGAGGAGACCCACCCCACCTCAAAGGAATTTTATTTCTGAAACTCTTCCATTTCCTTAAGTAGTAACACACTGGAGATAACAGCAGTGACGGATAGGAAGAATTTATGGCTTAGCACAAGTATAGAGAAACTTTGGCCCTCCAGATGTTGCTGAACTACAACTCCTATCATCCCTGGCCATTGACCGTGCTTGCCAGGGCTGCTAGGAGTTGTAGTTCAGCAATGCCTAGAGGGCCACACCTAGCTTAGTATGTGATCTTAAAGTTTAGCCCACACCTGGATTAGTGCTGTATCTGAAAGACAAAAGAATCTTCAAGAAGCAGGTTGCGTGGGCAACACAAAAGCTACGCTGCTGGAGCATCCCACAGTCAGATTTACACTCTAAATAGCTTCTTGCTTAAGGACCACATTTCTGCCCATCACTGGCACAGTAATTACTTCTTGCCACAGAACTCTGCTCAATGTGCACTGAACTATTAAAGAAGTAGAACATGCTACACTTAATAGCAATAATTTCATATCTTACGTTGCCAAACCTTTATTAGGCATTACAAATATAGGCGATCATAAAACCTCCATATAGAAAATTTTAAAATATATGCAAATAAACTTATCAACTATATATATGCAAATATCAACATATCAATTAGAACTATATCTGATGAATAGCTGGACACTCACCGGTCCAAATGTGCAATGGTGACGATTTCTCCTCCAACATAGTAGTTCAGTCTGTTCACAGAACTGGTATAAATAAAACAGTCGCCTACCCACAACCCCGTTTTCACAATCTCTTGGATTTCACCAAGGACCTGGAGGAACAAAGGTGTTTAGGCTTAGGACAATCTTGTTTACTAAACTCTCCACAGGCACTGGGTCCATTAAAAAAGTTTAGTTATATAAATGGGTCAACTCCACAGGCTTAGTGATGAAGAGTCCCATATTAATGGAAGCTCAGCTTAAATATTTGATGCACCAAAAAAACCTCTTCTACTACAACACAGATAAGATTAACAAAAGTTCAAATTCCCTATTCACCACAGTTCTCTTAGTAGTGGGATATGGTACAAGAAGTTCCATGTGACATATATGTACATAGTAGCCTAATGATCTTTTAAAATCCAACAGAACAAAGTTCATTCAGTAACTTTGTTGTCAACAAAATATTCTGAACCAGGAATGTGACCTTCCAGCTATTTTTGGATTCCAAACTCCCATTAAGTTTAGCCAGCATGGCCAATGGTCAGAATGACAGGAGCTGGAGTCCAACAACATCTGGAGGGCCACAGGATCCCCAGCCCTGCTCTATACAGATCAAGACAGCTGTAAGATTCATATTTACATGAAGTTGTAAGATTCATATTTACATCTTAATATGGTTCCCTTGCTGCTAATGTTTAGGAGAACAACTAAAAAATTTTTTTCAATTAGGCTTTAGAGCCCTCGTAAGTATTTAGGCTGCTATCATGTTATATTGTATTATATTGTCTATTGTACATAATTTTACACTGTTTTTATTTTTATTGTATATCACTTTGATTTCCTTAGAGAAAACAGGATCTAAATGATTTAAAATGACCATGTGTCCCCCAAAGCTAATCTTCCAAGTCAATCCATCTTGTCAATTTCCACATTCTCCTTATATCACATGGCTAGTCTGTTAGTTGACAGCAGTATAAATGGTTTAAAAGACAGAATCAGATCCAAAACGCCTATTAATCATTAAGTGTAGTTACCTCAAAGGCATCTTCAATGCCATCTTCAGTGACTCCCTCGTGTGTCTCTTGGGCTGTTGCAACTTTTTCAGAAAGGTACTTCAGAATGAAGAAAGATTCTTCAGTGGCTATGCAGACGAGCTCACCAGAGTCAGACCAGAAAATCTACATCAAAACAATGCAATAACCTTTAAGGTTTGGGCTCTGATTAGAAGACAAATTAAGCCTATTGTGGCACCAAAAGAGATAGAGCACACTAGTTTTGTTTTAAGACTCCGAAAGTTTCAGAATTAACAGCAGCTGACCTAGAAAGGTGAGCTTTAATTAATCAGCAAGTTGCAACTGGAACAAAACTCACATGTTTGGGCTGGATTTCAATTCTGCGTATCAATTCTGTATTTTCCCAGTCGTAAAATGCCAGGCCATTGACAGATCGGACACCCAGCAAGAAACCGCCGTAGATACCTTCAGGGGACGAAAGCAGAAGAAATTAGAAGCTTTCTGGACAGTGTTTAAAACTAGTTAAGATGGGGACAAAAGATAAAATGTATAACGTGCCTTCTGCTCCAAAGTCAGGTTTAAAAGACTTCTTCTCTTTGAAGTTTTTAAATATCTTGACACTGCTGTTGCTTTCCCTGATTGCATACCTGCACACAAACAAAAGATTTCAGTAGAACCAAGCTCTTATTCAGCAAGATTAACAAACAAGGCCAGGAGCAGTCAATACTAGGCACACTGGCCATATAGATCCTGCCAATGTTCTCTTGCAGACTTGTATAGACAGGTTATTCCCCTTTTACCAAAACAGCTGTGAAAGGACGGCTGGAATAAGGCTTGAATTAACTGGATGCAGTCCACAGGCCATGTGTCCTTGCCTCCAACTCGGCTATAAACTGAATTGGGATGCAGCCACTACAAAAACTGTTGGTTGCAAATTTTATATTTCATACTGAATTTTTTTAAAAAACAACAGCAGACCAAAGAGCTATGCAAAGATGATTGCTGTTCATAGTCCAAAACAAAGCGTCATAATATTAAACGAAATGTTAAGATTAAACAAAGTACAAAGGACTTACTCTGAAGAATCATGTGCCCATGCAAACTCCTGAGCAGAACCAAAACTTTTGTTTCTCAGTGCCATAGCTGTGTAAATGATGTATTCACCATCCCCACACACTACTACAAACCTGTAATGCAGTAAAAACAAAAGAAATGTAAATTACAGTATGCAAGGAAGGTTTGTGTAAGACTCAGAAAAGCATGATCAGAAACATACACACATACAATGTCTCTGGTCCTAAACATAATTTAAAATTAATGAACGGGTTTAAGTTTTTATCTTTGGAAATAGAAATCTCTTACCGCCCATTGGGATTGTGCTGAATAGTCTGAGGATATATTTCACAGCTGCCCATATCTTTCACAGCAAGTGGCAGTCGCTCTCCGTCTTTGATTTCAGCATCCCCCATTGCTTTCAGATTAGCTTGCTGAATTTCTGAATGCTTAGCCCAAATGATCTTGCCATTAGCATCCATTGACATGGCTGGCTCTTCACGGCCAAGCTAGCAAGGAAGGAAGCATGAGGAGAGTAGATGTATATAATACTGAATATAACTAATAAACCAATTTGCTTAAAAACCTTTTGACGTTGACAACCAACAGTTAAGTCTCCAATGTGGTATTACAAATAAGACTGGTGTCCTCTGCACTGACCCCATTTAATAAAAATATGCCAAGTAATTATTCTACTAGTGGACATCTAGCACAGTTAAATATTTTCTAAGGCACGTACCTTAACAATGATGCTACCTTCATCATATCCCAGAGCCACATTATTTGATCCTCTCAGGCTCGCCACACACCACACCCTTTCCATGCCATAGTTCAGAGTACTTTCCAAACGGTAAGTGCTTGAATGCCAAATCCGAACAGTTCCTATGCAGTGGCAGAGTTATTGCATTCAGCATTACTTAGATACTTCAAGGGGGGGGGGAGGAACCCAACCCCCATTCATGATTATTAATACACTGTTTCATACCCTGTGCAAAACTGGGTTACATAAAGGACAAAGAATAAAACTACAAAATAAAATGCAACAAATATGTAAACTGCACAAATCACCTAAATACATAAAGGAGCAGAATCATAATGAAATAAAAGAACAAAAGCATCATCAAAAACTTTTCTGAACATTTATGTTTCCGTTGTCCACAGAAAGGCAAGTAGCTGTTGGGCCAGGTGATTCCACATGCGCGGTGCCGTGCCTGAAAAAGCTCTCTATCCTGTTCTCCCCTGCAGGAGAACACAGCAGGATAGAACCAGCACTTTGAACTGGACCCAGAAACAAAGAGATACTCAATAAAACTTGCACAACTGCCCTCTCCAGGTGTTTGTAACCTGTGTACAATACATTGGGGGGGGCACAGGAGCTGTGAGGATGAGAACAATAGATCCACCGCCCCTCAGTTTTCTGTTGCCTTCCATGAGTTGGGAGGGGGCATATTCCGGAGTGGGAAGGCTCCCTTGTACCTGTGGAGGCTCCCTGCACGTTTTACAACTGTGTGGATAACCATCACGTGTGCAGGAGGTTCCCTGCTTCAGACAACTGTCCTCCAATTTGCGGAAGGCATCAAAAATGATGAGGGGGTGTGTGGTTCTAGCAGCACCACCCTTTTTGTTTAAATGACTTACAAATGCCTGAACCTAATTATCATCATAGTTACTGCAGTCCCAATTAGAAGTAACTGCTGCATTTTGAACCATCTGTAGCTTCTGTACATTTTTCAAGAAATACATTAGAGAAGTCCCACAGGGATGTTGCCATAGCATGAATGACTGTGGCCAGGTCTGCCTTCTCCAGTCTTTTTATAAAAGGTAAGTATTTTCCAATCAGAGTATTAAGCATTTGTTTATCACTTCTCAGGCATTTCTAACTGAGAAGAATTTAAATCTGTGCAATGGAAATATCTCTCATGAAACAATTCTACCCTTCTTGCATTTTGTATTTATTTGTAATCATACCCCTTTTAAGCCTTCGTGCTTATTAAAACTCACAGCCTCTAGGCATATTTCACTTTTGTTTACAAAGCTCCTCCAATAAAGGAGCTGTAAATGAAAACTGTTCACAAAGAAACCCATTAACAAGCCTACACTTCGGCTCTGCAACCCATCTATACAAATATAACAGGACTATTTCTAATTGTCTCGAGTTAATTTGTAAGCATCTGAAAGAAGAAAATGCTTATGGCTCATGTCAAGCTTTGGTGAGATGTTAAGTTCTCACTGCTACAGAAACCCCTATAGGAAAATAAAGTGGCACTCTAAAGAGAATTGAGAAATGGTTGAATTTACCATCTTCAGAGCCAGTGATGATGATGGGAAGCTCAGGGTGGAAACTGACACAGGACACATTTTGTGCGTGACCCTCAAGAGTTTGCACACATGTTTTATTCTGCAAAGAGAAAAAAGAAATGAAGCTGTGGATGCAAAGACTTGATAGCACTCTTTAACATATGATAAATGTTGTAAACTATAAAACTGAATGACAGTTATAAAGTACCTAACTAGACCTTTCTGATGATGACAACAACTTTATTATTTATATGCTACCCATCTAACTGGGTTGCCCCAGCCACTCTGGGCGGCTTCCAGCAAAATATAATAATCTTCAACTGAATACGGCCAATGAAAAAAATATTCATATATCTGATTTAAAAAACACAAAACACAAAACCATAACATTTTTGCTTTTCCAATATTATGCAAATAAATGGTATAGGAACAGTAGGACACAACATACCTGATAGTCCCAGATCTTTACTAGGCGGTCATCTGCTCCAGAAATTAGGTACGGCTTATCACCTCCACTGTAGTAATCAATGCAATTTACACCTTTCTCATGGCCTTCCAAAGTGAAGTTGGGTGATGAAGAACCAAGCTGCCACACCTTACAAGAATATGAAAATTATTGGTGACTGGGTCTAATGAAACCCTGGAAGCCCTTTTCAAACTATCACATATCACTATTGGCTAATTTCATGTGTTTAGAACAGAAGACAAAGGGAGCAGTATAATTAGAAGCCTGTGTTAAATCCTGGGGCAGATTTTGTCCCATCCGAATTCTATGTGATGACAATAACCCCTATGATAGGCAGATCAAAAGTTAAACCCAGGGATCACGCTATTTTGAGCACAATCTACACTACAAGTATATCATGTGCACCAACCTTTGTATTGGATGCATACTGGTGCAGATAAATAAAAAAATCTTCCCAGAGTATTAAAATGACTCAAAATACAGTTTATGCTATATCCTCCAAGCAGCTGTTAAGCACCTACAATATAAGAAAAGTATTTCACTTTAAATTTAAAATTCTGATTTTCAAGTAAGAAATCACTCTACCTTGATTGTTCTGTCCAAGGAGGCACTAGCAAACTGATTATTATCCTTAGGATTGATGACAATCTGCATCACATAATGAGTGTGCCCTTCAAACACTTGAGAACAGGACCATTTTTTATCCCAGTCCCACAGCTTAATAAGCATGTCATCTAGGAGGGAGAGAAAAAATACCTTCCATTATGCACTTCACAAGCACCAAAGGGGAAGAAAAATAGTGATAACGTAATACTATTTTTCTTTTGTTTCCCTGAACATCTACCTGAAAAGTTCAATATGGCTGAAAAGCTTATCTTTACAAAATAAAACTTTTCAAGAGTCTACCCATTCTAGTGATATCAAATTTGCAGTGACCTGTTTAGCAGTCCCACTCTCCTCTTTAATATGAAATATGCCAGCGGGACTGCATCATGCCTAAGTGCCATTGCTCTGACAGCGCTCCCTTCCTCTTTTCCCTAGACATAACCTGGCAGAGGGTGTTTCTCTCTGATCCTACCTGGCCCCCCAAAAAGGTTCACAGCTAAGCCCCCTCCCCCCGCCCAAACTACTGTTATATTCAGATGTGCCATAGGAAAGCATCCATTGTTACTCTTTCAGATACTGAATTGCTGCTGTTTGGTCAAGTTTTATTCTTAATCAAATACTTCTATGACTTATTCTTTCTAGAGCATGGATGGGAAATCTGTGGCCCACCAGATGTTGTTGAGGTGCAATTCCCATCTTGATTGACCTTTGGTCATGCTAGCTGGGGTTGATGGGAGTTGAAGGCAAGCAAAATGTAGAAGGCCCCAGTTTTGCATCTCCATAATGAGAGTTTTATGTTGCATAGATATGCATCATCATCATTATTATCAGCAGCAGCATACATTTAAATTCTTTGAGATTTAACTACATCCTACCACAGTGAACTGGATAAATGAATACAGATGCTTAAGAACCATAAATACTTATGTTTTGTAAGAAACTGGGTTTATGTTAAAATGGGACTAGCATATAATGCAAAGATCTGGGGCACTTAAGATATAAGGTAAAGGTAAAGGTACCCCTGCCCGTACGGGCCAGTCTTGACAGACTCTGGGGTTGTGCGCCCATCTCACTTAAGAGGCCGAGGGCCAGCGCTGTCTGGAGACACTTCCGGGTCACGTGGCCAGCGTGACATCGCTGCTCTGGCGAGCCAGAGCCGCACACGGAAACGCCGTTTACCTTCCTGCTAGTAAGCGGTCCCTATTTATCTACTTGCACCCGGGGGTGCTTTCGAACTGCTAGGTTGGCAGGCGCTGGGACCGAACAACAGGAGCGCACCCCGCCGCGTGGATTCGAACCGCCGACCTTTCGATCGGCAAGCCCTACTTAAGATATAGAACAACATAAATAGGAAGACTATGAGACAATAAGCCAGCTAATATGGATCTAGTTCTAATCAGGGATGACTAACCTGTGGCCATCCAGATTCTGCAGAACTACAACTCCCAACAGCCACAACCAGCACGGACAACAGTAGTACAATTATAATTTGGGAACATCTGGACGGCTAAAGTTTTGTCAACCCTGTTCTATAGCTTCCAGTAGGATTCTGCAGCAATCTTGTTACAAGTTCTGGAGTCGCTAAAATATGTTGCTACTTCAAGGAGGTACGCAGCTTACTTTGTTACAAAATTCTAAAGGTGCTGCTAATCAAGAATAATTCATTAAAATAACATGTAGTAATAAAATTAAACTCTTACCACTGCTAGTTAGAATGAAAGGTTGTGTAGGATGCACAGCAATGCAGCGGATATAATCTGAGTGTGCTTCAAACATGTGAACCCTTTCCAAAGTGTTGTAGTTGAAAACCCGAATTTGCATGTCATCCTATGAGAAAAACCCAATAAAAATCAGCTTCTCTATAAATGAAAACTGAATTTCCACTTCCAAATAAAGGGTTGTATTTAATGCTGCCATTCTGCTTGTGCAATAGACTTCTATTTGTGCAATGGAGCTTTCCCTTCTCTCCTCTGTGTCCTACCTATGCACTCTCAAAACCTGCTCCAAAGAGTTGGGGGACACTCTAGAGCAGACTTAGGCGACGTGCAGGGACAGAAGAAAGGGATGTCCCACTGTGTGAATGGAACACAACTTTATTGGTTTTAATCTTAGTTTCTAAGCTTCCCTCATACAGAAAGATACATTTTAAAAATAAAAAAGTAACTTTTAGTATCACTTTGCATATCTTTTAGTGCAGAAATGGGAAAACAACTGGTCCTCCAGTTGTTGCTGAACTATAGTTCTCATCATGCATGACCACTGGTCATGCTGGGTGGGCCTGATGGGAGCTGAAGCCCAACAACATCTGCAAGACCACAGGTTCCCCATCTCTGCTTTAGTGGACTGTATACCTATACTTTTGCTAATATAGCACCTTGTAAATCTCTTTTAAAAATTATCAACCATCCTCAGTCCATAACCTCAGCCGATAAGGTTCCTCTGCAATTAAATTTGCAATTCAAAAATTTCTTACCACTTAAATAAGCTTCTTTTCAAAGAGCAAACCTCTAATTGATTAGTAGCTTCAATGTTCCAAAATAAACAACAAAACATTCTTAGTGAAAGAAGTTTAACTTACGGCTCCTGTAACAACCCAGTTTTTTCTTGCCACAAATTTAGATGCTCTCACTGGTAGGTCACATACTTCAAAAGTCTTCACTAATGTCTGAAAACAAAGTTTACATTTTATGTTAACTTTTATTCATGAAAAAACGCTTTTTAGAAATCTCTTCAGCTGTTTCAGATAGCTGTTTTTCAACTGTCGGAACACGATGGACAATATTCTAGAAACATAAATAAGTTACAAAAGTTACATAAATAAGTTACAAAATGTTTCAAACACTTCATAAATTTAATATTCTTAGGAAAATAAATACACCACACAGTTCAATGCCCTTGAGTGGGGGGAAGGGTCTTAATGTGATACCACAATCCCAATCAAATTCAGAGGACCCTGTGACTTCATAAAACACAAGCAGTCCTGATCACAAATCTCCCCAATCACATTTAATTGGGCCCTAACATCAATAATCATTTTACAACTTTTCACTGAACATATTTTATATCACACATTACCTGTGTTTCATGGTTCCAAACACAGACGCTACCATTGTAAAGGCTAGCCAACATCCATGGCTCCGTGGGATGCAAGTCCACACTCTTCACTCGATCAGATCGCGCTGTTAGCTTACGCTTTATGTCAAGTCGAAGAGGCTAAATAGCAGAAGAATATAATGAGGCTGTTACAAACACATACAATAGCTGGTTAAATATATTTATACTGAAAGAAAATCGGATAGGACCTAAACAGCCAGTCATATTTACATAAGTGGTTCACACTAGCCTGACTGCAACAAACCTATTCATTCATTCATTCATTCATTCATTCATTCCCTTACAGACTGTTCTCTGGAATGACCCAAAGATTTAGTTTATCCAGGCCATGCTAAAAATCAGTAACAGCTGTCAGCTTATTAAAACATTATTGTGAAAAATAACACACATTCATCATGTACCTAGTCCTAGGCTAAGAATTTTGACAATGTGAGAAAATTTCAGATATGAAAGAACAGTTTGGGATGAAATTATACTGCTACAATATTCACAAAAAGTGACACAGATAAAAGAGCATGTTCATGCCCTTTGCACACAGCCCTCTTTTGGCAAGGGTAATAGAAGTACTAGGTATGATTTTAAAAAACAAAAACGTGATGCCCCATTAGTATATACAGTCATGCCTCTGGTTGAAGTTGCTTCAGGTTCAGTGCTTTTGGGTTGCGCTCCATGGCAACCCAGAAGTAACGGAGCGCATTACTTCCGGGTTTTGCCACTCGCAAATGCGCAGATGCTCAAAATAACGTCACGCGCATGCGCAGAAGTGGCGAATCAAGACCCGCGCAGACACAGGTTGTGTTTACTTCAGGATGCGAACGGGGCTCCGGAACGGATCCCATTTGTATCCAGAGGTACCACTGTATACAACCATCCAGGAAAACTCACAGGTCACTCACAAAGCACACTGCATGCATTTGACCCCAGGCTCTTCCAGTTAAAAGCATATAAATCAGGCCTAAGCGAACTCAGCCCTCCAGATGTTTTGGGACTACAACTCCCATCATCCCTAGCTATCAGGACCAGGGGTCAGGGATGATGGGAATTGTAGTCTCAAAACATCTGGAGAGCCGAGTTTTCCTATGCCTGATATAAATCAACAGCAGGCTAAGAAGCTTCTGCTTGTAAAAGTTGGCAGTACTGGGCTAAATGGACCACAGATCTGCCTCTATAACTGGCATTTTTATTATACTGCTTCGATCAAATCTCACACCCCCTTGGATACATCTAAGCTAACCTATTTATACAATTCATAAAACCCAGAAATGTGCAAGCTTACTTTCACCCTCCATTTTTTTTCCAACTCCAACTTCCATAACCCCCAGCCAGCAAGGCTAACGGGATGATGGGAGTTGCAGCAGAACATCTGGAGGGCCACAGATTGGGAAAGACTGTTGTAGACAATGCACTTCCATTTCAGCAGGCATGAAAAGGGACACATACAGGAAGCAACTGTGCCAATACCCTAACCACATGCCTGGCCATAGGGCTACTATCCATACCGCACAGAGCCCTCAGCTCATGATACATACACAGGATCCATAAGAGTGCGAATTACAGCAATGGTTGCAGGCAGTGCTTTTTTCTGGGGGGACACGTACCCCTAAACATTTTGTGAATCAAAGTTTGGTCTCATCGAGGGGCAGTATTTCAATATGTGTAGGAAAATGAGAGTACCCCTAAACATTTTTTTAGAAGAAGAAAAAGCACTGGTTGCCTCCCCTTCACACATCTTCAGATGAGAACAGGCTGGCAGCTGATAAGTGGCCAGGAGAATTTGCCATTTTCAACTGAGCAAATGCTTTCATTGAACCTTCAACCATCACTCGGACCCCACCCCCAATACCTCTTCTATCACCACCAGTCCAGATGCTACTTGTGAATATAAGAAGCACTGGAACAAAGAGGGCCTACACACCACCATGGGCTCCAAAGGGGAGCTGGCTGTGAACTTTGCGCTGCACAACACGAAATATGCAGGCAGTTTGATAAGAGGTAAATTCGCTCAGAGCCTCGGGAGAGGCAGCAATAGCACAGGTACCACCTTCCCCACCCCCACCCCATAATCAAAGCAGGCCGAAACCAGCAGGTGAGCCTTCTCCTGTCAAGGCGCCTCCATGCCGGGAAACACTTCACCTGCCGGATTTCTGCCTGCTGTGCGGCTTAAAAAGACGGGGAATCCTTGGCCCCGCCTGGCAGGCCTCTCTCTCCCCGGTTCCAGCAGCGCCTGCTCCTCCCCACCCACCAAGCCCACTTCCCGGGGAGACACAGCGGGCCTCCTGCCTTCGGGCCCCGCTGCCGTCGCCCCCTCCTCGCCCGGCTCACCATGGCTCTGGCTCACGCAGTCCGGGCTGCGGCCACCGACGCTCTCCGTCTCCCTCACAGCCCAATTCACCGACGTGGAGCTTCCGGCTGCGGCGGTTCCCGCGAGAAGCGGGGAAACAACGCGAGAGCACGAGCCCTTCCGCCTAGTCGCCTTTATTTCTGCCAATGGGTGGAGTGGAAGGGAATGTTCATAGAAGTAGGCAAAAAGGGTAGAGTCATCGCGTATGTCTAGACACACACACACACACACACACACACAGAGACTTATCCGCTTTCTATGGGCTCTCGATGCGGCGCTGTTCGAATGGGGGGAAAACACGCGCGTTTCTACCTCCCGTGAATATTAAGTGGACAATTCGACTTTCCATTAGCTATGAATAGGATTGCTCTGTTAAGGGGAGCCTCGCTGAATTTAACGAAGTGGGATAGCTCAGTTGGTAGAGCATGAGGCTCTTTATCTCAGGGTTGTGGGTTTGAGTCCAACTTTAAGTGAAAGATTCCTGCATTGCAGGGGGTTGGACTAGATGATCTTCGTGGTCCCTACTGAAATATACTCGGAGTCGAGTGTGGATTTCATGCTCTTTATTCAGCTCATAGTAGCGAGGAATGAAAGTTTCCCCCAAATATCTGCTTTATATACACTATTTACACAATGAGCCGCATGTGATTGGCTAATTCTGGGATTCTCCTGTAGGCCAAACAGGTTGCGGATTCACTTCCACCTGGAGCTGGATTGGGTGGCTCCTGCGAACCAATCATACTGCTGCATTGTTCTAGGACCAATCATACTGCTGCATTCTGAATCCTATTGTTCTAGGACCAATCAGACTGCTGCATTTTGGATCCTGTTCAACTCAGTACATAACACCTACCAACTCTAGAAATCTGCGATTCTATCTGCAAGTGTTCTTCCTTTCCCTCCCTCTACCTACATGCCTCAGAATAATCCAGCTGACCTCAATACCACTAAGAAACACAAAATAAGCAATACATGTTTCACTCAGGTGGAAACAATGATGTATACTCTGATAATAAAGGGATCTGGAACAGGGGCATGAAACTGTTACAGTCACACACACATAACCCACTCCCTTGTAACCATCAATTTAGCAGACATTATCAAAACCCATCTAGAAAATAGGCTTTTTGGACCCAAATGTTGGAACACAGAAGTCTTCACCCACATGGCAGGGATCCATCTGTAAATTGTACACTATTGATCCTATTTAGAAAAGACTCAGCTCTTCGTTTAGATATCACTGCTCCACAGTTGTCCATAAGGGCCGTGAACCGATAAGGAACACTCAGCCCCTGCATCCTAGATAGCAGCATAAAAAAAATCATCCCTTCCTCCAAATGTCTTTTCAGAACCTACCGAAGTCATTCCTTTTTTAACAAGTGTTTTAAGTGAGGATTTTTATTCCATGCTGAATCTGTATTGGATTTGATACAGTTTTTAAAAATATCAAATTGTTTTCTTTTTATAAATCTAATTGTTTTATATTTGCTTCCATTGTGGATGATTTTATTGTTAATTTGCTTTGAGGTCTTCTACAGGAAGCAATTCATAAATGGAAATAAATTAATAAATGAATGAATAATAATGAACTCAGGCAATGAGTGCCAACTGCCAACACAAAATGAGCCACCAATACACACACACACACAAACACACACACACAGCCTGATTAAGACTGAGCATACTCAGTCACTACAGAATGGTGAATGTCCTTTGGAAAATGAAAACAGAAAACTGCAGGTAGGAGGGAGAATGGCCTGTTGGAGGAAGGCATAGCAAACTGACCGGAGCTCTGAACAGAAGCACTGTTTTTTGTTTTGTTGTTATTCCACTTGATTACAATAGCCTCTAAGCAGTGTACGAGCAATACAATGAAAATAAAAACCAGTTAAAACTATAAAATATTCCATTGAGAATAATACTGTTATGAGCTGAGGGGGTAGGCTGTATGCCTGAGCCCCCTTCTAATTCCTGGATTAAATTCTTGAAACATCCAGGCTAGCTTCCTGGTGTGGTAAAGGGCCCTCTGAGTATGGCCCATTAAGGTAACAAAGGAACTGGCTCTGTGCCAGACAAAAGTGGGTGGGCCCCGCTTTCTCAACTCACTGGTAATTCGAAAGATAAAAGACATAGTTGAGAGTTGAGGCGTATGTGAGCTAGAAGGTAGAAGCAAGGCTGCAGGCTGGGCAGCTGGGAGACAGAACCATGCCTGATTTCTGCTGTAATCCAAGGCTATGGCTATAGGGGAAGCAAGACCCTCTTGGGCTCTTAATGCTGTGAACCCCTCCATCATAGGCTCAGGTTGTATATATGTGTAAACAAACCATATATCATTCTGAGAAAACCAAACCCTGGGTAACCGCCTGGAGTCTCTGGAATCTCACACAGCTAGGAGATTGGGGAGGCGTGCAGCAATATAAAGTAACATTTTTTGCAGGGCTCTCTTGTCACACCTTAATACGGAATCTAAGAACAGCAGCCAAGATTCTAATCGTTATTCCCTCTGGATGATCCCAACATCCATGCTTCTATCGGTTTAGAAGCAAAACGGGGCTACCCCAAAAATTAATTTAATAGTTTCTGCATACACATGACACGGCCCAGGTACAGAGACACATATAAGTTTTTTTTAACTAGAATAATAACTCATTTATATGTTTTGTTATGTACTGAAGTTCTCACCCTGGGCCAGCAGGGGGATACTGTAGATAGTTATGCAAATGAAGGATTGAAAAGTGACGTTCAGTGATTGGATAGTTTTGTAGGCAAATGAAGGATCGAAAAGTGACATTCAGTGATTGGATAGTTTTAGAAAATGGCAACAACTGCATTGTTCTGGAGCTCTATATAAGCAGGCTGACTGAGCATCTCAGCCTAGTTTTGTTCTGGCATCTGAATAAAGAAGAGCTGTTTAAAGAATTGCTGTGTCATCTGGCATGTTTGCCCACAACTTAACATGTTTGTTTTTAAAGCCTAACAACTTTAAAGTTGGAGTTTAACAACATCTAAAGGACTACAGGTTCCCTATGCCCAATTTAGCAGATTTTAAGTAGGTCCATGCTGGAAGCTTTTGAAGTGGCCTGTGGTAAAGGTGTATGGTACGGGCTCTTAGAATATCCAGGATGTACACATAAACAGTTCTCTCTTATTTGTCCTTTCTGCCACCAGCACAATAATTAATCATTTTCAGGTACATCACATGTATTTGTCATGCCAACTTCACTTGCACACGTTTTAACTATCTGATACAAATGCCTTCTTCATTTTGCAGGGCTATTTAGTTATTAGTCTCCATGTCGTGACTTTCAACTAGTTGGCTAATTGGGATGTTTAGTTCAATGGCATATGTCCTTCAAGAGGCCTGAGCTGAAAGGATATTAATCCACTTCATTAACCCTTATTGAACAGATGGTAACTACTCTCAGATCATCCGAAATCCGTGCTGAATTTAAGCTAGTGATCTAGATGTGACAGGTTGTGTATTGCATTACCCATCTGCTAGGCTATCCCACTGCTTGGCAGAACCTATGAACCAAGCACCCAGGAAACAATAAAATCTAGAATTGCTAGATGCATTGTATTATTTCTGCGCGAAAGAATAATTAGTTTATCACTGACGTACTTTCCTGAGTTGGTTCCTGCTGTCTGTCCTTAACGACATCCGATGATTAGCATTTGGACTTTGAACATGGAAGGTGGTGGAATATAACGTGGAGAATGTGTTACAACAAGATAGCCATTATCATTTGCCAAAGGGCAACATGGCAGCTTGTGGAACAGCAGGGAATTAAAGAAAGCAAACACCATAGAAAAACAATCAGTGTTTCTAACAGGTTGCTTTGTATCTGCTTAAATTTTTAGATTTACTCCTGAAAACACATTTTTACATAGCAAGCTGCCTTATATTGCGTGAAGCTGTTAGTCTACTTAGACCTGTACCATCTACCAATCTGGATAACAGTGAAACACCAAGTTTTCAAGCTTTCTCCGCTCCAGAGCTGGCAGCAACTGAAACTTGACCTTCTGCATGTAAAATAGTGCTTTACCAATGACGCATGGCCCCTTTCCTTGCAGACTTTATTGCACATGTGATCTTCCTGCCAGCTCAGATACTAGCCTTGTTCCCTACAACCAAACAAGGGGATATGTGGAGTCACTTTTGGTCACTTTTGCAGAGTCTATGTACATACTCTAGAGATGCATGTAAGTGCTCTTTGTGTGATCAGGGACTCTGTGATCTTGGTCCAACAATTCCACACGTACACACACATTCAGTAGCTTGTGATCATGTTTCTAAGAGCTGTTATTAAAGGACTTGTCAGACGAGATTGCTACAGACTTCTAAAATCACTACCAAAACAGGCAGCCCAGAAGTCTATGGGACCATTACAAAATAAACAGTTTTCTTTTGAATACACTAGATGAAATCACACTGAACACAGCAACGCTATCCTAGAAATACTTCAATAACTTGCTTGGGGACTGTAACATACACTTCCGTCAAAATCACTGCCAACCAACTGAGCCGCTGCATCAATATGAGTTTTGGTTATTAAAAAATAAAAGAGCACTTTATTTTATCTGTAATCAAGCACTATATGCTTCAAGTTGCAGTAATTAGATTTTGACACTTGAATTGAGTTTTAGAAAGTATAAAAATGAAAAATGCTATGAAACCGCTCTGTAATGGTAGGGCTTTGCATATTCTATTATTAACCAACTTACAGTGATTTAGGAGGTGCAATGAAGCAACAAGCAAATTGGAAACAGCTTGGAAGAGCAGGCTTTAAAAAGCTAGAAGGCAATAGCAACTGCGCTATAGTGACAGCCTGTGTACCACTTCCTGCAGGGCTTGCCCAAGTTTCTTCGCTTGCATATAAGTAACAGAAGTTCCAAAATTGCTGCTATTTAGAAAGAGAATTTGGAATAGATCAGAAAACCACAATGGCCATCCGGATAGAATAATATACTAACACATTGACCCTAAAAAGGAGATACTGTACAGGACAATGCCTTTTCATTTCAATGAAGCTAGAATTATTCCCTACCACATATTGACTCAGCATGTCTGGTGCACATGCAGGGACTGCTGCCAAACCCTCTGTCCATAGTTCATATGGAAAAATGAGGACTAGTGGGATCAAGATGTGTGACACATTCCAGATAAGTTCCTGTAATGTTAAGCCCTTGTGATCCTATAAGGTAGTGGTTTTGAAAGTTTCTGACTTGCTCAGCAGGGAAGCTGGCTCTTATGCCAGGGTGAAGGTTGGTTTGGATTAAACAGAGGTATCCTTCTGCAAAGCTCTCCCATGGGTGCTGGCCAGTGATAGCTAGCAGAAGGCCCTGAAATTGGGCGTTTGGAGGTGGAGAATGGGAGCTGCAATTTGCACGGTGGCTTAACAATCAACCCCTCTTCCCAGGGAACTCTAGGAATTGTGGCTGTGTGGGCGGAATAGAGAACTCCTAGCAACTCTCAGCATCCTCAACAAACCACAGTCCCTGGATTCTTTGTGGGAAGCCGTGAGGGTTCAAAGTGTTATGACACTGCTTTAAATGTATAGTGCAGATAGAGCCCTAATGGCTAGCAACTGGCATTAGAGGCATACTGCCTCCAACAGTGAAAATAGAACATGGCCTTATCCTTCATGGATTGTTCTAATTCTCTTTTAAAGCCATCCACCACCAGACCCTCCAAGTGTTCCTGTTTTCTAGGGATAGTTCCAGATTTACAGAAGCCGTCCCGGTTTCTGATTTGATCCTGGAATGTCTTGTTTTTCTTTAGGACATCCCTATTTTCATTGGAGAAATGTTGGAGGAGATGCACCACTGCATCTCTCTGCCTCTGGGTCCAGGTGAGTGAGTAGGAAGTGACACCTACTGCTCCTTTTTCTTGATCTTGTCTCACACTCTCTAGCCCAGAGAGAGAGTAGGCAAACAGGAAACAATGGCTAGAGGAACAGCAGCAGAGCCAGGGGGCTCTGGTGGGTCAGCTGTGGAGCCCTGGTGATGAGGCGTGGGTGCCAGTGCCAGGCTATTTTGCACCCTAAGCTAACTACTTGCACCCCCCAGGGGGGGAAATTGCTAACTTCAATTTTCAAACACAGATCTCTCATAGGGAAAAAAAAGCACAAAACTTTAAACTGCTAAATTCATTTTAAATTGCAAGAATACCTTTTCTAAATAAGATCAGGATGGGACTAAGATTTAAAATTAAGTTCATTTTTACTTTGTCCAGGGCAGCTGTCTACCAGCTCCATCTGGTACACAGACTGCCTTCTGGCGGTTCTCTCACTGCGAGATGTGATGTTACAGGGGCCTTCTCGGTAGTGGCACCCACCCTGTGGAATGCCCTCCCACCAGATGTCAAGGAAATAAACAACTATTTGACTTTTAGAAGACATCTGAAGGCAGCCCTGTTTAGGGAAGTTTTTAATGTTTGATGTTTTATTGTGCTTTTAATTCTGTTGGGAGCTGCCCAGATGGGTGGCGTATAAATAATAAAATTATTATTACTACTACTATTATTATTATTACTATTGTTATTATTTACAGATCAACTCTACAATGTATCTATTTTGTATATACTTGAACAACAATTCTATCTCGTTTATTAATTACTTCCAAAATGATAAAATTCTTCAAAATATATAATAAAGGTAAAATACTATCAGTAATGCACAAGATATAGCAAAAACTAATCTGTATAAAAGTGTGCCCCTACACTGTGCCCCTCTGAGGTCTGTGCCCTAGGCAGCTGCCTCGTTGGCCTAGTGATAGCCCTGCAGGCTGCAACTGCTGCCCAACAATACTAATCTCCTCCGCCTGCACTCCCCCCCTCCACGCCTTCAGAACCCTGCTAACAAGTAAGTACAGTCAGATCGCAGGCATCTTTTACCTGAAATGAGAGAACCTGTGCTACAGCTTTCAGATTGCATGGTTATCATCCCACGCTTCTATTTGAACGAAAGTTGTATCCTTCTGCTTTAGGGATTGCTCCCGGCTCGGATTTCAGTTCTGCTTCCAATGCTTGAAACTAGCAAAAACATCGCATGCTAAGACGCATATTTTACCATGCATTATTTACAAGGCAGCATATTTACGTAGGAAGATAGCCTTTGGCAATGTTTAGGGATGTTATCAAAACTCTGCAATGAGCAGGTAGGCAGGGAGATGAAAACAGGTACACACTGTAAGGCTCCTATTAGTATGCCGAGGCTCAGTGCCTAGATCCGCTCGTTATTACTGTGATTACATTCACATGAGGTACCATTATATGTATCCCGCTTGACTGGATGCAGGTTTGTGGGACACATACATGCACTTGCTGGGAAACACTTTTAACCGAATAATATCTTCTGTTTAAACTGCAATCGTAAACACACGTAAGTTCCACTGAACACAGTGGAGATGCATTTCTGAGTAAACGTGCATAGGATTGCATTGTAAGACACGTGAGCCTGCTATTTTGGGATAGATAAGATGGTCAGCAGGATCTCTAATGTCTGCATTCTCTTCAGTGGAAAGTAATTAAACAGCTTTCGTTCAGCAAATGCGCAAACGATGCATCTCTTAATGCAGTCCATTCGCAACGCTTCAATAAATCACGGGCTAATGAGCAGGAATGCTCAGTTTGTTTTAATTTATTACATTTTAATCTCATCTTTGTCACCAGAGGCCCAAGTGTCCTGTGGCTGGGAGTACCTTTTACCAGTTTTGTCTGGTTTGCCATCTGCAGCCGTTCATGGCCAGGGATAGCCAGGCTACGGTAGTCCATGCACTGGTAACCTTGAGGCTGGATTACTGTTAGGCGCTCTATGTGGGGCTGCCCTTGGTCTGGTTGGGAAGCTTCAGCTGGTGCCAAATGCTGCAGCCAGATTGCTGATGGGAGCTTCTGCTTGAGACACCATGTTGACACCATTGTTAAAACAGGTAGCAGTAGCTGCCCACCTGCTTCTGAGCCAAGTTCAAGCTTCTTGCATTCATTTACAAAGCCCTGAACAACTCAGATCCAGGAAACCTCAGGTGTCACCTGAACCCTTATATCCCAGCTCAACCACTGAAATAATTTGTAGGAACATCTTTGGTCATACCCTGAGTTGGTGAATCATCATCATCATCATCCATTATTTATACCCCACCCATCTGCCTGGGTTTCCCCAGCCACTCTGGGCAGCTTCCAACAAAATATTAAAATATAATAGTCCGTAAAATATTAAAAGCTTCCCTAAACAGGGCTACCTTCCGATGTTGTCTAAAAGTCTGGTAGTTGATTTTCTCTTTGACATCTGGTGGGAGGGCGTTCCACAGGGCAGGCACCACTACCGAGAAGGCCCTCTGCCTGGTTCCCTGTAACCTCACTTCTTGCAGCGAGGGAACCGCCAGAAGACCCTCGGTGCTGGATTTCAGCATCCAGGCTGAACAATGGGGGTGGAGACGCTCCTTTAGGTATACTGGGCTGAGGCCGTTTAGGGCTTTAAAGGTCAGCACCAGCACTGTGAATTGTGCTCAGAAACGTACTGGGAGCCAATGTAGGTCTTTCAAGACTGGTGTTATGTGGTCTCAGTGGCCACTCCCAGTCACCAGTCTAGCTGCCACATTCTGGATTAGTTGTAGTTTCCAGGTCACCTTCAAAGGTAGCCCCACATAGAGCGCATTGCAGTAGTCCAAGCGAGAGATAACTAGAGCATGCACCACTCTGGCGAGACAGTCCTTGGGCAGATAGGGTCTTAGCCTGCAGACCAGGTGGAGATGGTAGACAGCTGCCCTGGACACAGAATTGACCTGCGCCTCCATGGACAGCTGTGAGTCCAAAATGACTCCCAGGCTGCGCACCTGGTACTTCGGGGCACAGTTACTCCATTCAGGACCAGGGAGTCCTCCACACCTGCCCGCCTCCTGTCCCCCAAAAACAGTACTTCTGTCTTCTCAGGATTCAGCCACAATCTGTTAGCCGCCATCCATCCTCCAACTGCCTCCATACACTCACACAGGACCTCCACCGCCTTCACTGGTTCTGATTTGAAAGAGAGATAGAGCTGGGTATCATCTGCATACTGATGAACATCCAGCCCAAACCCCCTGATGATCTCTCCCAGCGGCTGCATGTAGATGTTGAAAAGCATGGGGGAGAGGACGGAACCTGAGGCACCCCACAAGTGAGAGCCCAGGGGTCTGAACACTTATTCCCCCCCCCCTTTCTGAACACAGCCCAGGAGGAAGGAGCGGAACCACTGTATGACAGTGCCCCCAGCTCCCAGCCCCTCAAGACGGTCCAGAAGGATGTTATGGTTGATGGTATCAAAAGCCGCTGAGAGATCCAGCAGAACTAGGAAACAGCTCTCACCTTTGTCCCTAGCCCACCGGAGATCATCGACCAGTGCAACCAAGGCAGTTTCAGTCCCATGATGAGGCTTGAATCCCGACTGGAAGCTTGTTTGAACAAGAAACCAAGCCTTTAGTGTCATTGGCCTAGTCCTGTGGAACGCCTTGCCACTAGAGATTCAGTGAGCACCTTCTGCACCAACTTTTAAACGCCTGCTGAAAACTTTTTATTCAGCCAGGCCTATGCAGGCAAGTAAGAGTACATCCATCCCGCAAAATGGTCTATTGATGTTTTTAATTTCTTTTTTGCTTTTAGCTTGTTCTTAACTTTTTACGATGTTATTGTTTGGTTTTATATCGACATAAACTTCTGCGATATATTTTTATGATGCAGCGTTACATAAATATTCTTACAAATAAATAATAAATAACTCAGCGGTAGACGAATAGAAAAGGAGAAGAAGCAAGGATCCTTTGCCCTAGTGGAGCTTTTGGGGTCAGCAGTGGGGCATATTCGAAGGGACTTGAAAATGGTTCTTCCTAGGACCCAGCGCAGCTTCTCGGCCGCGGGCAGAAGCACCCACGCGGGCTGCTTCCTCTCCGCTTCTCGCTCCGCCTCCCGCAGCCCAGCCTCGGAAGCAGCCATGAGTTTGGAAGCGATCCGCTACCGCAGGGGATCCCTGCAGATCCTCAACCAGCTCCTGCTGCCCCAGCAGAGCCTCTACGAGGAAATCGGCAGCGTCGAGGACGGCTGGAGAGCCATCCGCGCCATGAAGGTGCTACGACGGGGAAGGGGAAACGCCTAAGGGACCCGAGTGATCTTGGGGCTCCGCGTGCTGCTCCCCGGCTGTGGTCTCGCACCTTTATCAGCTGCACAGCGGGCAGCGGTTCAACAGGAGAAGCTCTTGCCACGTGGAGGGGCAGTGATAGGGGAAAACAACTCCCTTTTGAGTGCCAGCCCGCAGTTTGGGCGGTAGAGCTGCGGGACTGTTTATCATTCGCATAAAGGAACCCCGACAAAGAGTAGCAAGCAGAGGATCCAGAAGTGAAGGCATATGAGCAGGATATTTTTTTTCCCGTATTGTGGGGGGAGGCAAAACATTACTGGTCGAAAAGAATGGGGTTCATCGTGTGCAGAGGTGGATTTTCTTTTAAAAAGGCAGGACACTTGGTTTTCTCCTTTGTGGCCAAAAATAAAGTTTGTAATTCCTGCTTACGCAAAGAGTTCCTTAGTCGCGCATTCAGAGTTGAGCTGATGCAGCTCCTGTTCAAAAAGTCGGTGGCAGGAAACTAGCGTGACAGGCAGGGTTTGTTTCTATTTATAAAGACAGGCCTGAGGAACCTTTGACCTTCCAGATGTTGCCGAACTACAATTTCTTGTTGGGGCCGATGGGAACTACAAAATGGAGTGGGGTGGATGGGAACTGTAGTTCAGCTACATCTGGAGGGCTAAAAGTTATCCATTACCTGGTTTAGAACATGCAATCTCTTCTCCCCCCACTGAAGGTCTGAAGTAAAGCAGGCCAACAAGAACTGACCACATACGATTCTGCTGTTTAACATGCTAATTGCTATCCATGTTCTTTAAATTGTTTTCTCCTAAAGTTCCCATAAGAGGCCATTAAAAATCAGTTCCCTACGGCACATTCTGTGTTAGGAGTGACATAAAAAAATTATCACACGTAATCTACATGCCAGTTGAACTGTGTGCAGCATTGCCATGTGCCTTGTGGAGAAGACACGTGTGTTCAAGTGCACTTCGCACATGCTAGAAGGATCCGTCTCCCAAACGAAAATGCTTTTCAACTGCCTGTTCTGGGGCAGGCTGTAGGTAGCCCTGAGGGACAAATTAAAGTGAATCACAACTCCTCATTTCCTGTGTAGTATGGCGCTTACACTTCAGTTTCCTTTCCCTTAGGTGCGAGGTGCTCCGGCCATCGCCATTGTCGGCTGCCTGAGTCTTGCAGTGGAGCTGCACACAAAAGGAAACGCAGAGCAGACTGTGGGCAGCCTTGAAAAATTTGTGGCAGACTCGCTGCGCTACCTAGAGAGTGCCCGTCCTACTGCTGTCAACATGGCCCGGGCAGCTCAGGAGCTGGGCCACTTTGTTTGCCAGGAGGCCAAGCGTGAAGGGAGCACTGTGGAGAGTTTGCAAGAAAGGTGAGGGCTCAACAGCTTCCCAGTCTCCCCACACCTTTTTTTTTAGGTGAGAACACACAGGTCAATGTAACCTCTTGTCACAGCGTGATCAGCTGGGCGGAAGCCATGTTGGATAAAGACCTGAAAGACAACAGAAGCATCGGGGAGCATGGGGCACGCCACCTCCTGCAGCACGTAGGGAAGGACAAGGTGACTGTCATCACCCACTGCAACACGGGCTCACTGGCCACTGCTGGGTATGGCACTGCGCTTGGTAAGTTATAAATTGATACCTCGGGTTACAGACGCTTCAAGTTACAGACTCCGCTAACCCAGAAATAGTACCTCAGGTTAAGAACTTTACTTCAGGATGAGAACAGAAATCGTGCTCCGGTGGTGCAGCGGCAGCGGGAGGCCCCATTAGCTAAAGTGGTACCTCAGGTTAAGAACAGTTTCAGGTTAAGTATGGACCTCTGGAACGAATTAAGTTCTTAACCCGAGGTACTACTGTAGTTCGGAAGCGTCACCTAAGCTTAAGTTCAAAACACAGGAAAGTGCCCCACAAAAAAAGGTGGGGCACCTTTCCCATGAGTTGTGGTTTCCTCTCCCAACCCTCTCATATTTTTCTCTGGTTCCCCACTGTCCCTCCCCGGCAGATAAAGGAAGGAGCTAGGAATCCTAGCTGCCCTTCTGAAAAAGCAAGGTTGTATATGGAGTGACACCTGGCACCTTCTCCCTAGTGTCAATATTTATGATGTTGCTTGGTAGGTGTCATTCGCTCTCTGCATGCCATGGGTCGTCTGGAGAAGGTCTACTGCACAGAGACGAGGCCGTACAATCAGGGAGCCCGGCTGACTGCTTACGAGCTAAAGTATGAGGAGATCCCTGCATGCCTCATTACGGACAGCATGGTGGCCGCCCTCATGAAGCAGCTCGTTGGTACAGGTGAGCGCTGGTGTGCTTCTCTCTCTCTCTCGTCTAGTTTGGCCCTTAGCATTGCATTTTGGTTTAGCAAGGAAGCTTAATATGTAGCAATCAGGCTGCCTTCTGGAGGTAGTTTTGCTATTGGAACAGCTGTTGGTGGCTCGAGCATCTCTTGAACACGGAGGAAGAACTGGGACAATTTAGCCAATGTGGCACACTGGTTTGAGTGGGGAACCCAAGTCTGAGGACACAGGCCCTCTCAGAGACTCAGGACATTTCCAGCTTTTGAGGCCCTTAAGTCAGTGGCAGCTAGTGTCCTCTGGACTTGGCAGGGCTGCTATAAGGCCACAGGGGTGTGGCCAGTGAGGTCACAGGGGTGTGGCCAAGTTGTTCTGCATTTCTACCCCATCCTCCTTCCTTGTAAACATTCCATGGACACTTAAGCACTGCAATTTTACGATTACTTGGCACTCAACTAAATTGAGAAGTGTCTTACTTTGGTTTAGAAGCGGTGCCTGCTGTCACAGTTGCTCCTCTGCTGAGAGAAAAGTTATGTGGCCTCCACCCGTTCCGATTCTATTTTTTTATCATCTTCCTTTGCAAAGATACAGCGGACACTTAAACATTACAGTTTTATTAATTCTTGGTGCTTAAAAGTGTCCTTCCTTGGTTCAGAAGGGCTACCTGCTGTCAGTGTCTAGAGTGGGCTCATGTCACACTGAATTCCATGGGGATTGCTTTCTCTGTCACCTGTCTTCCAAGGCTAAACATGCCACAGATTGTTAGCATGAGCACTGCTTCACCCATCCTGTAATGGGGAATTCCAAAAGGAATCAAGTGCAGCTTGCAGGTGGGCATTTTTTTAAATGTGTAAGGGGTTTGTCATCCTCTCTTTCTTTTTTTTTACCCCAGCTGTCATTGTGGGAGCAGACAGGGTTGTTGCCAATGGAGACACTGCGAACAAAATCGGCACCTATCAGCTGGCTATTGCTGCAAAGTACCATGGGATCCCCTTCTATGTGGCAGCACCCAGCACCTCATGTGACCTGACCTTGGAACATGGCGGGAAGATCGTTATTGAGGAGAGGCCAAGTGAAGAAGTGACGCACATCAATGGTGTGCGGGTTGCAGCACCAGGTACCGAAGCGTGGGAAGGACATGTGCAAAGAAATGGGTCATTCAGTGGGACATTTCCATCTTCAGTTGCAGTGCTTTAACAGGTAGACACACCAGGCTCTGTACTCCAGTTTTTACAGTAAGCCTAAATGAAAGTCAAGGAAAAGTGGCTCAAGTATCTCAGAATCCAGCAGACAGCTACTTCTCTTTGGCCAGGCATGGCCATCCTGTGACCTTCCCAATGTTAGACTACAACTCCCATCACCCCTTCTTTTTCGAGAGGCAAAAATGCATGGGCTCGTTTGGAAGGAAGAGTGGAATGCAAACGTAACAAATGAATAAATCAAAATAAGCAAGCCTTTCCATTTCCACTCCATCCCCATAATGTTTTGATTTACGTATTTAGGGACTAAACATCTCTGAGTTCTTGTGACAATGTGCCTTTTCTTTTGAGGTGTCTGCATCCTATTTGCAACACTGGGATAATGAAACATAGAAGCAGAGCTTGGGGGCGTTGAGCTAGGACAACCTTTACCATGCTGTTGGACCGACTGTATTCTTTCTGCTTCCTAGGCATTGACGTTTGGAACCCAGCCTTCGATGTCACCCCTCATGAGCTGATAACCGGTGGCATTATCACTGAATTTGGTGTCTTTGCTCCCGCTGAACTTAAAGCAGGACTGACACAGGCAGCGAAGAAAGTCTGAACATGTTGAGCTGGGCTGCTTTCTGAATTTCTGGAGAAGAGTGTGACAAGGATGAATCAGCTGGAGAGATCAGTATTTGAGCTTGGTGGGATATATTCCTAATTCAGCTCTCTGGCTTTGTATTTATACACTTGTCGATAAATACTTGTTACCATTCCGCCAAACCAGTGGGGTCTATGCAAAGGACACATACTTTCCTTGTGTCTTATGCTGCAGATTGGAAAGCCAGATCAGAAGGGTTGTTCGTGTTTCCATCCAGTTACTGTACAGCATCTGTATTAAATAATACAGAGGATGGTTATCCGGATCCTGAGCCATTTGTGGCTCTTTAGATCCTTTGCTTCTGCCTCAGCCAAGAGAGATGTTCCTTTTTTACTGGAGCAGCAAAGAAGAGTTTGAGACTTCTTTCTCACTACACCCTTAGGGCACAACTTAAATCCTTGCATATTCTTTAGCTCCTTCGAAAGAAAGCTGTGAGGTTCCTCTTTGCACAAAAGCAAAATTAATTCATGTGTGAGCTTATCTGCCAAATTGTAGCTAGCTGCTTTGGTTTTGCACTCTGTATTTTGCATATTCCCTTTTTCGCTTTGCAGTGTACCATGCTAAAATAGACTTCCTTTGACACAATGTGAAATTGTACGAATGCTGCATTCTACTATTATTTGGCTAGATTGGTGGGCACTAGGGTATTTGGGGGGGGGGAACACTGTTGATCTGCTTTTCTCTACTGGACTGTGTAGTGCTTTTAAACAGACTCATTCGGTTTTCTAAAAAATACAATAAAAATATTTAAGCTGAATTTTATGTTTTAAACACATGTAAGAAGCATCGTTGAAGGCTTTGTCCTGGAAGGCAGCATATAAATGCCAGGAGTGAAACAAAATAAATTGGGGGGTGGGGGTGGGGAGCCTGGTGTAGGAAGAGGTAAAAGAGTGGAGTGAAAATCCATTTTCTGACAATACCTTCTGTAGTATGCAAGACTTGGTTTTCTGGACCAGACTAAATTTACATCAAATCCAGCACTCTTGTCTTCAAGCTTAGCCCACTAGCTGCCCCTGGGAGGCTTGCAAGCAGGGCAACAGGAGAGTAGCCATGTAACCTTGTTTGGTTGTTTGCTAATTAGAGTGAAATTGTTGCGGAGTTCATATAGGGAACATGAATTATTTGTTTAAAAGAGCTTTTCTGTTTTGTTTTCCTTGTAGGGCACACGGTTATTATTTTATGAAATTTTTAAAGTAATACTATGCAATGTCAAAACATCATTCTCCCCTCCAAAGTTACACTAATATGAATAGGTCTGCTAAGACTTCAGATGGCCTTGTTTAATTATTTCTTCATCGTCTTAATTTAACAATTGTTCCCCTAAAGTCTCACTTGTTTAGTTCTTTGACCCAAGAAGCTGTGATTGTCTGCACAACTGTTCTGTACCCTACTGGTTTTGACTCAGGAAATCTGTACAATACCCCTGTTTCCTGTACTCCCATCTTGAGTACATTTGCATGGCTGAAAAGTCACATTGATTAGCTGTTTATTGCAGAGGAGATGGCAAGCTTGAAAGAGAGTGGCTTGACTCAAGTCCTCTGGTGGATTCATTGCCAAGTTCAGATTTGGCTGTAGGATTTTCTTGAGCTACTTTCAGCAAGACTTACTTTCATGTATGATCAATACACATGATGCAGGAGAGCTGGGAAATGCCATAAAATGGAGAGTTTTGTAACATTTCTACTAAGTTCCTAAAAAGCTATCTAATAGCTGTTCCAGCTGCCAGCTCTTCTTACTCAAAAGATTTTCCATGAATTTTAGAGAAGGCTCTTCAGTAAACCTCAATTTTGATGAATATGATATGAACAGCATAAATAAATTTAGGAAGTTCTTTACTAGGCTAGGTTTCCCCAGCCACTCTGGGGAAGTGGCTTAAAAAAATTAAAAATACATTTAAACAGTCATTATTATTATTATTATTATTATTATTATTATTATTATTAATTTATACCCCACCCACTTCCCCAGCCACTCTGGGCGGCTTTCAAACAAATATTAAAATACAGTAATGCATCAAACATTAAAGGCTTTCCTATACAGGGCTGCCTTCAGATGTCTTCTAAAAGTTTGGTAGTTGTTCTCTTTGACATCTGGTGGGAGGGTGTTCCGCAGGGTGGGCGCCACTACCGAGAAGGCCCTCTGCCTGGTTCCCTGTAACTTGGCTTCTTGCAGTGAGCGAACCGCCAGAAGGCCCTCGGCGCTGGACCTCAGCATCCGGGTAGAACGATGGGGGTGGAGACGCTCCTTCAGATATACTGGACTGAGGCCATTTAGGGCTTTAAAGGTCAGCACCAATACTTTGAATTGTGCTCAGAAACGTACTGGGAGCCAGTGTAGGTCTAAGTTAAGGAAATAATCCTCAGCATGAGAAGATGGAATAAAGCGCACCAATATGAGTTAAGCCATTGTAAAGTCACACCAGGTCCAAATTCTGTGCAGAAGTGAGGCTGCTCCATCTGAAGCCTTGCAAAGGAAAAACACATCTTTAAAACAGTGTTCTGTGTTAGGTCATGTAAGCTAGCTCAATGGTTGCCCCTTCCATGCCTGTTTTGGGAGACTTACACCACCCTTAGCTACTCCAGCATATTATACTCTGGCTGAGTTGGGATTGGGGATTTACCACCAGCTGAGCCAGAGATCTGGTGCATCCTAAGCTCATCCTGCTGGATCTTGCCATAGCGTTGCCTCCTAAGAGTGGTCCAAATCTCTCCTCTGCCATGCCAGATTGCTTTATTCAAGCTGCCATCTCTCAGCTTTAGCACCCATTCCAACGTGGGGATAATAAAACTTTTGAAAGGCAATTGTAGAAACCACTGTGATAGTGTATAGGAAATGCTACTAACATTTAACATATGCTATGAAAATGCTGAGTCGTCTTAGCAGAAATTCAGCAATCTTGCAGCTGTTAAAACCACAGTAGCTATGCCAGAAAGAGAGATGCAAACTTCAGATAGAAAAGAAGGATTTCTGCATGGATGTCAGCCCCATTTTAGGGTCAAATTAGACATGATGCATCTTATGCAATTGGCAATGAATTTTTAAAATTGCAGACATGATGGGGCTCAATTTGGGTAGAGACCCTGACATGATGGTGGTGGGGATTTAATTATTTCAACCCCTCCTGCAGTCCTGTTGAGGTGGGTGCCTACTATCTGCACTGAGAAAAAAAGTTTCCACTGGAGCTCTGCCCTCAATGCAAATAGCAGGGATCGGACCCCAATCCAGTTCAGGAGCTTGGAGGGAGCAAGGGGTTAATTCCCCCAACTCTTCATGCCAGCACCATGATCTGTATAAGGACCCAAGCAATTAACGTTTCAAAAAGCCATTCGTATAATGGTTAATTTCTGTGAATGTCATCGCATCTAGTTTGGCCCCGAGTCTTTCCCTATCATCTGGGCATAAACCATTCATTTAAAATGTTTAACTTGGCCAGGCCGGGCTTTATGATACATAAGGGATTTCATATTCCTAACAAAACGAAGGAGGAAAATAGAGGTCAAAGGAATCTCCGTTTATCGTATAGATGAAAATTGCCTCCGGTAGGTTAAGTTGGCTTGATTGACCATCATTTGCAGCAGCTGCAGATCTGACCTTACGCTTTAAAATTTGTTTCATCAGTTAAATGAACTGGATTTGAAGCTTTACCAGTGTGTGTTATGACTGTTACACAGCTAGTGATCAAATTTGCAATAGCAGCCTGATCTGCACAGCTAAGTTGCATTCGACTGAGTCTAATGATTTTTGTTTCACCAACTCACAGATGGGCTCTTGATGCACTGTGTTCATGAAAAGTCCTAATGTGAAAATTTGCTTTAAGGTCAGGGTAATTTAAATAGTCTGTCAAGAGAAGCTTTTAGAAAACCCAGTGTGTGACTATAATCCACAAGATTTCTCATAAGGCATGCCTTATATTAAGCATTGATTTTGGCACCGTTCCTTCAAGGGGAAAACAGCTCTGTCAGCAGTGTGGGGTAATAGTAGGTGTTTTAAAAATAATTTCTTTCTCCAGAAGTTGTAATGCCTATTTAATGGTCTTGTTGGAAAGGGTAAAACCAGTGATTGTTCCTAAAAAAAAATATCAAAAAACACCTGGCATTTCAACTGTATTGTGGGTCAAACAATTAGCAATCACCCAGCAATCGCAGAATATATTCATTACACAGTGCAGATGTTGGTATAACCACCTGAGACTTTGCCAAGACCAGGTTAACCAATAATTTACTCACTACAGTGAGTGATGGCACAGCCTATGTACAGGCTATTGCTCTTGTTTTGTTGCATGCAAGGTGCCATATGTACAGCTTCCAGTTCACAAACAAATACTTATAAAATAATAGTATTTTATTCCCACTGTTGCTTGCAGATCTCAATTTTTTTCTTTTCAGCAGAAAAATAAACGCCACATGGGTTGTTTTGACTGCTGTTCCACATGCAAAAATTAGTGGGAGGGGTTAGGCTTTACCATGGAGTGATTTCAAACAAGGAGACTCCAGAAGTAACCAAGAAACCCCCTGGGGCTTTGGGGTTTTGCTTGTGGGCAATGATTCATGCCGCTTGGGGTGAGAGCTTTGGTGAGTTGGAGCATGAGGGTGGAAGGTGTTGCTCAAAAGCCGAACATCAAGAGTCTGATAGTGCAGAGTGGAGCCTCCTTCACGTGAGAGAGACAGAGGGAGGTTATGGGCTGCCCCAGGTGAGAGAGGGAGTGTGGGAGCTCTTGCTAAGGCCATTTGCTTCAGTTGGTTAAAGTCCGCCCTTTCCCCCTCCCCATGTATTTGGTTAAATTGTTGAACAGATTCTTGGGCTGGGGTATTGTTTACGAGGGGCTGAGAGAACTGTTGCTGTTACTGATATTATTGTTGTATCTTTAGTTTTAGATCTTATGATTTATGTGGAAATTGTTTCCATTTGGTTGTGTACTTTTTGATGTGCTTTATTTATTGTTTATGACTTCTGTTAATGTTTGTAATTATGTAAATCTTATCATGTTGTAAGCCGCTTTGAGCATAGTTTCAACTATGGAAAGGCGGCATACAAATAAAATGATGATGACGACGATGAATTGGAAATTCTACTTTTTGTCCCTGCTGCGGGATAGGCTTGTTTTACATGGAATTGTGATATTATTATTTTAAATTTTTTTTATTCGCCTTGTTTTTATGGATTTTTATTTTATTTCACTATTCCCTGCTTTAGGATTAAATGTTTGGAAAGTTTGTATGAGGAGTTTCCATTTGTTTCAATTCTATTGCAGTTTTAGCTTTCTGTGTGTTTTAAATTATGACTGTAATTTTTTTAGTGATCATTTTATTGTTTTATATTTTCTGTAAACCACTTTGAGGGTTTTTTTCTGCAGTCAAGCTGTATATGAATTTAATGAAATGAATGAATAAATAAAATACTCAATGAAGATCAGGTTATCAATACTTATAAATAAATAAAAAAAATGAAAGGCTCATCTCCAGAATTTACTGCTTGTTGATGGTCATGAAAATGATTATAGGAGCAGGTGGACTCTGACAAACGGTACTGTGTTCACATGTAAACCTGGAGACAGAATGGGAACTGGGAGCATGGACAAGGAATGTCCTAAACTCTTGGCAGTTTTTTTGTGTGGGTAGATTTAGCTGCCATCATAAGTACACATATTACGCTTATTAGAGTGTAAGTACACTTATCACAGGGTTTGGGCTGGGTGTTCATCAGTATGTGGATGATACTCAGCTCTACCTCTCTTTTAAATCAGAACCAGTGAAGGCGGTGAAGGTCCTGTGTGAGTGTATGGAGGCGGTTGGAGGATGGATGGCGGCTAACTGATTGAGGTTGAATCCTGACAAGACAGAAGTACTGTTTTGGGGGGACAGGGAGCGGGCAGGTGTGGGGGACTCCCTGGTCCTGAATGGGGTAATAGTGCCCCTGAAGGAGCAGGTGCACAGCCTGGGAGTCATTTTGGACTCACAGCTGTCTGTGGAGGCGCAGGTCAATTCTGTGTCCAGGGCAGCTGTCTACCAGCCCCATCTGGTACGCAGGCTGAGACCCTACCTGCCCACAGACTGTCTCGCCAGAGTGGTGCATGCTCTAGTTAACTCCTGCTTGGACTACTGCAATGCGCTCTACATGGAGCTACCATTGAAGTTGACCCAAAAACTACAACTAATCCAGAATGTGGCAGCTAGACTGGTGACTGGGAGTGGCTGCCAAGACCATATAACACCAGTCCTGAAAGACCTGCATTGGCTCCCAGTACATTTCTGAGCACAATTCAAAGTGTTAGTGCTGGCCTTTAAAGCCCTAAACAGCCTTGGTCCTGTATACCTGAAGGAGTGTCTCCACCCCCATTCTTCTGCCTGGACACTGAGATCCAGCACTGAGGGCCTTCTGGTGGTTAAGAGCAGTGGGCTCATAATCTGGTGAACTGGGTTCGATTCCCTGTTCCTCCACATGCAGCTGGTGAGTGACTCTGGGCTAGTCACACTTCTCTGAAGTCTCTCAGCCTCACTCACCTCACAGAGTGTTTGTTGTGGGGAAGGAAGGGAAAGGAGATTGTTAGCCGCTTTGAGACTCCTTAGGGTAATGATAAAGCAGGATATCAAATCCAAACTCCTCTTCTCACTTCAAGAAGTGATGTTACTGGGAACCAGGCAGAGCGCCTTCTCGGTAGTGGCACCCACCCTGTGGAAAGCCCTTCCATTAGATTTCAAGGAAATAAGCAACTATCCTACTTTTAAAAGACATCTGAAGGCAGCCCTGTTTAGGGAAGTTTTTAATGTTTAATGCTGTATTGTGTTTTTAATATTCGATTGGGAGACACCCAGAGTAGCTGAGGAAACGCAGCCAGATGGGCGGGGTATAAATAATAAATTATTATGATCAGCCCCAGCCATCATGGTCAATGATCAGAGTTGATGGGGCTGTAGCACAAGAACCTCTGCAGAGCCACAGGCATGGGTTCCCCATCCTTGAATTAAGGATTCAATGGAGTTAATACAAGTATTTGGTCAAGTAGCAGGTTTTAAGCTGAATAAACAGAAAACAAAGGTACTGGAGAAAAATCTAACAGCTGTTGAAAGAGAGAGGTTTCATAGTGAAACCGGATTAATGGTAGCAAAGAAAGTGAAATACCTGGGGATTAATTTAACATCTAAGAATATGAATTTATTTAAAGATAATTATGAGAAATGTTGGACAGAAATTAAGAAAGATTTAGAAATATGGTCAAACTTGAGACTTTCCTTGTTAGGACGAATTGCTGTTATTAAGATGAATGTTTTGCCGAGAATGTTGTTTTTGTTTCAAACATTGCAGATTGTGGATAAAATGGACTGTTTCAAGAGGTGGCAGAAAGATATATCTAGATTTGTCTGGCAGGGCAAAAAGCCCAGAATAAAATTTAAGATATTAACTGATGCAAAAGAAAGAGGGGGGTTTGCCCTGCCAGACTTAAAACTGTATTATGAATCAGCGGCTTTTTGCTGGCTGAAAAACTGGCTACTTCTTGAGAACACAGACATTTTGGATTTGGAAGGGTTTAATAACAGGTTTGGTTGGCATGCATATATATAGTATGACAAGGTAAAAACTCACAAAGGTTTCAAAAACCATATTGTTAGGAAAGCACTATTTAATGTTTGGATTCGGTATAAAGACCTGTTGGAAAACAAAACCCCTAGGTGGCTGTCACCAATGGAAGCTAAGGAAGTGAAAAAACTTAATATGGAATCCAAATGGCCAAAATACTGGGAAATTATAGAACAAGAGGGGGGGGGGAGTGAAACTACAGAGTTATGAGAAATTGAAGTCTAAAGTAAGAGACTGGCTTCATTATTACCAGATAAATGAAGTATTCAAACAGGACAGGTAAATTGGCTTTCAGGTGGAGAGATCAAAATTAGAAACAGAATTGTTAGAACCCAATACTAAGAATTTGTCAAGAATGTACAACTTGCTGTTGAAATGGAATACACAGGATGAAACGGTTAAATCAGCTATGATTAAATGGGCACAAGACATTGGTCATGACATTATGTTTGCTGACTGGGAACAGTTATGGACCACCGGTATAAAGTTTACGGCATGTAATGCCTTAAGAGAGAATATTATGAAAATGATCTATAGGTGGTACATGACCCCAGTCAAGCTTGCAAAAATCTATCATTTGCCCAATAATAAATGCTGGAAATGTAATGAAACTGAAGGTACTTTCTACCACCTTTGGTGGACGTGCCCAAGGATTAAGGTCTTCTGGGAAATGATCTATAATGAAATTAAGAAGGTCCTTAAGTGTACCTTTCATAAGAAACCAGAGGCCTTTCTCCTGGGCATGGTAGGCCAATTGGTGTCAAGGAAAGATAGGACGTTTTTTATGTGCGCTACAACAGCAGCAAGAGTTCTTTTAGCAAAGTATTGGAAGACACAAGAACTACCCACGCTGGAAGAGTGGCAGACGAAGGTGATAGACTACATGGGACTGGCTGAGATGACTTGCAGAATCCGTGACCAAGGAAAAGAGACGGTGGAAGAAGATTGGAAGAAATTTAAAGTTTATCTTAAGAACTGTTGTAAAATCAATGAGTGCTAAAATGTCATGGGTAACGTAAAACAGAATTGCAGCGGTAAATGATTGGGTAAGAGAAAAAGGATTAAAGAAAGTGAATTATAAGTAATTGAAATTAGGGGTTGCTGAAAAAGTTTAAAACAGGGATGCAGAAAAGGGAGGCATGGGGAAGTCGTTGAAATAAGGCTTAAGAAAAAGAGGTTATGAAATTATACGTGTTTATATGTTTGTTTGTCTATGTATTGTGAGTTGTAATGTGTTTTAATTCATGTTGGAAAATCAATAAAAATTTATATATAAAAAAAAGAATTAAGGATTCAATGTCCTCTTATTATAGCCTTGGTCTTCAGTCTTTTATTTGTAATGTTCTGCCTGCTTTGATATATAACTATTGTGGATCAACTGAGTGGTGGACAGAATTTGCGCACCCAAACTTTAACCCCAGTAGTCACTTGTATTGGTCCAAATACTTTTGCATTTATCTACCGTAGATGTGTTGTGCATTTCTGAAAACACTTAAAGTCTCAGTGAGTGGTGTGTTTCTGCGCACACAAACAGAGTAAATTTAAATGTCTGTCCCCTGCGCCGTGATTAAGCACCACAGTATTTCAATGTAGCCTCCTTAATTTCTGATACAGTTTGGGGCCACAAATGCCATATGCATTTGTTTTATCAAGGTAGCATTTTAGAGCTACAGGACCTGTTTCATATGATTTGCCCACACACTAAAAGTACATATATTCTGCCACTAGGTGGCATATAGACTCTGTAAACTGTTCTAAAATGATCTCATCAGGAAACTTTCTTTTATTGGATTCACTTTTAAGTCATTCAGATTAGTTCAGTAAGTCCACTTACACCATTCATGTTTCTTGTCATTTTACTTGCTCTATAAAAGCCTTCTTTAAACATAAAAAATGGAGTTTTAATACTGTATGGACAGAATTCAATACACTTCTTTTCTTTTAAAAAGAAACTTCATCAGTGGCTACATACACTGTTAATAGATGTATTTTGATATAGTTAAAGTAGAATTAATACTTCCTAAGCCTCATCTTTCAGAAACTTTCGCACACCCTTGCTCATAAGTGCAACATTGCATCCTTTGGTTGCCCAATGTCCAGATGTCTATGTAGAAACGACTCTTCAACAAAGCTGAGAGATGAATCCATGTATGGCAATTGCATTCCACAATCAAAATACAAAGTTGGAAAAATGTATGTCACATTCCTAATGAGAATAAGAACTAGGCACATAACTTCACTTTCAGCACCTTAACCAGCAGGAGAGATGAAGCTCTGCAAACTGCACCCCAAGCTTCTGCCACCGGAAAGCTTGTATTCAGCATAACTCTGCCCACACAACATGATGTCCATTTCCTCTCCTTCCCCTAAAAAAGGTAAGGGTAAAGGAACCCTGACAGTTAAGTCCAGTCACAGATGACTGGGGTTGCAGCGCTCATCTCGCTTTACAGGCCAAGGGAGCCGGCGTTGATCCACAGTTTTTCCAGGTCATGTGGCCAGCATGACTAAGCCGCTTCTGGCACAACAGAACACCGAAACCAGAGCAGCCGTTTACCTTCCCGCCAGAGCAGTACCTATTTATCTACTTGCACTGGTGTGCTTTCGAACTGCTAGGTTGGCAGGAGCTGAAACCGAGCAACGGGAGCTCACCCAGTTGTGGGGATTCGAACCGCTGACCTTCTGATCAGACACAGACCACAGCGCCACCCACATCTCTCCTCCTTCCCCTACGCCCTCCCAAACTATTTGGAGCTGATTTTAAAGCATAGAGGGGAAAGTTAAGGAAGAGGTGGTTCCATTGCACACATGTCTGTTGCATTAGTGGAGGTGGGAGGTTGGACAAAGCCTTAAGTCTTTTATATATTTATAAAGATACTGTCTTCATTAAAAAAAAAAAATTCCCCGAGAATCTCGGGACCTTAGCAAGACCCCATACACGGCATATTGTGATTGACATCTGGATGGTCCCATCTACTTGTCAAAGTTGGTCTACAGGAGAGTTGGGGACATACGGATTTGGCCTACCTGCCTGCCAAATTCATCTCTCTCTCCCCCCCAATTGAACACCCTTAAATGGGAGCCTCTGAAAAGGGTGAAAAGTCAGTTTGAGTCTGAAGCAATAATTCCTAGCTGAATGTTCTTTTATGTAAGCTACATTTGACATATAATATTCCCCCAAAGTAAGGCTTGTTAACCCAAACTACTTTGAGACATTTGGGTATTAGCTTGGTTCAATAATTTCCTGTACAACTTCCAGACTCTTGTCTGTTATAGCACCCTTGAATTAGCTGACCTTTGCATTTACTGGCATTTATTGTGCAGATGACAACTTCCCTGTGTGCTCGTTTTAGCAGGGATTTTTAGCCAGTGACTATTTCGCACACCCTTTAGAATTTAGCATTTCTTCAACAATAATAATAATAAAAGTGCAGCTATTATATTATATTATATTAACAATAATAAAAGTGCAACTAGTCTTTCTTTTCTTTTCTTTGTCACCCTCATCTTCTGGGCAGCATAGGAGCATGCTGAATTATCTTGTCTTCATTTGTTCTAAATAGAACCTGATTAATAAGAGGGGTGAGTTTCAAATAATTAAAGAAAAAAACGTTCTCTGCACATGAGATGTACCTGCAATCAGTGCTTAGAGGTTAACTACAGTCTATACTGTAATCAAAAATGGAAGGAGCCAGAGTTCATAAAATTGTTCTTCCAGTTTGAATGGCAAAAATTTCTATCCTTTATACATCAAGTTCCAAACAGAACAGAATAAACAGAAGTCCTTGTCATAGGCAGAAACCTGATTTTGTGTGTGTGTCTGTGTGTTACTTGAGGGGGACAAGAGATGCAGGCAGATTTATGGGGGAAAGACAAAATCAGAAAGAAATGTGATTGCAGCCATTACAAACCCTGGGAGGTAAACACATTGTGTGTGTGTTTCTATTCCCTTTGAGCTTGTGGAATGTGACTGTCTGAACCAGAGAGCTTTTTTTCAATCTATGGAAGCTCCTGACACATTTTGGAGCACTGGAAAAATCAGGGTTCCAAAATGCACAGGTACAAAGCAGCATA
Organism: Podarcis raffonei; assembly: GCF_027172205.1. Lineage (NCBI taxonomy): Eukaryota > Metazoa > Chordata > Lepidosauria > Squamata > Lacertidae > Podarcis > Podarcis raffonei. The sequence goes on from NC_070606.1 coordinate 68,626,790, forward strand.
GAAAACTGCTTTATCCCAAGACCTTATCACAACTGCCTTAACCCAACAGCCCATCTAGTTCAGTATTACCTACACTGACTGGTTTTCTCCAGGTTTTCAGGCAGGAGTCTGTCCCAGCCCAATCTGGAGATACCAGGGGTTGAAACTGGGGACCTTTTGCATGCAAGACGGATGCTCTTCCCCTAAGCTCCATGGGCACAAGAGGCTCCCCACTGCAGAGAGTCACCTTCCACAAGCCGAAAGGTGAAAAAAACATCCCTAGAGTGAGCATACTTGCCCCCACTGCTTCCCTTCACATGTTTATTTCCCAGCAGTTGTAACACCTACATAGGGGTTACAAGAAGCAGCAGATGTTGGAGCAGCAGCAGCAGCAGCAGCAGCAGGAGGAGCATTACAGAAGTGAAATATACTCAGAGTCGCGAAGTGATTTCATGCTCTTTATTCAGCTCATAGTGGTGAGGAGGAATGAATGAAAGTCCCCTCAAAGTATCTGCTTTATATACATTATTTACACAATGGGCTGCACATGATTGGCTAATTCCGGAATTCTACTGTAAGCCAATCAGGTTGTGGATTCACTTCTATCTGGAGCATGATTGGGTAGTTCCTGCCAACCAATCATACTGCTGCATTGTTCTAGGACCAATCAGACTGCTGCATTCTGAATCCTATTGTTCTAGGACCAATCAGACTGCTGCCTTTTGGATCCTATTGTTCTAGGACCAATTAGACTGCTGCAGTTTGGATCCTATTCAACTCAGTACATAACACCCCTCCCCTCTAAGTTCCAGTCCTGCCCGGGAGGTCGCATTCATAGTCCTCGAGGTACGCTGGCGGCCTACGTGTGCGTTGCGGCCTGGGGTGTTCCCTGGTCCGGGGTTCAGGTTCTGGCTCGTGTTCCAAGGATGCTGGCTGTGATGGGGCTATTTGGTCTGGCGCAACCGGCTCGCTCAGTCGTGGTTCTGGTTCCGGTGTCCTTTCGGCCTCGCGGGTCCTCTCTGTATTTACTGATTCTGCCTCTCCTGCTGGCCCCTCGTGCTCTATGGGCCTCACTGCCCCTCTGTTCCCTTGGGACTCCTCTGACCTTTCCTCCTCCTGGTTTTCTCCCGGGAATCGTCGCCGTATCTGGTCGCAGTGGCGGCGCCAGCATTGTCCCCCATCTGTTAGCACCTCGTACGACACAGGGCCAGTGACCCTGGAGACTGTGGCGGGTACCCATGCTGGGCCTGCCCCAAAATTCTTTGCGTACACTGGGTCCTGGGCCTCGAAGGTCCGGGGGTTCCTGCCTTCCCCCCCCACTACCTCATCCTGAGCTCTATCGGGGTGAATGCTGTCCAATCTGATTGCAAGGCGCCGACCCATTAGTAGTTCAGCGGGGCTCCGGCCAGTTGTTGAGCTGGGGGTGCTGTGCTGTGCTAGAAGGAATGTGGCAAGGCGGTACTCCCAATCCCCTTGCGTCATGCGGCGAAGGGTGTCCTTGGTGGTCCGCACCATGCGTTCTGCTTGGCCATTGGTGGCAGGATGGAATGGCGCCGAACGGGTGTGGCGGATGGCGTTCTGCGCTGTGAAGGTTTGGAATTCTCCTGACGTAAATGCAGTCCCGTTGTCTGAGACGAGAGTGTCAGGGAGCCCGTGGGTTGCAAACAGCCTGCGTAGTACCCGGATGGCTGCGGATGTAGAAGTGGACGGTACCAGTGCGACTTCCAGCCATTTGGTGTAGGAGTCCACCACTATGAAGAATGTTTTCCCCTGAAAGGGGCCAGCGAAGTCCACATGCAGGCGTGACCATGGTGCTCGGGCGGACTCCCAGGACTGGACTGGGGCCCTTGGGGGATCTGGGCGGGATTCTTGGCAGGCCTGGCAGTGTTTGACCCAGGCCTCTATCTCTCCATCGATCCCCGGCCACCACACATAACTCCTGGCAAGGGCCTTCATTCTTACTACCCCTGGGTGTGTCTCGTGTAGGGCTGTGAGGACCCTTTTGCGGAGGGGCTGGGGAACAACGACCCTGCTTCCCCATAACAGGCACCCCTTGTGGGCCGACAGTTCATGTTTGCGGGTTGTGTAGCCGGTGAATTCTGGCCCGGGGCTGCTGCTGGGCCATCCCCTCCACACCCAGTCCAGGACCCGGGAGATGACCCTATCTTTCTTGGAATGGTGTGCAACTTCTTGTGCCTGAATGGGGCGGTCGGGAAGCAGCTCCAGGCTCATAACCTCTTGTGCAGGTGCTGGGTCGGGGCCTGTTTCCGGTAGTGGTAGCCTGCTGAGGGCGTCCGCATGGCCCATCGCCTTCCCCGGACGGTGAATCAGTGCATACTGGTAGCTGGCAAGGAAAATTGACCACCTGAGGACGCGAGGAGACAGCACTTGGGGGGTCTGCTTTTCAGGGGCAAATAAGCCAAGCAACGGCTTGTGGTCAGTCACCACGGTGAAGGGCCGCCCGTACAAGAAATCATGGAATTTTTTTACTCCCTTCACGATTGCCAGACCCTCCTTGTCGATTTGCGAGTAGTTCCGCTCGGTTGCGTTGAGTGTCTGGGAAAAGTATGCCACCGGTACCTCTCTTCCATCCGGGAGTTGGTGTCCCAGGACAGCGCCAATTCCATAGGGCGAGGCATCGCATGCTAGCACCACCGGCAGCCTCTCGTCGAAGTGTGCCAAGACCGAGTTTGAGACAAGCAAGTCCTTGACTGCCTGGAATGCGGCCTCCTGGCGCTGGCCCCACACCCAAGGGGCCCGCTTGTCCAGGAGTCTGTGTAGGGGCTCTGCTACCGCCGCCTTGTGGGGAAGGAAGGAATGGTAAAAGTTCAATAGTCCCAAGAAGGCCTGAAGTTCAGTCTTGTTCTTGGGCGCTGGGGCATCACAAATGGCCCGTACCTTGTCCCCAGTCGGGTGGACCCCTTCTGCGTCCACCATAAATCCCAGAAAGTCCACCTGAGGCACTCCTAGTAGACATTTTTCCCGCTTCACCTTGAGACCCGCCGTCTGGAAACGGTGCAGAACGGTGCGGAGGCGGTCCTCAAACTCCTCTGGTGTGGGCCCGGCAATCAACACATCATCGAAGAAGGGGGTGACGCCAGGAATCCCTTTAAGTAGAGAGTCCATTAGATTCTGGAATATGCCTGGTGCCACGCTGACACCGAATTGCAGCCGCTTTACCCTGAATGCTCCTCTGTGCGTCACAATCGTCTGTGCCTCTGCTGTGGCCTCATCTACTGGCAGCTGTTGATATGCTTGGGCCAAGTCCAGCTTGCCAAAAATTTTCGACCCAGCCAGGGTGGCAAGAACATGGCTGACCACTGGCACTGGGTATGCCTGGGCCCTGAGGGCCTTGTTTATGGTACATTTGTAGTCTGCGCAGATGCGGACTGAACCATTAGGCTTGACGGGCGTGACGATTGGGGTTTCCCAGGGGGCATTAGGCACCGGCTCCAGCACTCCTTGCTCCACGAGCCGGTCCAATTCCTCGTCTATACGGGGTTTCAGGGCGAACGGGACCCGGCGGGCCTTGAGCCTGACCGGTCGTACTGCGGGGTCAAGCTGTAGAGCAATGGGGGGGCCCGTATACTGTCCCAATTTCCCATCGAAAACCCCCAGAAATTCCTTGCATATGGCATCCACGTCCACTTGTAAGCTAGTGTGGTTCACCCCGGTGACGGCTAGCCCCAGTGGTCCAAACCATGCCAATCCCAGTAAGCTAATGTAGGGGCCCTTGACCACAAGCAAGTCCAGTTGCCGCGTCCGCCCTCGGTATTGCACCCTGAAGGTCCCCACCCCCATTGTGGGGACCTTACGTTTTTGGAAGTCCCGGAGGGTGAATGGGGCCGGCCTGAGTTTGGGACCCCCAGTAGGACACAGTTTCCTTAAGGTCCTTGCCGAGATTATGGATAGAGTTGAACCCGTGTCAAGCTCCATGCGGCATGGGGCCCCCTCTATCTGTACGTCAACATAAATTTTCTCTACGTTGGGGTGGGGCAACTGGTATACCTGGAAGTCCGTGAGCTCTGTCGAGTTGCCTTGGTGCGTTGGGCCCCGGGACCTGGGGCTCTTGGATTGGTCATCTGATGCCTGGCGTCGGGTGGGCCGAGCCCGACACACCCGGGCGATGTGTCCCAATTTTCTGCACTGCCTGCACTCTGCATTGCGGAAACGGCAGGTCCTCCTCTCGTGACTTTCTCCACAGCTTGCGCAGTTCCCTCCTTCTCGTCGAGGCAGCTGTGGTATGTGGGCTGCTTGAGTGCGCTGCTGTACTCGGTGCACCTCCTCCCTGTCGGATCCTGAGTCGTCGGTGAGGTCTTCGTGGTGGACCCTCGGTTGGGACAGCTGGCTCGGCCGTGCCTCTTGCGTCGACCTCTCGGCAGCTTCCGTTGCCAGGGCCTCCTCCAGAGCGACCTGGAACGTTAGGTCCTTCTTAGCGTAGAGGCGTCGTTGCAGCTTCTCATCCTTCAGGCCACCGACGAGGCGGTCACGAAGCATGTTCTCCAGCTCTGAGAAGTTGCAGAACCGGGCGGCTTGGCGGAGAGAGGTCACAAACCCAGTTATGGTTTCCCCAGGGGCTTGCCGCTTTGCGTAGAAGGCATTTCGACGAGCCACCACTGAGGGCTGCGGCGAAAAGTGCCCCTTCAGCTGTTCCATTATTGTTTTGTATGGAACAGTAGCGACGTCTTCAGGCGCAAGGAGAGCCCGGGCGATTTCAAACGTCTCCTCTCCGCAGACGCTGAAGAATATCGCCCTCTTCTTGGCGTCTTCTTCGTCGGTGACCCCTTTGGCTTCTAGGAGGAAGGTGAAACGGGAGGCGTACGCTTCCCAGTCTCCCGATGCTGGGTTGAATGGCGAGAAGCTGTTGTCGGTTGCCATTCTGAGTTCCTTGTGTCCCGGAGCTGAAGCCTGGATACACGGTGCGAGGCAGCGGTGCGGCAGGTGGCGGTGCTGCGGTGCTGTGTGTGGCAGTCAGCTCAGCGGGATCCCACCCTCGTCGCCAGTGAAATATACTCAGAGTCGCGAAGTGATTTCATGCTCTTTATTCAGCTCATAGTGGTGAGGAGGAATGAATGAAAGTCCCCTCAAAGTATCTGCTTTATATACATTATTTACACAATGGGCTGCACATGATTGGCTAATTCCGGAATTCTACTGTAAGCCAATCAGGTTGTGGATTCACTTCTATCTGGAGCATGATTGGGTAGTTCCTGCCAACCAATCATACTGCTGCATTGTTCTAGGACCAATCAGACTGCTGCATTCTGAATCCTATTGTTCTAGGACCAATCAGACTGCTGCCTTTTGGATCCTATTGTTCTAGGACCAATTAGACTGCTGCAGTTTGGATCCTATTCAACTCAGTACATAACAAGAAGCCAGAAACAGAAGGGAATAAAGACAAAACAATCAGCTGTACTCAGATCAGTTAAAAACAAACAAACACAACAGTGCTGGAGAAAAGGCACAGTGACAAGATCTCGGTAGCGGCAATTTCACTGGTGAAGATGGGTGACGGCCATATTTGAGAAGACGAAATAGAGACCTACATGGGTGGTGGATGTGACTTCAGAGGTTCCTGAAACAAAGAACAGGAGAGTCTGAAGAAAGGAAGATGGAACTCTGGAGAGGAAGAGCAATATGCTATAAATGCATGGCCGGGGGGGGGGAATGGGGAAGAAGAAGAAGAAGAAGAAGAAGAAGAAGAAGAAGAAGAAGAAGAAGACAAAGAGTTTGGATTTGATATCCTGCTTTAGCACTACCCGAAGGAGTCTCAAAGCGGCTAACATTCTCCTTTCCCTTCCTCCCCCACAACAAACACTCTGTGAGGTGAGTGGGACTGAGAGACTTCAGAGAAGTGTGACTAGCCCAAGGTCACCCAGCAGCTGCATGTGGAGGAGCAGAGACGCGAACCCGGTTCCCCAGATTACGAGTCCACTGCTCTTAACCACTACACCACACTGGCTCTCGTATGGAATAATATGGAATAACAGTACACTTGGGAAGGGGAAGGAAGGAAGGAAGGAAAAATGCCTGTGTGACTGGCCCATAAGGTTTTATGCACATCCTAGTCTTCCTTGGGACTCACATTTGGGGATTCATAATAGCGTATATTATCTGTATGCAAATCAGTGGAGAGACCTATACCCCACAAGGCTCTTCTGCAGAAAACTGTTATGTTGTTTAGCGACTTCTGATTTGCTAACATTATAAATAAATATTCATGTTTTCCATAGATTCAGTTCAGCCATCAGGAAAAGCAAATTGCTAATGCTTTTAGGGAACCCATTAGTGACAAACAGCAATCTGTGTTTTTAAGGAAGGGAAGCTGTTATTTTAGAGAGCGGAGGCTGTCTGTGCCATTTTTATCCTCTAACAGCAGAAATTCATTTTCCAGGTGTGTTTGCTGAATATTTTACCAGCATTTGCTTCTCAAAGAGGTCAGGGAACTTACAGGAGTAAAATGGCTTGCCATTTATTTTATTGTATATTAAAAAAACCAACACATGTAAGTTAAATGCCTGGATATCTTGGATTAGTAATGAAAGAAATATTTTGCTGTGACTCATTAGTGGTTACTAGCCCCAGTGGCTATGCCTCTGAACGCAACTTGCTAGGAATTATAAGTGGGAAGAGTGCTATTGTACTCCTGCTTGCGGACTTACCCTAGACATCTGGTTGTGAGAGTAGGATGCTGAACTAGATCGGCTTTAAGCCTGATCAAGCAAACTACTCTTACATGCTTATCAAGCAGAGTGTCTGTCACCCAGTGAAAGCCACCTGTCAGGAATATTCTTGAAGAGATCAAAGATGACCCTGAGGTTTGAGAAGCAAAGGTGATATTGTTGACCCACAACAGGAGCAGCAAACTCACGAAGGCGAATGTTTTCACTTCCAAAATGAGCAACTTTATGCTCTTAGCATTTATGCCAACCTAACTTACTTCAGTAGCAGGTGATCATGAGTTCGGATCTCAGTTTAAGGACAGGGTTACATAAATGAACAAATGAATGAACAGTGGACCAAACTAATTATATAGACCTTTGGTCAATGAAGGCGAAAATTAGAGGTGAATTGAAACAAGGGCAGCGGAAGATGAGGACCAAAGTCTACAAGACAGCAGTGTAAGTAGAAGACACCAAATATATATGCAAAACCAGTAGTCACCAATCTGATGCCCCCCAGATGCTTAGGGCTACAACCTCCATCAACCCCAGGGCTGTAACTGATTTTGATTACAATTCTCATCAGCTCCCATCAGCATAGCCATGCTTGCTGGGGCTGATGGGAGATGTAGGCCAAAACAGCTGGAAGGATGAACAGCTGGAAGGATCAGCCAACAGACTCTTTTTATGTTCATCCTTCCATCTAGTCCATGAGGTTGGCAAAGGCTGTCCTAAATCTTACAGTGTTTCCAATTACTATAAGCAAAGGGCTGGCTATGTGAACAAAAGCTGGTTATAGTTGTTAAAGATTGACATGGGGTTTTGTGCAAGCAACCAAAAATGGCATGTTTTTTTTGGGGGGGGGCACTGATCCTGGCTGTGTTGTTGTCATACTAACTGATCAACTGGATACAACTAAAGTTTCTCAGGCTTCTAGGCACCATAGTCTTTCTTAAGTCCAGCCAAGGAAGTTGTATTTCCTGACACAAGGGAAAAAAGCATGCTACCAAGTACTTTTCCTCCTGTGGCCATGCGCTGGAGAGACATGTTTAATGTATTATCCAGATAGGCGAAATGAATACTGCATTGAAAGCCCTGGAGAGGAAATCCTATATCAGAGAGGCCCTCTAGTCACATTTTATTGCCGGATAATCTTTATCCCCATTGCTTCTCCAGGGAAAATAATATATACCTGGGAAGAAAAGCTTAGTTTACTTATTACAGTTCCCTTCTCTGAGTATTACACTTGCTAAGAAAACCAGATGGAAGAGTCTTGAGGAAAAACAGCGGGGGGTAAGTATTAATGCTGAGTTGAGGTGTGCAAAAGAGGATTAACGATTTAAATTGTGAAACTTGCTAAGGCAGGGGAACAAAAAAGATGGAAACGTGTTACAGAAGAGCAATTAAGGAAGACAGATAGATCAAATAGCCCTTGGCTGTAAAACCTGAAGACATTTTATACTGAATTGCTATCCTAAGTCGAAAGAAGCACTCCAAAGGCAATACTATGGGATTAAACTGGTAAAGACCCTGTTTAACCTTCCTGTCTCATTTTCATTTCCTCCAGTCAAAAATAGGGCTTCTGAGAACAGCATGCTTGACAGAGTTTACCCTAGTTGTTCATAAAGTCTTTAATGGGCAATTTTAGGTTGGACTAGGAGTATAAAGTATAACAAAATGGAAATGGCTAAATAAACAACAGAAAGCCTCATCCTGGGGTTGAAGAAACTTTTCTCCACTGAAGGCCACATTCCCTCAGGGCCAAAGTCACCCCACAGTCTTACTTTCTCTCTAAAGGACATCAACAAGTCACAATATTTCTCTCTTTCTCAAATCCATACCTTTCATTTAAAACACATGGCTTCTTTCAAAGAATCCTGGGAATTGTGGTTTATGCTTTAAAGGTAAAGGGACCCCTGACCATTAGGTCCAGTTGTGGCCGACTCTGGGGTTGCAGCGCTCATCTTGCTTTATTGGCTGAGGGAGCCAATGTGGCCAGCATGATTAAGCCGCTTCTGGCGAACCAGAGCAGCTCACAGAAACACCGTTTACCTTCCCACCGGAGCGGTACCTATTTATCTACTTGCACTTTGACGTGCTTTCAAACTGCTAGGTTGGCAGGAGCAGGGACCAAGCAACGGGAGCTCACCCGGTCGCGGGGATTCGAACCACCGACCTTCTGATCGGCAAGTCCTAAGCTCTGTGGTTTAACCCACAGTGCCACCCGCGTCCCTTGGTTTATGCTTTACAGAGCTGCAATTTCTCGCCCCCTTTGCAAACTACAGTTTCTGTTGTTCTTTGGAGAGACCATGTACTTTAAGTGTATGGCATGTCTACAGTCCATGAGTGTGGACTGCTAATGGTCCTAGGTCTTCCTCTTTTCGCCACATCCACCTCACCCCATCCACCCATACACACCCCTCCAGCCATTCACAAGCATATACATCTACAGAGAGAGAGTGCAAGAGCACCTCAGAACATTAGTGATATAAAAAGTTGCAGGATTTCAGCAGGACATTACAGGATATGGACTGATTAATAGTGAAGCAAGGCGATAACCCCCAAATTCTTACAGGCCCACGTAGTATTGAAAGTGGGGTCACATATGACCGCCCCAGTAGCATCATAGGCACAACTTATCATGGGTGCGCAATAAAAAATAAAGGACGTCTGGAGGGGGCCTAATTGTAAATTGTTAGCCACAGTGCTGTTTCACACATTAAATGAAGGCAAAGCCAGGTTTACTACCACAGCTGCTGTCAGCTCTCTGGCACTCGTAAGTATATGCTACTCTCAACCCTGCCATGTGGAAATCCCTTGCGGACAAGCATAGTGCCTGGAGACAGACAGTCAGGTCGTGAATCAATCCATTGCAATGACCAGAGGAAGAATGACCACTGGGAGGAGTGCAGAGAGAAGAAATGCCATGGTGCATCTGCAACAGCACAACCGGAGCCTTCATCTGCCCCAGCTGCAACCAAACATGCCTCTCCTGCTTCAACTCTACAGCCACAGCAAGCGCTGCAACCTTCTAACAGTTTGACTTCACCCCCAAAGGTATCTCCTGAGATGGACGGACACCAAAAACTCCACACAGGTGTTTTTTGCATGGAATCCCATTTACACTTTTTAAGTAAACACATATTCTATTTTATGTGTACACCTTTAAAATGTGATGCTTCAAGCAACTTAGCTGTTGGCTGGATTGATTAGGCATCACAACTCTGCCCTTCCACCTCTACTTTTCACCTTCACTTCCAAACTCTGCAATATTTCTTTCCAGATGAATTACTGCCATCTTAAACTGAATTTGGTGGAGACAGAGCGTTTCATCTTCCTTCTTCTTTCTTTGCCCTTCCTCCCCAGTTACATCCACTAATTCCATTATTTTCCTCAACTTTCAAGCGTACCACATAAAAATTTACATAAAACTCTTCTCTAATCAGAGGCATAGCTAGGGGAGCCTGCAGAGTGCCTGAGCCACTCATCTCTCCTGAGACTAACACAGTGGCTCAGGTGTCTGCAAGCTCCACACTGCCCGAAACAGAAGTGTGGGGCTTCCATCTGTCTGCCGCTTCCCCCTCAGCCGCCCTAAATGGAGGCTCTGCGCAATGTGTCCTGCCCTGGCTCCCCCCCCCCCGTGGGCAACTTGCTCCACCCTCATGGGCAGCTCGGCCCACCACCGGGTGCAGGGCGTGCACCACCCCAGGTGCCCAAGTGTCTAGCTACACCACTGTCTCTAATCCAGGTCAATGTAACTGTGATGGCCTGGGACTCGGGCTCAGACTCAGATTCAGAACCAGAGGAGTCTCAGGCTGCACTGGATTCTTTGCCTCAGGCATCATCTGAACCAAGTCTGGGGCCTGATCCTGAAGAGGCTGAGGAGGCTGAGGCGGCCCCTGGATCTAGTAACCCACCAACGTCTCTCGAGCTGCAGAGACTAAGGTCTGAGAGAAGGAGAGACCTGAGTACTTGCAGGAGGAGTGTTCGCCTTCGGGCGAAACAGGAAGGTGAGTTGCCGGGGGATCAGGACCGGCCGTTACCCCGACAAAGATAAAAGGCTGTCGGACCCTGCCCCAGGTTGTGGGAGCAACATTACTGTATGCCATATCCTGCCTGAGATCCTGTACCTGTCCTTGCCTCGTGTCCTGCCTTGACCCTGTCGGACTGACTCCTAGCAGAATCTTCATATTCTGGACCGGACCTGGACCGTGGTTATTGGGTTACCCCCAGGCCCAGCACAGCAACCTTCTACTGGCTGTTTTTAGCATCTCCAGAATACATCCATTCCTTTCTAAATCTATTACTTAAACTTTCATTCATGACTATACTTTCCTCTTATCCAGAATAGCTGCTATGGTCATATCTATAGTCTGAGCATGTCTATCACAAATCCTCTTCCCACATTGCAATGGATAGTGTGTTTGAGGGAGGCAAACAGCTTTGGTTGTTTCTGTTGTCCCAATTTATTTTATTTTATTTCCCCCTGTGGAACCACTGCTTTTCCAGTTAGCTGTTGATAGCACAGCTTCCATGCCTGTGCACGTTCAGCATAACCTATGAAAAAGCCCACAAAAGCTGCTTTGTACTAAGCCAGACTGTTGGTCCATGTAGGCCAGTATTCTGACTGGGCGTGGCTTTGCAAGCTATCAGTGTACTTTGTTGTTTGTAACTGAATATTCCTGGGATTGAATTCGGGATTTTTTGCAAGCAAAATGTTATTTCACAGTTGCCATTATTTTGTGACATCACTGTTACGAAAAAGGAGCAATGCAGAAGCAAGCACCAGGTGGCTGGAATGGTAAACAGGAAACTGATGTTATTGGATTGTCCCGTGGGAAACTGGGACTGTCTGTAAAGTGCTCTGAGAGCCGGATGTTACCTCAGAGCAGCACATGACCCTGTACTGGAAGTACATGGGTGGAGTTTATTCTCTCTCTGCGTTGGGAATCAGAGTGTGCAGACATGTTTCTCTGTACTGGTGAAAGACAGGAATAAAGACATGTAGATATATTTCTGTCTGTCTCATTCCCCCTCCCTGGGGGAGGAGTGGTGTGTTCTCCTTCACGTTTGAAAAGGATCGCCGAAGAGACCTCCTTTGATCTTGCCGGCAGACGCTGGCAGGAGGTCTTAAGGATTCAAGCCGGGCACCTGGAGGGTGGCCAAATTCCTCTGGACTAAGAGCAGAGCTGGAGGCTCTGGCTTTTGCTTGGATCCCGACAACTGGTAGCAGACCGATGGATATCTGATCTATGAGAATCTGCATGAGAGGTGAGAGGTCGATGAATCGTTGCCATCCTCTGCACCTAAGGAGATAAAGAAAAGCGTCTGCCTACAGCCAGAAAGCTGAAACAGACAGCTGGACACCGAGAGGAGTGTGTTTCAAGGCAACGGAAAAGGTATGCTGCATTTCGGGCAAGAGAGAATGAACGCAGAAAGATTTATTTTCTGGTTCACAAGCTGCGTAAGAAAAACAGCTCTGAAAGAGCAAGCTTGCATACCAGGAATTCCTGTGGTTTAGATAAGGAGTTCCGTCCTGAGCAGGTTGCTAGGCAACGTCTGCCAGTTACTGAGTGGCCTAAAAAGAGCCTGGGAAATCGAAAGTGTATCTGCGCAGCTGTGCAAGGGTTTTGAAAAAACAGCCCAAAGGCAAGCCTGCCAGTGAAGCAGTAAACAAAGACTTTTGGAGTTTTACTGGCTTGAGAAAGTGAAAACTGGCTTGAGATTGAGTGCAAAACTGACCCTTGGATTCAGCATGGATTCCAAGAAGGCGGGAGGTTTGCCCTATCCCCCTCCCCTCACTAATGACAATTATTCATCTTGGTCTATAAAGATGAAGGCCCTGCTGCAGAATCAGAGGGTCTTTGACGTGATTGAGAACCCCATCCCAGCAGCACCAACCCGAGGTTGGGAGTCACAGAATCTGAAAGCCAGGACGGCTATAATTCTGTGTGTGTCAGATGACCAATTGGTGCATATTCAGGGTTTGGAATATGCACGGGAAATTTGGGATATGCTGAGAAGAACACATCAGAGGGATGCTGGTTCTTCAGCGTTGCTGTATTTTGAGAAGCTGACCAATCTGAGGCTTGCGCCTGATGGAGATGTTCAAGCGCACCTGACGGAGATGAAATATCTGCGCCAGCAGATGTTAGAACGCAATTTCCGTCTGCAGGAGGAAGTGTTTTGCTTCATGATGATCAACAGCTTAAATCGGACTTACAAAACCGTTGCCAGTCAGCTTGGTTCCCTCCCGGCTCAGGATTTGACCGCGGAGAGGGTGTGTGCCGTAGTTCTGAATGAACAGGACAGACTTGCTGCACTGGAAGTAAAGGACAGGGGGAGGGAGGAACGGAGTTCTAATTCCCCCGCAGATGACGCTACTGGAGAAAAAGCTCTAGCTTTGAACGCTGTCCGATGCTACAATTGCAAACAGGCTGGGCATCTTCAGCGGAGCTGTAAGAAGCCACGTCAGCCAAAAGGAGCGAAGGGCCGCTCAGCAAAGCCTGAGGCGTCAGGCAAAGGTCATACCAAGCCTATGGTGGAACCTGCAAAGGCTTTGATGGCGAAAGGAACCACGCCAGATGTTGGGAACGCGTTTATTATCGACACTGCAGTGACCGTCCATATGTCCCCACACAAAGGACTCTTTTCAACGTTTAAGAAGCAAAGCTTCACTGTGACACAGGCCAATGGTCAGGAGCTGGAAGCGGCCGGCGTGGGGACTGTCTATCTTAAGAGTCTGGACTTGACAATAAACAATGTTTACTTGGTTCCTGAATTGAAGTTCAATCTGCTGAGTGTTTCGCAGATTGCAAAGAGAGGACTGAAACTGTCCTACGATGCTGAGAGCTGCGAGATCTACAAAGATGGAAAGTTATATCTTTCTGCCAAACAGAAGGATGGACTTTATTTGTTGACTTTTGCACAAAGTGATTACATGGAATGTAATTCATCTGTGTCTAACCTAGTTTCTCTTGCAGGTGTGAGCAAGAACAAGACCGGGGTCAACAGAGCATTTCAGCGGGTGTATGCTGATGTGATTGGTCCTCTAGAACCATCTAGAGGCAATGCAAGATATTATCTTGTGTGTGTGGATCATTTCTCTAACTATGTCTGGGTTTATGTGTTGAGAAAGCCAAAGGAAGCCTTGGAGAGGTTTCAGGAGTTTTGTGACAAAGTTAAGAGTATGCATGATGCTAACATTGATTGTCTATTCACAGATGAGAAGCAGATTTTTCTTTTACAGGATTTCCAGAGGTTCCTGCAGAAGAAGGGAATAAGACACAAGGTTTCTGTTTCAGCGGAAGCGTGGAACAGGGGTGTCTGTGTACGGGTGAACAGAGAATTGCAAAAGGGGATGGAAGCGCAATTGCTTAGTTCACATCTGCCACATGAGTACTGGGCCGAGTCTCTAATGTCGTTCTGTTATACGAAAGTGAGAAAGGTTTCAAAAGAGTTGGGAAGTTCTCCTTTTGAGAAACTGTTCCACAGAAAACCTTCTGTTGCCCATTTCAAGGTTTTTGGGTCTCATGTGAGAACAGAAGCTCCAGGTGGAGTAAAGAATGCCAGAGGCATTTTTGTGGGGTATGAAAAGGGTCTCTACAGAGTAATTTTGTCTGAATCTGGTCAGGTGATTCTCACAAAATTTCTAGAGAGTGTTCCTGAACAGGAGAGAGTGATAATACACACATTTCCCACTGAGGACGATTCAGATGATGATGATTTTACTGATTACAGCGATTTCAGCTGTACAGAAAGTGATGACACTGATAGCTCGGAGAGCTCAGTTGTCACAGTCATTGAGAGGAAGTCTCACACAATAGATAGGCCTTCACAACTGAAGGATGAACCACTGTTTACCATTGGAACTAGTTCTCCAAAGAGTCCTGAGACTGGACCAGTGAGCAGAGAGGATCAGCACCTCATACGGAGGTCTGAGAGAGTTACAAAGGGTCAACCACCCAAGAGGTACTCAAAAGAGTTTGCTAACTTAGCTGTTGCATGTGTTGCTGTTGTAAACAACCAAGGACAGGTTGGAGCTGTGTCTAAGTCAGAGACAAAGACACAACAGAGAGTTGCTAGCCAAGGTAATGCAGATGCACTCATTCCTTGGAAACCAGACAACCAGAGAGGTACACTGGGGAAACCAGTGGCGGGGAGTTCCAAGGGTGGAACTCAAACAACAGGGGAGTGTTATGTGTATAACAACTGTTTGTTTTCTTCTCTGGATCATGCTTTGCTTGCTGCAACACGCATTGATTCTTTTGGGGGAGGATGTTACGAAAAAGGAGCAATGCAGAAGCAAGCACCAGGTGGCTGGAATGGTAAACAGGAAACTGATGTTATTGGATTGTCCCGTGGGAAACTGGGACTGTCTGTAAAGTGCTCTGAGAGCCGGATGTTACCTCAGAGCAGCACATGACCCTGTACTGGAAGTACATGGGTGGAGTTTATTCTCTCTCTGCGTTGGGAATCAGAGTGTGCAGACATGTTTCTCTGTACTGGTGAAAGACAGGAATAAAGACATGTAGATATATTTCTGTCTGTCTCATTCCCCCTCCCTGGGGGAGGAGTGGTGTGTTCTCCTTCACGTTTGAAAAGGATCGCCGAAGAGACCTCCTTTGATCTTGCCGGCAGACGCTGGCAGGAGGTCTTAAGGATTCAAGCCGGGCACCTGGAGGGTGGCCAAATTCCTCTGGACTAAGAGCAGAGCTGGAGGCTCTGGCTTTTGCTTGGATCCCGACAATCACAGGGTCCTATTGCTGTTCTGATTATTCTGCCATCTTCCCTCTCATGTATTAGTCTCTTAGTGTAATCAGTCACGGTGCAACACAAGATCTAATTATAGCAAGTAGGAAGTGGGGGAAATAATTGACAAAATTTTTGCAGCTCTCAAAATGCATGTCTGGTTAATTTTCCTTTAATCTCATTTTCACAAAATGATTCCACCTCATCTTCTAGTCTTCAGATCTGCATAACAAGTGCAATCAAGAAGACCAAAATTAATAACCATCCCCACCGCTACCCGTCCAATCACTCACAAATTAAATGTGAAAAGAGCCTCTTCTGCTGTGTATGTGTGGGAGCAGGGAGGAAGGAAAAGGATCCAACCCTGCATTAAAAACGTAAGTGCATCTGTTGTCCTATTAATCTCTCTGCATTACAGCTAAATGTGAACTTGCCAATTAGAGCAGAAACAAATATTGTAATTAAATTGCTTCCTGTCTCCGTGTGTATTAGAGCAGTCTTTCTCAAACTTTTTGAACTGGGGCCCTCTTAAAAACTTTCCCAACTCCCTTGCCCTTGCCACCCAGCTCCCAACCATGTGAAAAAGATACAGACAACATCGTGGCATGTAGTTGTGTGGTGCATAGAACCTGTGGCTGTAGGTAAAGATCTGTGAAACATGACATGAGAGGAAGAAGAAGTAGTTCTCTCTGGTTATTCAGCTGAAACCATTCTGAAAAATATCTTGTAAAAAGAAAGCAGTCTCCACCACAAATCCACACCCAACTAATGACGCAGAAGTGTAGTTTTTCTCATTCTAGAAGAGTTCATGCTCATCCTCAACATGCTGCTTTCAATAATAATAATGATAATAATAATAAATTTTATTTATATCCCGCCCTCCCCACCCGAAGCCGGGCTCAGGGCGGCTAACAACAATAAAACAGTACAAAAGTACAGCACAAACAGCACTCTAAAATCATTCATCATAAAATTAATTCAAATCAAGCCACTGGCAACCATTGGGCCAGAGCTGGGACTCAATCTGTATTGAGTCTAGATCCTGTTGTCCACATTGGTGGGCGTGCTTACTTGAATAAAGTACACACTGTAGGGTGATGCAGAATCAATTTGCAACAAGCTTTTGTTTTTGGAATGAAACCAATTTCTCAAGATGCACTTTTCAGGTGCAAAAAATATATATACAATAGATCTAGATTTATGTGCGGATTGTGTAGGGGGAAAAGCTGCCATTGAAACTAGAATAAAATGTTGGGTGTATGCTGCCCAATGTGAATTGATGGGGGTTGTCCGCCAGAAGTAATTCAATCCATGCAAAATCTTGAAAGCTGGGAAGGAAGGGATCCACTGCTGCTCTCTCTGTAGAACTTTGCACTTTGTAGAACCCAGATTGCCAGTATTTTGGGACCCATGCACACATTTGCAAACCTAAGCTGGAATCCAACATGGCAGCCTGCTTTCAGAAGAAATGTAAAGATTATCTACAGAAATATTGTAAAATTAATGAGTGTTAGAATGATGTTGGATTGAAATTAAGTGGTTTCCAGCTGTAATGCTTTAAGAGAATATGAAAAAAAGGATTATAAATAGGTAATAATATAATGGTAAGGATTTGCTGAACTAACAATTTGGGGTGGAATACAAAAAAGGGAGGTATGAGGAGGTCCGGGAAACAAGTTAAAAGAAAATAAGTAACTGAAAATTTATGTGTGTTTTTTTTCCTTAAAAAGTTTCTTTATTCTGTATTTTTGTTATTCTGTGTTTTCTTTTTTTTCTTTTATTGTAATATTATAAAAAATCTTAATAAATAAATAAATAAATAAAAGAGAGACTTTTACACCCTGAACAAGCCTCCTGCACCTGCAATTTGCATTGGTAAAAACTTTCCATTTGCTTAAATGGGAGCAAATGTTTGCATTACATCTTGGGGTCCCTCAGTACTGATTAGCATACAGCAGAAGACAAAGTGTTAAAAGTCCATCATGCTATAGTCCTGATCAGGATTGCTGCCCTCCATGCTGGCAATTTTCTAACCAAATGTGCCCTTAAGGGCACATATACGTAGCTACCATATTGTGTAGTTTGAGTCCCTGATTCACATAATATTGCACTATCAAGGTGTTAAGAGGCTCTGAGTGAATGCTCTCTGATTTATTGGTCAGAACTCACCCCCGCCTTCACTCACCCAAATGCTAATGTTTCTCCTGCTGCGAGGAAGATAGCGGACTTTGTGGTAGTTTAGCAGGAAATTGAACATAATGAGCATTGTTGAAATCACCCAGTACTGTTGCAAATTGCAACATAATACATTACCTTACATGTGTTTCCTTTTCATAACATGCTGGTCTAAAGGACTGAGTTCATGAATAAAATACATTATGATGAATTTGGAAGTTTAAACTCTGTGTGTGCATGGGGTATGTGATTTTGTTTTATTTTCCACCATTTTTCAAGAGGCTAGTTCCCTCCCTCTTTCTTTCTTTCTTTCTTTCTTTCTTTCTTTCTTTCTTTCTTTCTTTTGTGATCTTGGCATGTATGCTGACAATGTCAAGAAGGCCTGATGCAAAACCTGTATCTTATAGCCACAGCCACATGTTTCATACAGTCTTGACAGGTTATACTAGGCATTAGGATCAGAATTGCGCCCACTGACCCTATCCCAGCCCCAATCTCCACACATGGATCATTTCTGTGCATTGAGCAATCAAAAGGTTACAGCAGGTATAAGACTGTTCAGATCTAGGGGCTTAATGTGCCCCTTCAGACCTCTCTGTATTGCGTGTGTAGGTCCCCAGGCCACCCCTCAAATAACTTCACACATAACACGTAATTTAGTTTTTGGTTTTTGGGCACTATTTTGGCCACAACTTTATTAAAATACAAAATCAGTGAGTGGTTGTTTAGACATTGGTGATGACTATCTGTCCCCCCGCCTGGGACAGAACTGACATCCCGAGGTCCGATCGGTAGCCAGTAGAAGGGAAAGTCTAACTTGGGGATCATTTGAGCTAAGCGTCAGACCCACGCCGCTCACCCCAGCAGCTCCCCGAAAGCTTGCCAGCCCGGTCCTATGACAAGGATTCCCATGACAGGGATTGGGCGCCCCTGGTCCCATGACAGGGATGGACGAAATCTTGGCAAGCCCCAGGATTCCTTTAACGGAATTCCCTTCAGCGCAACGGGAGGGGCAGGCACGGCCTAACCTGACCCCTCCACCACCAGCATATTATAACCAATGCCTAACCACAACCTTACAAGTTGTGACGAATTGCTGAGTAGTAGGCAAAAACCAAATGGCACAGCCAATCACCAAATGGCAAAATTCCTACTAGGCCCCTGCGCCAAGGCAGACGACCCCATGACAGGCAAAGCAAGGTCAACCGGAAAAGAGGGCGGGCGGGCGGGTGATCCGATGCACTCTGCAAAGAGAAAGAGAAACCAGAGTGCACTGATATTTAAAGACTATGGTCCCACTCACGCAATTTGCAACATACAATTTGCCCCAGCAACCCGGTTATCCAATCACAATGCCAGGCAACAACTATTAACCTGCCTGGCAACCAGAGGCCTGGCCCGGCGGCCCACACCGCAACACGTGCTCTCATTTATTGGAGAACACGCTTTGCCCTTGCAATTCTCCCAAATCCACAGACATTGTTGACCATGCTCTGCACTCTCATAATGTGCTTTTGCCTGGCTAGAATGTGTTCTTGGGCTGGTATCAGGACCAGGCTGCCCATGAGGCACACTGAGGCAGCTGCCTCAGGAGTCTGAATCCCGTGAGACTTCTGGTGAGATCTCTCGAGAGTTCCACAAGATCTCATGAGCCTATCAACTGGAAGCCACTGCCACATAACCCTGGTAAGCAAGCCTTCAGTGGTGGGGCAGTGGTGGAGCAGGGGCAGCAGGGAAGTGGCACCTTCCCATTCACCTCAGGCGGCAAAGCGAGATAGGCCGGGCCATGCCTGACTGTGATAATGCTCCTTGCTTTGCTGGATGGAGGATGATCAGGCATGTGTAAAACCTTTAACTCCGCATGGCTGGAATGTGGCCTCCTGTACAAAGGTACAATACTGGTATGCAGCCCCTGGGAGGTTGTACACAAGGGAATGCAGCCCTGGGTTGGAAAAAGGGTTCCCCACTGCTGGGTTACAGAGTCCTCAGCCAGCTGCCAGCATCCACACCAGAGCTTACACTCGCATTTTGTGAGAAGTGGAATTCGGCTCAAGAAGTCTTGAGACAGGCAATCCAGTACTGATCCCCTGACAAGAGTACCTGTGTGGTACATGTGCTTTAGGACACCTCTTGGCCACATCAGCCCTAAATGTCAGTGTGTAAATATAGTTCCTTTATTTAGCCTCGGACAGCAGTTGAGATATAGCTGAAGCCATGATATGAAGCACTCTGATGTGAAGCACTCTGAGAGGCACGAGTTAAATCTCCCGTTAAGCTCGTTGAATATCTGTGGCGTGGGTTTTCAGAGACACCTTTCTGAGGAACACAAACTAGAAACAAATTAGGTTTGTTCAGAGGACTTTTCCGATGGCTGCGATCTTCCTAAATTTAATTTAGTGATCTAGCTGTTAGTGGCTTTGAGTCTCATTCCCAGCCCACTGAGCCATTTTGTTGCCTGAAACTAGAGTCCTGGTGACCCATAGCTAAGCAAGTTAGAAAAAGTACAGTGAACACGGGCTTTGCCCTCATCATCATTGAAATGTATATTAGACTGTCATGGAGTGATGGGCCATTGTCAAGATAAGTGTGCTTATTTCCGCCCAGTCAGTCTGACATCAATACCAGGGAAGATTCTGGAGCAGATCATTAAGCAAACAGTCTGTGAGCACCTGGAAAGGAATGCTGTGATCACCAATAGTCAGCATGGATTTCTGAAAAATAAGTCATGTCAGACTAACCTGATCTCATTTTTTGACAGAATTACAAGCCTGGTAGATGAAGGGAACGCAGTGGATGTAGCCTACCTTGATTTCAGCAAGGCATTTGACAAGGTGCCCCATGATATTCTTGTAAAGAAGCTGGTAAAATGCGGTCTTGACTATGCTACCACTCAGTGGATTTGTAACTGGCTGACTGACCGAACCCAAAGGGTGCTCATCAATGGTACCTCTTCATCCTGGAGAAGAGTGACTAGTGGGGTGCCACAGGGTTCTGTCTTGGGCCCGGTCTTATTCAACATCTTTATCAACGACTTGGATGATGGACTTAAGGGCATCCTGATCAAATTTGCAGATGACACCAAACTGGGAGGGGTGGCTAACACCCCAGAGGACAGGATCACACTTCAAAACGACCTTGACAGATTAGAGAACTGGGCCAAAACAAACAAGATGAATTTTAACAGGGAGAAATGTAAAGTATTGCACTTGGGCAAAAAAAACGAGAGGCACAAATACAAGATGGGTGACACCTGGCTTGAGAGCAGTACATGTGAAAAGGATCTAGGAGTCTTGGTTGACCACAAACTTGACATGAGCCAACAGTGTGACACGGCAGCTAAAAAAGCCAATGCAATTCTGGGCTGCATCAATAGGAGTATAGCATCTAGATCAAGGGAAGTAATAGTGCCACTGTATTCTGCTCTGGTCAGACCTCACCTGGAGTACTGTGTCCAGTTCTGGGCACCACAGTTCAAGAAGGACATTGACAAACTGGAACGTGTCCAGAGGAGGGCAACCAAAATGGTCAAAGGCCTGGAAACGATGCCTTATGAGGAACGGCTAAGGGAGCTGGGCATGTTTAGCCTGGAGAAGAGGAGGCTAAGGGGTGATATGATAGCCATGTTCAAATATATAAAAGGATGTCACATAGAGGAGGGAGAAAGGTTGTTTTCTGCTGCTCCAGAGAAGCGGACACGGAGCAATGGATCCAAACTACAAGAAAGAAGATTCCACCTAAACATTAGGAAGAACTTCCTGACAGTAAGAGCTGTTCGACAGTGGAATTTGCTGCCAAGGAGTGTGGTGGAGTCTCCTTCTTTGGAGGTCTTTAAGCAGAGGCTTGACAACCATATGTCAGGAGTGCTCTGATGGTGTTTCCTGCTTGGCAGGAGGTTGGACTCGATGGCCCTTGTGGTCTCTTCCAACTCTATGATTCTGTGATTCTGTGATTCTTACATCGCTGCTGGAGGACATTTTGTCTTTGGTGCCGAAATGTTTTTTTGCCAAGGTTTACGTGGGGGACAATTAGAAGAACAAGACATACATTATTTAACTTTGGAAAGCAAGAGCTCTTTTAAAAAACCACGTAGGAGAGTGTTTGATGTTACTATAAGAGGTTTCCCACTCATTGAACTGAACAGCAGATCTCTGGCAGTGTCAAGGTTTTATTTATTTAATTCAGCAAAGAATATAATAATTACACAGTGTGCAGCTGGATGGGATTCAGATCCATTTAATTCTTCTTCTTAAAGACTTGATGACACACCTGGTCTTCGCATGTCAGCTCCTACAACATTAAAACCATCGGTAAGCACAGACAATTCGCTTCCAGACTTGCAGAGAAAACAGCTAAGCCAGAGCATTAACAGTGGGGCTGGGCTATTAAAAGGGAAAGAGCAGCGTATTTTATATAACCAATCAGCCAGCAAGCACTACAGGTTGCAGTAATTAGATTCTGACACTTGAATTGACTTTTACAAAGGATAAAAATGGGGAAATGCATAGGAATTGCTCTGTAACTGTGGGACGTTGCATTGTCTATTATTAACCAACATACTGTAATTTATTAAACTCACTGAAGCAACAAGGAAATTGCAAAAGGAGAGAAGGAAAAGCTTTAAAGGTAACAGGAGTTAAGTATAACACTTTGTCAAGAGGTTTCCCAACAAAATGTGGACCTTTTCTCAGAATGTTATACCAACCCTAACAAATCCAGTCAATGAGATTACTAGCCAATTCTGAAGTTGTTTCATAACAATATAAAGCAGGTCTGGCACAGAGCAGGATAAGATTCTGGTTTCTGCAGGGATGAAATCAACCCAATGGTAATTTTGTATATCTTATTGACCTTCTTTTGCTAAAAGTGAAGCCAGAATTTTATGATCGTGAAAAGAATAGAAATGAGTAGGTAGCTTCCTATTGTAAGTCTGTGAAATTAATCCCTCATCCCTTTAGACTGGCCCCTCAGAGTTTGCAAATAGTCAGTTTTGTATTAAAGTGAGCTATGCAGGCTTGGATAGTGACAATGTAAACAGAGGTAGAATGTTGCAAAAAACAGCAGCGGGATTTTTTTAAATTCTAAACATAATTTGCAAAGGTGTTTAGTTTTTAAAAATAATTTTGGATTCTTTTCTTTTTTCAGTTAAGTTCATATGGATAAACTACTACCCTATGGTTCTTCATCTGTAAAATGGGGATAATAATCTATTGTGCAAAGCTGTTATCAGGGTGAAGGGAAAGTACCACAAGCTAATGAATCATATGACTTACGCTCCATGGTCCTCATTTTTAAATTAATAATTTAATTTAATTTAATTTCTAATATCATCTCCTTCACCCCTGCGGTTTGGAGAAAATTGTGATGTGTCATGAGGCACTGCAATGTTGACAAAGGCTGCCAAATTCTGTTTTTATACGGAATCCATCAGCAGATTTTTCAGTCCACCTATGATAAAACTTTGACTAAGGGACTAACTGGAATCTGGTGAGTGTCCACCATTTAGTATTGTTAAGCGTTTGTGGGTGCCTTGACTCCCCTTAATTCCTCTGTCTAGTGGGCCTTGGATTATCAAGATGGACTATTAAGATGGGCTGCCAGACACTGAATTTAACAGTGTGAAAATAAAAGGCCAAAGCAGTTTTTCTGTGCTCGGGAAAACACCTGGGAGAAAAGCTATTATGGAGAACAAAAGAAAGGTAAGGGGTGATTAACAAAGCAGATACTCTGTGCCGGAGGGTAGATGAGTGCAAGCCCCTCCTTCCACTGTGAGACAAAGTGTCAGTCTGTTAAACACAGCAAGCTAAGCATAGGGACAAAAAGCCATGTTTGATCTCTTTGGATCCAGCAGTGGGAGAAACAGAACCCTCTAGGAGCGTAATGCATCGACCTCTCCATCATAGGCTCAGGTTGTATATGTGCGTAAATAAGCCATATATAAGAAAGACGCCACAGTTTCCACTGTGCCTCATTTCCAAAGGAAACACAAACACTAGGCAAGTGTCTGGAATACAGGAATCTTGCGCCAATCAGAGATTGGGGTGACATGTAACAGAAGAGCCCTGCTGGATCAGACCAAAGGATAAACTAATGTTGCCATATTAAACTACTGTACTAGAACCATATCAAGCTACTAGAACTTATTGGAATGTACTGGAACTCAAGCGATCTGGTTACAAGGTTTGTTGAATCTGGATTCCAGAGGATGTTTCAAACGTTTTAGGGATCAGGGTGAAAAAGTGCCACTTCTAAACTTGCTCTGGAATGGAACAGAATAGTGGGACTTAGAGGGATGCGGAAGGGCAGCCTTCAGATGGGTTGTTCAGAAGTCTACCTAAGAGGTTTGCAAGCCTGTGGTTGCACCTAAAATAACTTTGGATTCTGGGCAAGGACTAAAAATGTATACATTCGGGAGGTAACATTAAACACAGTTGTTTAGAGCAGTGATGGGGGATCTAAGGCTTGAAGCCAAATATGGCCCGCCAGGACTATCTATCTATCTATCTATCTATCTATCTATCTATCTATCTATCCCTCAGGAATCCCCTGAGTCCATAACTCCTTTTCATCCCCTTCCCTTCATCCCAGACCACACTTCCAATTAGCTTGGCTTTGCACTTCCTTGAGTCTTTTTGCCTGGCTAGAATGTGTCCTTGGACTCTGATAATGCTTCTTGTTTGCCTGGATGGAGAACTGAGATGAGTGTGTGTGTGTGTGTGTGTGTGTGTGTGTGTGTGTAAAGCCTACTGTAAAAAGATGAAATTAACATTTGCTGCTCAACGAGCTTTTGCTTCTCTCCCAGCCCCTAGCAGTGGCATATGGCCCCCAGAAGGTTTTCATATAAGGGTATGTGCCCCTTCAGCTGGGAAAAACCCCCCATTGCACTAATTTTCAATTAAATGTGTTTAGAACGGGGATATGGAAAGTGTTTGAGAAAATTATTAACTCATCAAGCCATCCTGTTCTACATGGAGAAGATGTGCAAAGCCATTAGGGATTATGCAGCTAGATCCATAGCAGAGGAAGTAGACATTTCCAAAAGCTATGTGTGTTTGTCGGCTGAAGATCTCCATCTCCTTTGCCTGTTCATTTAGCTCACTGAGACTTGTGCCCGTAAAGAGCTTTGAAAACTGAATTGGAATGCTTTGGTTCACCCAAGTCTGCCTGTTCACTTTCCCGATTGTTCTTTCGAGTCCTCTTAATATGTAAACTCTCATTTATTTTTTCCATACTTCACTGACTGCTTATTTTCTTTACAGGCCCCTGTAGCCCCACTCAAGCTTACTACATGTCAGGCTTGGACTTCATTTACTAACCCAGCTGTATGAACTCAGCTTTTCCAGTGGCACTAAATTATACGCTTTAGAGATTGTATATACCGGGTGCCTGATGGTTATTCTGAGAGCAATTTTCTGACCTGCTTTTCTGCATCATTCTTCTTACAACCCCCCAAGAACATCTTTTCTGTAGGTAAATAATACTCCAGATAGCTTCAAATTAGGCGGAGGCAAATATATGCCTTTGTTCATTATGGCAATGATATGCTAGGAAGGGAAGCCAGGCTCAGAATAGTCAACATGGGCAGCGGTTCTCTAGGGTTCCCAGCCCCCTGGAGACACCGGGGCTTGAACCTGGGACCTGCTGCATGCAAAGCTACAGCCCTTTTCCCAAGTTACTGAATTTTCCTGCAGTACTGCTACTGGTATATCTTTCATGAATGATTTCGGCTCTTACCAGATGCAGATTGTCCCCTTCAATCCAGTGTTTCCAGCCTCTGTTATTCTTTTCGCCTTTCTGGACACAGATTAGTTTATCACCATCCCAGGTCACCAGCGTCTGCAGGGATCAAATGATAAAGTTCAGCAACATGGTAGAAACGTGTGAGGCTAAAAACAAATCGGAATAAACTGGAGTCAGGGTGACATAATGGCAGCATAGAGTTGGTCGGGGTGGGGGTGAGGAGAGGGAACACATAACAAGCAAATACCACCCCCCTCCCCTCTCTCCCAGCTCCCCAAATTTAAGTAGAAAGCCTATAGTGTCACTAAAAGTGTTTTATGTTTTCAATTCCCGGCTATTTCTCCTGACACAATGATCCATAATATACGCACAAAAGAAGATAATTAAATAAAGTGAATTTATGACGGGATTTGTCTCCAGAAAGGGGAGCACAGATATGAAATTTGCATTATTCCATTCTCCCTCAGAAGAAAGCCACAAACGCACTGTAAAGCACAGCAGCAGGAAAAGCCGTGGATCATTTTAACTGCTACAACATTAATACACATGCACACGCACTTCTGTTGTGGATGCGGAGGGCATATGGGGAGGGAAGAGATTGTTCACAGCAGCTTGGATTCAAAGCTTTTGCATAGGAGCATCTTCTAATATGTAAATGGTCCCCAAATTTATTTTCAGGCTAACCAAAACAGGTGTTTACTGTTAGAATAACGCTGGGGGGGGGACAGAAAGGAAATGGAAGGAAGGGTGGAGTCAACCTTATCATGGTCAGACTACTACGAAAGACAGTGCTCTGTGTGCAAACAAGAGGGATCTTGGAGCCACTCCTCAGCTGGAAGTGCAATAAGAAGAATGGGGATGCCCTGATCACAGCTACTATAGTAGTGCAGGCACACACCAGAGGAGATATTTGAATTATAGTCTCTTTCTTCCTTTCTTTCATTTGACTGCTGCTTCACTACAATTGTGATCGGGAGAAAAATATGACCTCTGTACATTCTGTAGCTGTCTGGCAACATCCCACATTCTCTGCACTGAAAAGAACAGATTGCAAAAGAACAGCTCTCTTTAAAAATAATTAATTCCTGAGCCTCCTGCAAAAACAGCAGTGTGTCAGTGGGGGAATATCGGGCAGAAATCATCTTGATAAGAAATCAGAAAGAATTATAAAAGAAATAAGATGCTTTTTCTACTCTCCGTCAGATAACAACAGTGACGATAGGAGAAAATTGAGGTTATTGAAAGTTCAGGGAAGAGGCAGTTTTCTAGCCGAGACAGGACTGGTAAAGGATAGCTTTGACAGAGGTATAAGGAGCATGCTGTGATGTCAGGGCATGAAAAGGTCACAGATAATAGGAAAGATGTTGGCTATGAGCAGCATACTCCTCCACATTATCTTGGGGAGGGGAGAGGAAATGATTTGGCTATTGTAATGCTTGCCATTCTGTTTTAGCTCTGTAGATACCAAGCGGTGTAGGCACAGATTAGGTTACAATTAGGAATAAAACGTAATCCAACTGGGGGAGAGGGAAGCTACCCACTGAAAAGCAGCTATAGGGGAAACAAGACCTTGGCTTGAGAGTTCCTTCACAGAGAGCTCAATTCAATGGATGGAAATGAATTGAAATAAAAATTGCCTCAGAATCAGACCAATATCTTCTGAGAGACAGATCAATGCAATTATCTTCCCTCAGGGGAAATCCAGAGAGTCCCCCCCCCCAGAAGAGTGGCCAGATCTTACTGTCAGGAAAACAGTAACAACAACAAAACACAGGAACTAACTTTTCCATAATAGTAGAGCCAGCCCGTCCATGAGGCATACTGAGGCAGCTGTCTCAGGCTGTGGAATCCCATGGGATGGCTTGCCCCTGCCTTGCCCCTGCCACCACCTGAGAAGTGAGGAGAGGTGATGATGGCTGGCAAGATCTCATGGAACTCTTGTGATCCTGGCAAGTGAGGCTTCAATGGGAATGCTAGGGCAGCAGGGCGGCAGCACCCTCCGCTTTCACCTCAGGTGGCAAAACTAGACCTTCCACCCCTGCATAATAGGTCAATATGGGCATAGCTATCTCACAACTTGGTAAATGATGAATAAACCTATGGGCATTTCTATTACTATTATTATTAACCAGTTACAATTTTGACAGCACTGCTTGTCTTCCATATTATAATTTTCTCCTCAGAACCAGAAGCAATGGAGGAACTCGGGAAAACTTCGGGTGAAGACATCCTCTCCCCACTCTAAAACTGTGCAAATGTGACTTGAAACACAGAGGTGTGTGTGTGTGTGTGTGTGTGTGTGTGTGTTTGACCTCACTGGATTTTAAGCCACTAAAGAGAGCCAGTGTGGTGTAGTGGTTAAGAGCGGTAGATTTGTAATCTGGTGAACTGGGTTCGCATCTCCGCTCCTCCACATGCAGCTGCTGGGTGACTTTGGGCTAGTCACACTTCTTTGAAGCCTCTCAGCCCCACTCACCTCACAGGGTGTTTGTTGTGGGGGAGGAAGGGAAAGGAGAATGTTAGCCGCTTTGAGACTCCTTCAGGTAGTGATAAAGCGGGATATCAAATCCAAACTCTTCTTCTTCTTCTAAAGTGAAGATACACATACTCTCCAGCTGTGGAATGGCCCTTCCTATTCAGGAAAGGCCATTGGACTCCACTAGACAGGAAAGCATATAAAAGTCTTCCTATTTAAACAAGAGCATTCATGCATGAGCCACAAGGTTTTTTGGCTTTTGATGTGCAGGCCCCTCAACTTTCTGGCTCAGCACCTGGCTCACAGTTCTGGCCCACCACTGTCTATGATGTAGCCCTAACTAGGACACAGCTTGCATCAGGCTCACTTGACTCCTGGGACTCAGCTATACAGCTGCAAATAAAATGTTTTAAGTGTGTTTTAATTGTGATATACAATGTGACACTAGATGATAATGGTGAGCCTTATGGAAAATTCAATGCATTTTTTAAAATGCTTTTTAAAAAGCATTTTCAGAATGGTTTTTATGTGTGTATGGATTCCACTCTGGTTAAAAAGTTCTCCAGAAACAGGGAGCTACAGGGGAAAAAAATAAACTAAAATATAAAAAAAGTGCCGCCACAGGTAGAATGGTCATATGCAGTAGCTCAGCAGTTGCTTCCACCAGAAAGCGGGATTTGCTTTGCCTGTGGGGAGTCTGTAGGAGCCAGTGGGGGATATATAAGTATCTGGTGGAACCATGAGGAGTTGAAAAAATAATTCTGTCTTGCTGTCAACAAGCTGAAAAACTGTCATGATTTACATATGGAATAAATAGTTGCAATAGAAAAACATCCACGTTTTGAAATGCAAATAGTTGCTTCTTTATAAATAAACATTTCTTTAACATTTATAATTTGCTTTCAACCTGTTTTCTTGAATGTCAGGTGCTGGTGTTGACTGCTGTGTAAATGGAAAGCAAATCATAAGTTTCTACCTTCACCACTCGGTCATCAAGCCCCTTGGTGTGCTCTTCAAATTCCTCTCCTACGGTGTAATTCACTTCATAGTTCCTGAAAGTGCTCAGCGTTTTCGTCTTGAAATGGTTTCCCTCTTGAATAATTTCTTTCGTTTGTGTCAGGTGGTTTGCAATCTTTCTCGTAGCAAGGCCAATGCCTGCAGACACACCAATAAATATGTTAACAATGGGCCTGATTAACTTCAAACATACATTTATAAACAATAAAGTAATGTGTGCCCAAAAGGACTTTCTGCTTTTGGGGTGTGTGTGTGGAGTATTACATCCTGGGCCATATGATACTGCCGGTATACAACTATCAGATTCCATCAGCATAAGGATTACTGTTTACATAATGGAACTTTCCACCCCTTCTTTCCCCATGTGTAGCCCATCTGCTCTGGAGCGTTGGAGAGTTCCATAACAGGTTTAGAGGGTGCAAAGGGGGAGAAGGGGGGAAGATTATTTTGCACAAGCGGCAATCCTTGTGCTAATGGAATACATTACAGTTGTACCTCGGAATCGAATGGAATCCGTTCCAGAAGTCCGTTCGACTTCCAAAATGTTCGGAAACCAAGGCGTGGCTTCCGATTGGCTGCAGGAACTTCCTGCAGCCAATTGGAAGCCACGGGACCTGCTTTGGATGTTCAGGTTTGAAAGAACGTTCGCAAACCGGGTTTGTGGCATTTGGGAGCCAAACCGTTTGACTCGCAAGGCGTTCATCAACCAAGGTACAACTGTACTTAGCACTGCTGTGGAAAGATCACTCGTATGAATTGCACTTGTGCACATGTTTAACTGTTTAGCCGGATTGTAATCTAAGGCAGTCCTCTGCACACTTATCAAGAAGTAACTCACTTTGGCAGAAAGCTGGTAGATATAGAAATAGATTAGATCAGGCTTCCTCAACCTTGGCCCTCCAGATGTTTTTGGCCTACAACTCCCATGATAGCTAGCAGGACCAGTAGTCAGGGATGATGGGAACTGCATTCTTAAAACATCTGAAGGACCGAGCTTGAGGAAGCCTGGATTAGATGATATAGATATAGATATATTTAGGGTAGTATTCAACTAAATTTTACTTAGAGTAGACCAATTAATATTAATGAACATGATTATGTTAGGTCTATTAATTTCTGCTCTGAGTAAAACTTAGTTGAATAGCATCCTCAGTGACTAACAGTGCAACCCTAAGTATGTCTACTCAGAAGTAAGGCCTGTTGAATTCAATGGGACTTATTCCCATGTCCCTATAGGACTTTTTCTACACCGCAACTGTTCAGTGTTTTTTTTCCTATTTTTATCTGACTAGCAATCTTGGCCATTGGACTGCTGGCTTGTGGCCGGATTCGCTGCATGAGCAAATATCACCACGGAACAGGGTGTCCTGACTGCTGAGATGCTGCAGGGACACCCTGGCAGGATGACAGGCAGTAGTATAAACATTTAAGATCTAGGTACAACATGCTGCTTACATCATTGAAACATGGTCTCAGTGACTGGTGGGGAGTGGGGGTCAGAAGTCCCTCTTGTACCTAGGAAAAATAGGGTGGCTAATGATCCATAAGTTCAATTAAAACAACCTTCCTTGCTTGAACAATCCACCCTCAACAATTTATGATGCAGATTAGGAGTTAAAATACAGGGACAACTGTGACACATTTAGGGCCACTTTTCTGCTGTTAATGCAGAGATGGGGAGGGGGAGATATTTTCCAGAGGCACCACATGTCTTTCAGGTTGTTGATTATGGCACCAAATTGTGAGCACAGAGAGCTTCTTATAAATGTTACCATACAAGATTCCAGCTGCAGCCCTATGCACACTTTCCTAGGAGCAAGACTTAGTCATCCTTACCTTACTACTCAGTAGATGTGCATAGGATTGTACTGCAAAATAGGTTTTCTGACCCATTTGAAGTTTAGGTCAGTGCAAATCACCTGTGCATTTCAGCTATAGAATGCCTGTTCAATGATCTCTCATATATAGCATAGGTGTTGAAATATGACTGACAAATTCTTTTGTACGGGAGAAAGAGAAAAGAAAACCTTCAAAGAGAAATGTTTGAGATAAAACGTACTTGCTAGGAAGTATATTCCACTGTATTCACTGGGCTTACTTCAAAATATATCTGCTTAGAAATGGCTTGCTATAAAGGCAAAAGTTAATGTTGAATTAAATCTTATTCATTTATTTTTAAATTAAATGTAGTACAAAGCACCCCACCAATTCAAAATTCTTATTTTTATATTTACCTAAAGCAACCATGTAACCTTCGAAGTTGTCATTGGATACCATCACCCACGTTCCAGTGTAATCAACAGGCATTGCGGCTAAGAGTTAAATCCAGGGATGGCTCAGATATGGAACTTGGAAAGGAGAAAGAGCTTACTGTAATTCTGTCCTTTTTATATTTCTTTGGGTGAAGTTTACAGCTTCCAAGATAATAAAGTCCAAGGGTCAGCGAGATAACCTAAACAGAACTTTCCCTTCATTACCAAGGTTCAAGAGGACAAAGCAGAGGCAGCAAACAGATTTCTGAGGTTAGAGGTCAGAGAGAAAATGATGTTGCAATGACCTTTGTAAAATATAAAAGAAGAGAAGAGAAACATTGATGGGAGCACAGCTCTGGAAGATGGACTACATAATATCAAGTTATATGAACCTGATTGTGTGTATGTGTGTGCTTATTCAGAATTTCCTTAACTCCTGTTTACATTCTGTGGATGTTCTGGATATATGAAAAATCCAACATTTACTTTTAATAGAAATGGTCACGATGCTGTGTCATCCAAACAGAAAGAAAGACACACAAATCACATAAAGGACAAGAAAAGATCTTCTGCAAGTTGAAGGCTGATTGTAAGAAAGGCACAACCAGCCATTCCCTGCCTGTTTTAAGCTCCAAGTCACCACTTGTGCAAATGTTTAGTACTGGGATAGTCAATGTGATGCCCTCCAGATGTTGTCAGACATGGTAGGAAATTAAAATGCTGGTTCTTGCCTGGGAAGGATGAGAGCATTGATGCTGCGTGCTACTGCCACCACCAAACAGCAACTTGTCTGTCACACTCCTCCAATGTAGGAGGTGGTCCATTCCTTCTCCAGGGCAGCTGGGGAAATGAACTAGTAGGAGGGACGAAAGAGGCACCTGTACTGTTGGGCCCTAGCAGGGTGTTTAGGTTCCAGCAGCTGTCCAAGGAGGCCAGGTGCTGAAATAGACCCTACTACTGCAAACCACTGAGCCTTGGGCTTGCCGATCAAAAGGTTGGCAGTTCGAATCCCCGCGACGGGGTGAGCTCCCGTTGCTCGGTCCCAGCTCCTGCCAACCTAGCAGTTCGAAAGCACACCAAAAAGTGCAAGTAGATTAATAGGTACCACTCTGGTTGGAAGGTAAACACCGTTTCTGTGTGCTGCTCTGGTTTGCCTGAAGCGGCTTAGTCATGCTGGCCACATGACCCAGAAAAACTGTCTGTGGAGTGGACAATTGCCAGCTCCCTCAACCTGTAAAGCGAGATGAGCACCACAACCCCCGAGTCGTTCACAACTGGACTTAAATGTCAGGGGTCCCTTTACCTTTTTTTACTCCTCACCAGCACCAATCCTATGACATTATGGTCCAGACTGAAATAGCAACTGCAATTATCGAAAAGCTAGATACAAATATATTGATTGTATTTCCATTCTGCTTTCCACTGAAGAGAATCCCAATACAGCTTACAAGCGATAAATAACAACAGCTGCAGCACTGAACACCAGCTGTTGCAATGCTTGGGCCATTACTAAGCTGACCCCACTAAGTCGGGTAATAAAATTAGGAAATCCACAAGAAAACAATTATAAGTAATTGTAGTCTATACAAAAAGATGAACAAAACAGAGCTAAAAAGTAGTCTAAAAGTTGCTGCCTTCACCCATACTCCACCACACCTGCTATCTCAAATATCAGTTACTCTATTCAGTTCAATGAAATACACTGCCCCACACAACTCTGCCTGGCACTTCTGACTTCTGACTGAAAATCTCTTGCTTCGCTTGCTTATAAATTTGTGATTCCTCCGCTAGGCTTTTATGGACCCCTGTGTGAGTAGCTTGCGGTTCCTTTGGTGTGATAATGTTGGCGTTGTGGCTAGTGATCCACACAAACACAAGGTGTAATATTTGAATTTTAATGTCTCATGCATCTAGTCTTGTTCTTTACAACTGTTGTCAAAGAAGCTGGCCAAGTGACCCAATATCGCATGTTCAGGTGCTTTCTTGCCAAGTTGCTTTCCTTATTACTATAATAGCTCCATCCAACAACACAACCCTGGAAGCATTTGCTTTGTCACTTTACAGCAGGGCTCAGTAGCTTCCTTTCGGATGGAGATACCGCTGAGGTCAGCTTCAGGTTTCATTAAAGTGACTCCTTGCTATCACAGGTCTCCAGATACAGTGCTATTTTCTTTCTGCTTGCAGCTGCAGACATACCGAAGGAGGGCAGGGGGAGCTTATATCATAAGATGCAGGCACTTGTCAGAAGGTCTCTGAAAACAAATTGTAACATACTAAAAGCAATACGGGAAGCTACTTTCATGGCATTTTGAAGTAAGCGAAGAGGCAGGAGAACTTAATAAACCCCTGTGTTACTTCTGATTTCATTGAAACGAAGTGATACTTGAGAATGAATCCCATGACATTCTGTGGAATTGCCCTGCTTTCCTCAGTGGCTTAAAGAAATATTTGGCCCTGCTAACCAAAAGATCTGTTGCCAAATACATGGAAAGCATAAAAAGTGGAGTTGAATCTCACCCTCTGAAGTCAGAGGAAATGTGGCATTCTCCTGCTGTCCCACACTTTCTCTATCCTAAATCCAGAGATTCCCTATGCAACTGGTAGAGCTTTCCTCTTCAGATTTTCAAAGCATAGGGAATCTCCAGATCTAGAAAGCACAAAGTGTGGGGCAGCAATAGTTGGAGGGGGTTCAGAATCCACATAAGTTGAGATATGGGTGGCCCTCTGTCATACTTATTAATGTCAGTGGGGCTACTCTGAGTAAAACTCAGTTGCATATCACCCATGTGAAAGCTGGGCAAACTGGATATGCTCAGCAAAGGGAAAGTTAGAGAGACATGCCAGTATTTACACATACACGAAAACACAAAGCATCACTGCATATTTTACAAGCAAATTAACAAGTCAGAAAAACACCCTGACAATTAAGATTAGCAAGAAAATGGGACAAAGCCAGTTGAAACGGAGGGATTTTAAAGCAAAGGCTGATGAAATTCTGGCGAGGATGCTTTTGGGACGACGCTTTCTGCTTTTGCAAAAAGGTTTGTACTATCCCAGAGTCCCATTCCAGTTTTTATTTTGCAGTTAGTTTCCTCACAAGTGAATCAGAAATTTTCATAAAGGGATTTCCTTCATTCATACCCTGTATGTAATTGTTCTTAATTGCTAATTTGTAGCTGGTTTCCTTCGAGGTGTGTGGGTTTCTTTTTCTTTTTCTTTCGTTTTTCAAAAAGATGAGCTCTATTTCAGGAATTCACTACACATGTATTTACTCAACACTAGCACCAGCTCCTTTGTGCCTTCTGAGGCATGGGTATAATTAGAAGCATTGCATTATATTCCACCAAAAAACAATGTAAACAGAGAATTACTGAAAATATGGAGTATTGACTTTAACAGACGGTTCTGCTGAGATTTTACAGCGAAGGGTTGCAAGGGCCTATGAAGAGACACCGCAGCTCAAGGGTCAATACTATGATAGGCAATAATGCCTCCATCAGATTCAAAAGTCAGTCTAAATTGCACAGACCCCCACAGACTCCAGAGGCTCTGTCATTGCAGGTGCTGCTAAGACAATATTATTTCAGGGCTCCACTGGAAATACTTTATTTTGCAGGTCATTGATCCAACAGAGTCCTAGTGGTGTGTTGGGGCAATGAACTGACAACTAAAATGATCTGTGGAGTTGGTACGGTCGCAAGTTCACTTGCTACAAGACCTCCTTTGGCATTTTTGATAGAAAGCTCTTGCTGGGAAGTCCTTTCTAAGTGGGGAAAAGTCATTCTTGCTGTGCATTTGTCTATATATGTTTACAAAGTTGCAGTGGGCAAGTTCCAGTCATTTCACTGACTTTCATATATGCTCTGCACTTAGGATCTTCCTGTTACTCTTTAGACTGGAAGAAGAAGAAGAAGAAGAAGAAGAAGAAGAAGAAGAAGAAGAAGAAGAAGAAGAAGAAGAAGAAGAAGAAGAAGAAGAAGCAGCAGCAGCAGCAGCAGCAGCAGCAGCAGCAGCAGCCTGGAAGCAAATTTGCTATTTTGTTGGTGATGATTCAGTAACTCCTGCTTAACTTCCTCACAGGGAACTCTTATTGATGTCAATGGGACTGCAAGCCAGGCCCTGTGGTTCTTTTGCTTTTTCTAAGCACGGTGTTAAAATTTAACTCCAAATTCATAGTTTTATTCTACTTCAGATTCAGATATAGTTATCTCAGTATAATAAATCATTGTTCATTAGATAGAGAAGGAGCACAGTGTCTGCACACTAGCACAGCTGATGTGGTGGTGCTGTTCCACAGCCCTCCTGACAACAGGGTCACTATGCTTCCTGGGCAGGGAAGGAGTGAGGTTGGGGCTAGGTGAGCATTCTGGCAGAACCAACCTGCACCCCCTGCCAGTGTGTCCACGCAGCCCCAGCCTTGTCACCTTCCTTCCTTCCTTCCTTCCTTCCTTCCTTCCTTCCTTCCTTTCCCCTGGAGCATATCAGCTGTGGAGCAGAGACATTGATCCTGTGGGGTGCAGAGTGCTTGTCTGTAAGTATGCCTTCCCCACAGAGAAGCTGAATGTGAAGGAAGACCTTGCAGCATTGAACCCTCCATTCTCATTGTAGGAATGATCGCTGGGTCCGGAGCACACTCCCCACCCGCAGGAAGCCTCAGTCTGCCTGCATGCGTGACCTTGGGGTGCGGGGCACACTCCCCCTCAAAGACAAAGCCACAGCTGTCTGAACATCATGCCCTCTGTCTAACCTTTTGCAGTCTCAGTAGTCTGCGGTGCCCTGTCTGTAACCTTTGTCTCTGAGACCTTTGTCTCCTTCATCATACACTGTGCAAGGGGGAAATGACGTGGTGGAATCAGGTGCCAAAATAACTTTGTAACACCCCACGATCTCGGAACTGGAAGATGTGTAAAGGTCATAGCCCAAAATGTATCTGCCTGGGTTTGCATATTTGTGTCAATAAAAGGAGCCTCCACAGAGCTGGCCAGCAGCTTGCTTGCAGCTCACCTGTGCGCAGCTCACCTGCATTATCAACTCCTGCCTCATGTCCTTCACTTCACTCATGGGGGAAGCGGAGATGCCGTATCCCCCTTCCCACTCCCATCTGGCCCCTAGGACAGATCAGGGGAGCTGCGCATAGCCCTAATGTACAGTATCACCTCCCAACCCTTGTCCACCCTCAAATCTGGTTGCATGCAACTAGAGCAATGTGCAAACAGGCCATGAGCAGCTGAGCAACCTGTGCACATTTGGAAAAGAACAACTGGTGGGAAACGAGCAAACTTAACAGCGGCAGCTAGAAAAAGAAGGCGATTGTTGTCTGGACAGCAGATTCAGGCTTCAGCTTTAAGTTCTGCCAGTCTGGCATATTTTCCTGAGTGCTTGAGCCCCCTTTAAAAGAGAAAGCATAAAAATCCATTTTGAAATCAATCTTTTGAAAATAAAATGGCTGGCTTCCTGCCACCAGTGGCTGCTAACTCATCTGATCAATGCCTCTGTGTCTCCAGTCAATTCCTTGCCATCCTTTCCCCATTGCCATTAATCCCTCTCTTGCTGACTTCAAACTTAAATCTCATGTAATACTTGGGAGGAAACAGAAGTAAAACTCAAATGAAGCAGTGCATCATTTGAGAAAAGGAAGATGCCATTTAAAAATAAATTGCATGTCCTGGCAACGACAGAGAGCAGGAATGAATAGCCCATCGGTCAGTTTTGGTTACGGATAACATGGTTGTCCTGTCTGCACCTGTCTGTGTAGAAGAGGCGTCATGATGGTTAGACAAAGGTGTTGCAACCACCACGTTGGTTATTTTTATGACTGGTGTTAGCAAAACCTGGAGTACTGACAGGGGTTTATTAGCAGTGGTGCAGTTAGGTAATTTTAGACTCTGGATTTCATTGTCTTCCTCTCCCTTAAGATTGTAATGTGTTACTTGGCTTACTTAAAAATGTGGTAAGACACCATTGCTACATTTGAGGGTCCTCCTGCTCATTCTGCCCTGTCCTGGTGGCACAACCATTATTTCGTTCTTAATGATAGGCCGAGGTAGAATGCAGCCTCTTTCTTTCATTGGGTCCTTCCAATTTTTCCAATATTTTGTTGAAATTGTGTTTTCAGATCATGCAAACAGTGGGGAACTGAGGAATCAAAGGCACGATGTGCATTGCCATGGATCTGCATGTTGCACCGAGAGATGATCAAAGAGACTCCTTTGGGAGGACGGAGGGGATAGAATCTTAATAAATAAAATGGAAGAGACAGTTGTAAAAAAACCCACAGTCTTCTTGTGGGCTTGTACTGGCTTGATTCCTTGGCCAGACTGCCTCCAGATTAATATCTGATGCCACCATTAATAAATCCAAATAGAAACATCAAGCTTCCATGCACCGTTTGGATTCCCCCCCCCCCACTTTGCAGAAATCAGACATTAATATCTATATTGTTCTAATTGTATTTATTCTGTGGCAAAGTTTTCTAATTGCTGCTGCCAGTTTCTATCTTCATCAGATAAAGGTTACAATATTCAGACATTGAACTGCACTATTGATGGATTGCTTTTGAACGGGAAGATTCCATAGAAAGCAATATGGTTCTTTCACCCTTCTCCTACCTCTATGACAAGCATAATTTAACTAAAAGGATATATATGCCATTAAGCTTTCTCATGCCTGACCAATGAGAATGCTGTAATGTCATTTATTACCAGTTCCCATCCATTACAGGAGCGTTTTGGAGAATGGATTTTGTCAAACGCTTTGCAGAAAAGTATTGCCTAAAAAAAAAACAACCCACAAAAAAACTCTTCGGGAAATCATGGTAAAAGTGCACTAACATTCTAGGGTTCTGTGGATGTATTTTATATAAATAATATCTATTGGTATAAAATACACTTGCATAAGCTGAAAATACTATACTTTTTTTTTTTTACAATGATCCTATGCCAGCTTTCCCCAAACTGAAACCATTCAGATGTTTTGGACTACAACTCTCAGCATCCCTGACCAATAGCCATGCTGGCTGGGGATGATTGGAACTGGGAGATCTGCAGGGCAGTAATTTTCACAAGTCAACCTTATACTCTGGTCTCTGGAAGCATACCTCTCAACAGTAGTCTGCGTGAGGTTGTAAATGGCTTATGAACTCAGCTTCCTCCCATTGCAACCTAGCAGAATGAACCCCCATTGTTCTGCCCAGACACCGAGGTCCAGTGCCGAGGGCCTTCTGGTGGTTCCCTTGCTGCGAGAAGCAAAGTTACAGGGACCCAGGCAGAGGGCCTTCTCAGTAGTGGCACCCTCCCTGTGGAACGCCCTCCCACCAGATGTCAAAGAGAAAAACAACTACCAGACTTTTAGAAGACCTCTGAAGGCAGCCCTGTTTAGGGAGGCTTTTAATGTTTAATAGACTATTGCATTTTAATATTCTGCTGGAAGCTGCCCAGAGTGGCTGGGGAAACCCAGCCAGATGGGTGGGGTATAAATAAACTATTATTATTATTATTATTATTATTATTATTATTATTATTATACCATCATCATGCTCTGACCCAAAAGGCCAACAAGTCAAGAGAGATGTCTAGCCCTTTTTACATGCTCAGATTATGTAGAATCCACACTTGTGGAGGTCTTGCGCCAACCCCAAACCCATGTAGTAGACTCAGCGCATATCTCCTCCAGCATGCGCATGAACTGGGAGTGTGTGCAGGTTTGTCTGCACAATCCTGCTTCCAGTTGTTCATGCAGAGCCTACTTACACACATTTGTACAAATGTAGAGTCCAGCCAATGTGCCT
Source organism: Podarcis raffonei (assembly GCF_027172205.1). NCBI lineage: Eukaryota > Metazoa > Chordata > Lepidosauria > Squamata > Lacertidae > Podarcis > Podarcis raffonei. Next base: position 68,665,628 of record NC_070606.1, read on the forward strand.
AGGTCACAATAAAATGCATAGTGGATATAGCATGAGGGTGACAGTCTCCTCCGTTGCCCTGCATGCATGGATTGCAAATAAGTTCTGAAAAGACACATGCATTTGGGAATCTGCTGTTCATACCTAGGTCTTTTGAAACCTTACAATGAACATGCATAGGTTGGGATTGTGGCTTGCTGCTGAAATACCTAACCTTCCCATGTGCATTTGCTGTGACTGGCGCTCACACACTACATATTTAAAGCAGATTTAGTGTGCATTTAAAGTGCATGGCTTCCCCCAAAGAATCCCAGGAACTGTAGTTTGTTAAGGGTGTTCAGAATTTTTCCTCTGTGAGGGTTAAACTACAGTCCTCAGGATTCTTTGGTAAGAGGCCATGTGTATTAAATGTGCTTTAAACATATGGTGTGATGGTGAGAGGTTCATGTGTAAAGGGCAATTACTACCATGATTCCAGAATTAATTGTACTAAAGTGTTGTGGCCATGTCTCGGCACTGCTGCTCCAAAAGGATGGTGCAGCTGTAAACAAATGGGGATCATTGATGATAAATTGGAAATGCTACATCCATGCCTTGATTCTTATTTCTGAAATGTGCACACTATCCAATAAAAGCCGTACCATTAAGGATAATGGAACCTAGCGTGGAGAAGACAATATGTTCACACACCACTTAAACCAGCTCTGAATAGATCCATCAGGACGGCTTCCAGGTTCTGCAGCTGTGATTTGAAGATGTGAAATGGACAGGGATGAATGGGTAACTGGCACATATATCCCAATCCCTATTGATCAGGAATTGTTCCTCAATCGTGGCTTTGTGCCCTGTGATGAGGAACAGTTGGGACCACTTTGACCATCTCTCAGCAGCACCTGCAAAAGGAAATAAGAACGGTGCTGGCAATATGCTGGTGAACACTCTGGTTCACCCCTCCCATGCTGCCAGGTTTTTGTTTTTATGTTCCGTGAATTCTCCATGAATGTTTTTCTACAGCCACTGGCAGAGGAAGAGGGGGGTGGGGAGAGCACACCGCCCCTGGCACCACAATCCTGGTGGGGTGCCATCGCAGCTGCCCCCCCGCACGCTGGGCGCCACACCCCCAGGACACGCACCACGCCCCTGGGATGCATGCCACGTCCACCTGGACACGCGCCAGCCACGCCCCCATCTGCACTCCGCCACTGTCTGCAGCCTGCTACCAATCCTGAATTCCTCAGTAGTCTTGTTTTTGTCCTGGGTGTTCCTGGACCAGTAGTGCAGTGGCAAATTCAGAAGTGTGCAGTCCCTTCCTGATAGTCACAACCAGAACCTCTCCTAACATTGCAGAGCATTCTAAGATTATGGAATAGAATCCTGGGGGCATGGTGTGCCACCCACAGGGGTGTGGTGTGTGTCCTGGGGGCATGGCATGCTGCCTGCGGGGGTGTGGCGCCCAGCGTGGGTGGTGGTGTGCAGCCGTGATGGCACCCCACCGGAATCGCGCTGCCAGGGCCGGTGTGCTCCCCCCACAATCCTCTTCCTCCGCCAGTGGCTCTAAGCCACTGGAAACAGGGACCTGCCTGGGACCCTGCTGCAAAAATAGTAATAGGTCTTTGACTTCTCACAACCCCACAACTTCCCACCTCTATCCTGGACACTGGCCTACCTTTTCTGTGGCATGAGCAAACCCACATTGGTCCTTCAAAGATGTATCCTCCCATCTCTAAGCCTGTAAATTCTGTTCATGCACATAGATCAGGCATAGGCAAACTCAGCCCTCCAGATGTTTTGAGACTACAATTCCCATCATCCCTGACCACTGGTCCTGTCAGCTAGGGATGATGGGAGTTGTAGTTCCAAAATATCTGGAGGGCCGAGTTTGCCTATGCCTGACATAGATACACACATTCACTTATGTCCACACAGAGAGGGAAAATGGGGGTCATGGTCACTGGCAATGTCCCTGCTGCTGCATATTCTTGGATCTTGTTTCCATGAAATGTATGCACATAAAACTGAACATGTGCAGCCTCCTTTGTGCATGACGTTGGAAGATGGGCAATACAAACAGGAGCCAAAGCTCATTTGGCTATACATGTATAGGCACCATGCAAGCATAAGCACAGCGGGCAGAAGTGGTGCCAGCAGGTGTGACACCAATTAGTCCTCTCCACATGTTTATTGCCTGTATAAAAGGTTCCAATAGTTGCTTCAAAGCAAAACACGGCCACAGCGCTTATTCTCTTTTTGCTGCTACATTAACCAGAGTTTCTCTTTGCTGGACATGCTTTTTAATAGGTTGAAATGAATTCAGCACAATTACTTTAGTGGAAGGAAGGTCAAAACTACAACTTAACCTGGCAATCGCTTCACCTTGAATATCATCATTAAATGCTGCAATCAGTGTTGCCGGTGTCAAAGGGCAAAAAAAATAAATGTGGAGGAAAGCAAAGGAGTGCGCTAAATGATCCTGGGTCTCTTTTATGTCGCCAATCAGATTGGAAAGTCATTCATTCCTTTGTAGGTTTAAGCCGCTATCTTTCTTTGAATCCTGCTGCACCTTCCTCATGCCCAGTGAGTAAAGGTTAAGTTGCTACGTGGCAGCTCAACTATCTCAGACGCTATTTCATTATTCTCAAGCCTCTGCAATGGTTCTTAGTGAAGGTGTGCCCTGTGTTGATAGAGAAGGCTTGTGCAACAAGTTCAGGTACTATGCAAAGATAACCACCCACCCATCAGGTAATTTAAAGTGATCCTCATAAATTGAGAAATTTCCTGTGTCGTGCTATGCCATGATTTGGCAGGAGAGGAACGAACCATGTATGATCCTTCCTCCTCTGCCGCCCCTTACACATTCTCTTTAACTGGTTGCTTCTTGCCTTGCAGAAACTATACTTTGGCCTTTCACCCAAATGGGCAAACTATGGGTCAGATTCAATGAACTAGTCCTACCAGTGGAAGCTTGCACAAGGACTTGTGCTTGTTTAACAGAGATTTCCCTCCATCTCCTCCCACGTTGCCCGCCAAAGTGGCTCAGAGTGGCATTGGGATTGCAGAACAGCATGCAGTCGGAGAAGAGGTCAGATCATTCCATCAGGCAAGCGGAAATGGTTTGTGGATCGTGCCTGTTCTACAAAACAGAACTGCAGGTTGGGGTTTGATCCTGGCCTGCTTGCAAACCTGGTTTGCAGGGGAAACGAAAAGCACATTTTGCTGAATTATGTGACTAAAACAACAGAAATGCACGAGGGAGGGAAAGCAGGAACCACAGGCATCATCCAGCCATTGTTTGGTGTTGCATGGGAACTGAGATTTGAACCCCCTTAAGGTATACAGAAATAATCCCATTGCCTTGCCAACATATCCATAACCACAGCAAGTAATGCAACATATTTAGTACATTGGTAGCTAGAACTATCCCTACTCTTGTATCGCCTTAAAAATGAAAGGTGTTTTCTTTGTGCTTTTAAAGGCAGAATTGGAGTTATTGGCACAGCAACATGTTAGGCCATATTTCTCCAAGCACATGATCAATAAAACCAATCACTAAGAAAAAACAGGGCAATAAGGACAAAAACAGACACAATTTTTAAAAAGAAAAATGCAACAAAACAGAGATCTTCAAAACATGTAAAGCTATCCAGGATATTTCAGAAAAAGTAAAAAGGGCATACAGGTCCTTTTAGATCAGCCTCAAATGTTGCTTAAATTCATTGACTCTTTTGGAAAATAAACTTGGATTTTAAAAAAAATATATTTAAAAACTGTGACTAAAATGCAAAAGTCTCATGTGTTGAAAAGAAACTGCAACAGAAATATTCTTCATATGATGGAGTCCAGCCGTCATTAAATGGCGCACAGCATAGAAAAAAGACACAGAGAGCCAGCTATATTTTCAGGATGGTAAGAGCAGCTCCTTTCTCTACTCTCCTCCGATTTATTCTCCTTTCTTCTCTCCAGCCGCATGGCCATTTGCCAATGTCTCACGTTACCTCATCCGGTCAAGGCTTTTACTACGCCCATCGCCATATAAGGTCATCACTGCCCAGAGGAAACACAACTCTATTTAAGGTCAATACATTCCAATACATTGTAAAGCACAGAGTGCTGGTCACGAGGTCAGGAGGTACCCTGCAGTCTTACAAGCCTCTGCTATGGCTTTATGACTCCCACATTCATACTCAATGAATGACATTCAGTGCCTCGCTCAGTTGTGCAAAAGGAATTTCTCACTATCTCTTCTGCCTGCAGCACACCGTGTTTCCCTTAAGCCTCTCCTGAGGGTCAAACGTCTTAAGGAAAGGCCTGAGATATTGGGTGGTGGGGTTGCTGTGGGACTGAGGAATCTCTGAGAATTAGTCAGATGTAACTTCCACATGTGGAATCCTCCGAGTGTCCGGAGGGCCTTTATGGGGACAAAAGCCCAGAGTTGCAGTGGGGAGGAGGTGGTTGGCAAGTCTTCCTCTCGATTGAGCACCAGATACTACCCCAGTGCTTTCTGACATTTCATCTTGAATACATGCTGTGATGGGCCTTGCTAGAAAACGTGCCTGCCTCAATATTTCTGCCACACACACCAAACCTAAAAAATATATGAAGCAATTTTCAGTTCTACTGTACCTGAAAGTCCTGCATTCTTAGCTCTGGCTCTCATTATGCAT